>NC_055994.1:79331791-79654916 GCF_018446385.1 Zingiber officinale
AGCTAATACTGTTCTTATTTATTCAAAATCATCGAATTCAATAAAATTAATTTTAAGTAAAAATATACAATATATATTAGAGTAACACCGTTGAACAAAAATATTTTTTTAAATAAGATCATTTTTAACAATAAAAAAAAATGAAGGACGTGCTTTTAATTTTCATTCAAATAAAATTTAAAAATGTATTATAAATATTTATTTCTTGCATGATTTTTTAAAAAAAATAGTACATAATTTTCATAGAATTTATGTTGCTTTAAAATCCTTTCTTCTATTTTTCATTTTACCCTAATGTTCTTTTTTTTTTTTACTTGCGTTAACGATTTATTGTTGATCTTCATTGCCGCCTTCATAGCTCCTTTTTTTTTTATTTTTATTTTATCGTGTCTAAAATTGTAGCCAGGGGTGGTCCTGAGAAAAATTTGGCCCTCCCTCTTGCATTAATTTGAAAAGTCAAATATATATTAAAAAATTAATTAAATATCATAATCAAAATAAACTAAAATATGTAAGTGAAGAAACTATATATTAGATAACATTTTACATGATTTCTTAAAATAACTTATTCAACCATCAATATCACTTAAAATGTACTTTTTTTGTATTTTTTTGAAGCAAAGTCATCAATTATATCATCATATGAGATATCCTCCAATATGTCTTTTTTTATGCAAAAGATCGCTAAGTTATTCAACCTCACTTGACTCATTGTAGTTCTCAAATAAGATTTCAATAATTTTAACTTTGAAAAGCTCCTTTCGATGCTACAGTCACAAGAATAGTCAGTAAAATTTGATAGGCAACCACGATCATAGGGAAATATCCATTTTCAATTCAAACTCTAAAATTTTAATGACCGTCCAAGATTTATTTGTGTCACATGCTTCCAAAGGTAGCATCTCTTGCAACATTCCTAATTCCAAAAGTAGATCATATGCATCAATATCAGACATATCATCCTTTTTTAGAGCAGATTCAAGATTCACACAATATTTTCTCAAATCATCTTCATCCAATGCCATTAACTGTTCTCCATCGAACAAGAATCCAAACATCTCTTCAAAAGTATTCAATTGTTCAAACATACTCTTCAACTCCATAAGAGTAATATCTACCACAACAAGAAAATAATCAGCCCTAAAATATATCTTGCAAGTGAGAGCTGCTCAAGGGGGGCACGGCGAGGGACGACGTCGTCGCGGGGAGCTTCGGAGTTCAGGCGCGATGAGGGAGGACGCGACAAGAGGGAGGACGAGAGAGGGCTAGGGCGAGAGAGCTTCGCTTGAATCGGCGAGAGGGCTAGGGCGAGAAAGTCTCTCTTGAATTGCTTCGGTGAGGAGGATTTAAGAATCGAGAAAATATAATATATTTTTATATAATATCTTAAAAAAATTTAATGGGCCCCACCCAAAGTGAGGTCCTGGGCAGGTGCCCTGCCTACCCACTAGAAGGGCCGCCCTTGATTGTAGCAATAAATTTAGAGCTTAATTACTCATGCTCATTAGCATTCTTTAATAACTTTTTTATTTATGGATTACATATCTCTGACCATTGATACAAGACTCGGATTATTAACTCAGAAGCAACAGGTCACAGGACCTCTTCCCAAGTTCATTTTATAACATATTCACCTTAAGCAATAGACAAATTATTATTATTGATGGTTTTATTATTACAGTGGTGAGTGTTGGTCATAATCAATTGAGTGTATCCTTATTATTAAAAGTTTTACTATAATGTTTTGAAATTACCCACTAGCTAGTCTCTTGTCGATCTATTCACAACTAATCGCTTGATAAGAATTGTAATATTTGATTTTATCCCTCTCATTGTGTATTTTCATGATATAATTTCAGGAAAGAGAATTTGACTTGCTAAGGAAAAAAGTTGTCAAATATAAATATTAGTTGTCAAATGTATTTCATGATCTCATCAATCATTTGCTTTGTTTCTTTCGCATTACACGAGAGTCTCACGAATTTCCTTTTCAAATATAAATATGATGTTACTACTATCCTTTAAAACTTTTATATTTTAAAATTTATTTGGTTCATTATTAAGTTTATAATAGAAACTTATTTGTTCATTTTTAAATATATTTGGTTCATTATTAAGCTTATAATAGAAACTCATTTATTCATTTTTACTATCTTGATAAAAATTTATTAATAAGTATAGAAATTTTATTTGAGAATATATATATATATATATATATATATATATATATATAAGATGAATTATTTCAAAATAAACAAATTATGTACAGCCCTACAAAAAAATATTACTAATAGTTTCAAGAAGCCGGATATTGATTCTTTGTTGAAAAAATGAATTATTATTTATCTATGCTCATTACATTACACGATATCCATTAACAAAACAAAACACAAAAAAAAAAACAAGAAAGATACAGTTGAATCGATAATCTTTATTGTTTTATTTTTACGATTTTTTTCTTAATCTTTCTGTTGGTTGTCGCGCGGTTGTTGTCGTCGCCGGGTTGTTGTCGTCGCCACCACCGTCGTGCAGCTGCTGGTTGATCGGGGTGCTCCTCCGCGCGCTGTCGCTCGACGACCGCTCCTCGTGCCCAATCGACGAGCATCATTGGAGGCCGATCACGCCGTCTCTTCATCGAGAACGCCGTCGACGCCTTACTCCTCAACAGGGACCTTCCAGGAGGCAGAAAGATGGGACTCCGAATACCTCAGGCGCGACGACTCAACCAGAGACGCGTTCCCGCCGGACTCCTCCGCGCCGCTAAGATCAGAGGAAAAGCGGGGCCGAATCGCGGAGCGTAGACGGCGGCCGGAGGAGAACCTGCCGATCAAACAGCGGCAGACACGACGAATCGAAAACCTAACCGGAAACCCTAACCCTACATTTGGTTGAGAACGGAAAGGGAAACAATGAAATCAAAATAGGGGTAGGGTAGGTATTTATAGAATTTAGTGAATTAAATGAACGATCAGGATCAACGATGGTCGAACATGATGCAATATAAGTTGCTATTTTTCTTTTACTCATTTTTAAAATTAAAATTATTATTATTTTTAGCGGCACTTATTTTTTTTCTCTCATGTTCTATCAATTAAAAATTTGAGAAAGAACAAGGAATAAATTCATCACCCGAAGCTTAATATTTATCTATTAAAGACTGGGAACAAAATGTGACAATTTATAAAACATAAATTAAAATATTTATCTTCTCCATAAAGGAGAAAAAGAAAATTAGATGCTAATTTTGTTATTGCTGCTGACTGTGTTTCATTCTGACAGGGTATTTTAAATCGTGCTGCCACATGAGATACTACATATGTTTTATTTATAAAACATAAATAAAAATATTTATCTCTAAACTGTTTAAAGGAGAAAAAAAATTAGATGCTAATTTATCTGACGTTACTTTAAAAAATCTAAAAGTTTTGGAGTTGTCAAATTATTTTTTTATTTCAAATTATTATATTTATAGGAAGGTTTTGGCTGAGTATTTAATAACGCATTGTGTGATATATTTTCCTACAATGAGATCATTTTAATGTTACAAATTATTTTTTAATAAGGTATTGGATACTTTCTCCCTAAATAAATATTAAAATGTAAATGAGTCTAACCACCACTTGTGTCTTGGACCAACCTAACAAGGTCGTGGTTGACATAGCCCATCAAAGAAATTCATATTTTCCCGTGCCAGACTTGACTTAGACAGACAAAGGATCGAGGACGAATGATAGGGGCTTAGCTTGCATCATTAAAAATCAAAATATTTGATTTTATTCTTTCTTAACCATAATTGAAATAAGAAATAATTTTAGTATTTATCATCTATCTACCTATATTATTCACACTTCTCTAGTCACAACTTTCCATTGTTAACCGATACAAAGAGTTGGAGAGAAAAATGATGCTCTCAAATTGCATCATTAGGTATATTTAAGATCCAAGAAATTGGTAGAGTTAAGTCAAAGTCAAGTTTTGTAATGTTTAAATTTGTTTGATAAATAATTAAGTCAAGTTGAATTTAAAATGAATTAAATTATTAAAATATTTATTCAAATTTGATTTGATTTTTGTATGAACTTGATTCAAGCGTTACTTCAACTTAGTTTGTTTATAAATAATATGTTTCAATTTAAACTTTAATTTTTATATTTTAAAATTTATTTAGGCTATGTTTAGTCAGGGGTAATGTAATCAAGCTTGTAATATAATAAATTTTGTAATATAATATAATATAATATAATCTTGATTATGTTACTACGTTTGATTATAATCTTTTTATTTGGTGTACAATATTTTTTTATAAGGAATGTAATTCGTATTATTATAAAATGATAAAGATATTCTGCAATCTCTATTGAAGGTCACCATCGTATCTCTACCGAAGGTGGTGGTCGGTGGTCGGTGGTCGTGGCTGACGACGGTGCCCACAGGTGGTCGGTTGTGGTCGGCCGATGACCGACGGCGGCAGCGACGGAAGCACCTGTTGGGCGTTACACTTGGCAGACGAAAGGGTTCGTCCATTTCGCTGCTGCAAACGGCAGTTTGTTGGAAATGCCAAGGAGACGAAGGGCCGTCTTTTCTCCTTCGTCTTCCTCAGCCTTCTTATAAGAGGCGTCCAAGGCAATCAGAGGTGAGAAGAGGTTGATGCGAAGGTAATCAGCGAGACTGAGGCGTGAGGTGATCAGTGAGCAAAGAGAGAACGTCTAAGGACGGGATTTGGTTTGTGCAAGAGTCTGAGAAGGTTCCGTGTGGTGATCTTCTCGGCGACAGCAGCAGCGACGTCTCCGGCGGTTCATCGGCAACTTCATCGACCGACGTCTTTGGTTGCGGTTCTTCGGGAGATCCATGTAAGTTTGTAATTACCGCATTATTTAATTGATTCGTTTTAGTTTTTCATGCTCTCAAAACTACCAACAATGGTATCAGAGCATGTATAGTTTTGACAGCATGAAAAACGACGCCGAAAAGCTCGTGTTTTTCCTTCTTCTGTTGCGAAGAAGAAGATGAACAGTGAATTGAATCGATTGAAATTTCGTTTCAATCGATTCAAAAATCGCGAATAGCGTGTATTTTTTGTTTGAATCGATTGTTCAATCGATTCAAATATTTGAATCGATTGAATAAGGAATTGAATCGATTCAATTGACGGCACAGTGCTTTGTTGAATCGATTTGTCAATCGATTAAAAATCATGTACAGTAATATTTTCGATATTTGAATCGATTCATTTCAAAATCTGAATCGATTAAAGATCGAATGAAAAAGGAATGAACAGTTTCGAAGCACAGTGCATACATGTGCATATATATTTTTTTTCTTCACATTAATAAACCGTAGATGTGAATATTAATTAAATATATTTATTAATTAATTAAATGCATATAGTTATGTATTATTAATTAATAAATAGATATTTAATTTCTGGTTCAATTTACTGAAAATTGAATCAGACCAACTTATCCGATCAAACCCCGGTTGGTTTAAATTATTAGTTAATTTAAGCAGACCAATTTGATTCAATAATATCTAAAGCTGGTTCAAATTATTTGTTGGTTTAACCAGCTCAGTTTATTATTGAATTAATAAGGGTGATCTTGACTACAGAAGTTGGGCTGATCAAATATGACCGGATTAGTTCCGTTGTGTCAAAATTTGATCAGAAACATTGGATTTGTTCTAATGAGTCAGACTTAATCCAATGGGCAATTGGACGAGTCAAACGAACCTGAGTTTGATTAATAAGTCTGTGATTGATTCAAATGGGCTTAAACGAGAACAGAACATAGGTCCAATTAGATTAGTTCTAATAAGGACAATAGACTAAGTTTAACATCCAGACTCCTGATTGACTGGTCTAATGGGTCAGTCGACTTAAACTCCTGAAAATCGAGAAGATTTGTTTTTCTTGATATACATTGAATTAAACTGGTTTTGTACTGGTTAGTCGGTTTTGTACTGACTTATTTAAATTCAATTTTTCAGATGGCACGGACGATTACCACATTGACTCGTCGCGAAGTGCGGCGAAACCAGCTCCGAGAGGAGATTCAGGAGATAAGAGTATAAGTCTGCTTATGGAGTTGACGGACATGTTAGACGGCTGGATAAACTATTTTGGAAACTTGAATAATAAGAGTTTCCAGTCCTGGACAGTTATAGGATCTGGGCATTGATGCATTCATTGCCAGAGTATCCCAGGATAATAGCAGACTATGTATGGGGGTGTCATCAAGGGCGTGTCACATATTCAATACTGTGTGAGGAACTACTTCACCATATGGGTGAAGAAGAGCCTGAAGAGTCTGAAGAGGACCAGGAGATGCTCAAGGAAGATCCAGAAATGGATATAATGGAGAATCCTGAAGCTACCCCATCTGAAATTATCCCAAATGAGTCCGGGTTAATAGGGATAGTGTTGGCTGCTATACTAGTGTTTGTCCTAGTGGGAGCAGTGCTGACCTATCTAGTTTATTAGTGTTCTGTTTGCTGTCGTTATGTACGAGCAGTGTTAGCTCATCTAATTTTTGAGTCATGTAATAATTTCTGTTGTTTTGTACGAATAGAATTATATAATAAAAGTTATGTTATATGTTAACTAACTTGGAAATGATTAGTTCATTTCATGATATGATTAGTTCATATAAATATGATTTGTTCATATAAAATAATTTGTTCATTAGTTGGGATATGTGTAATATAATTGATTAGTGTTGATTAGATTAGAACATACAAATGATGAGTGGAAACAATGTTATCACTTGATTTTGTAAACTAACTCTAATTTACACTGAGTCAATAAATAGTTACACATATATGAATTACACTGAAATAATAAATAATTTGTTTATTTATGTAGATCATGGCAACTAAAAACATCATAGCTGAACTCAATAAGGGTGAGAAATTATATGGGGATAACTACAAAATCTGGCACCTCAAGATACAATATGTTCTTAAGGAACAAGAAGTTCTGGAGGCTGTAAACCAAATTATGGAGGAACCGGTTGATGGTTCTTCAGCACAGCACAGACGTGACCTTGATGCCTATAAGGCATGGAAAAGGAAGGACTCCATTGCTAAGGGCATATTGATTAGTTCAATGGTGGATGACCTGGTATTTGAGTATGAGCCATTACCATCGGCTCATGCAGTCTGGGTAGCCCTTAGAGAGAAGTACAGTGGAGTCAGTCTGAGTAAGCTCCGTCAGCTAACTATCAAGTTTGATAATTGTAAAAAGCGCTCGAATGTTACCATGGCCCAACATCTCAGGGAGATGGGTAGCATGATTCGAGAGCTTAAGACTGCTGGTTATACGTTGACCGATGAACAACAGGTTCAGGAAGTTATCTGTTCCCTTCCTGATTCTTGGGAAACGATGAAACAGAACCTGACCCATAGTGAGAGTATCAAGACTTTCACTGATGTCTCACGCCATGTGAAAATTGAGGCGGAGAGGATTGAATCCACAAGGATTTCGGGTCAAGCTTTTGTAGCTGAAGGTTCTGGTTCCAAGAATAAGAACAAGTGGTTCAAGAAAGGAAAGGGGAAAGGAAAGGAGGCTAATGCTGTTGCTGCGAAAAACCAAATCAAGAAGAAAGGAAAGAAATATGGACAAAAACCTAAGAGCAGGTTGACTTGCTTCAACTGTGGCAAGAAGGGCCATTTTGCTCGGGATTGTACTGAGCCTAAAAAGGTAGATCCATTTTTGTCTTCTTTCCATGAGCAATATGTTGCGAATACAGTGTTGTTAGCTGATTCGTATCCTTTGTGGATTGTAGATTCAGGAGCAACGAACCACGTAGCTCGTGATCGAGCTACATATGTGGAGTACCGTCGGGTACCAGCTGGCAACAAATGGATATATGTAGGAAATAATGCAAGAATTGAAGTCAAAGGAATTGGCACTTGCAAGCTCAACCTACATGGTGGAGGCACCTTGTTTCTACATGATGTCCTGTACGCTCCTGAGATTCGACGGAATCTGGTTTCCGTTATTTGTCTTCTTGATTTAGGTTACAATGTAAATTTTTATAGCCGTTGTGTCGAACTTCGAATTAACTTTGTGTTAATTAGATATGGTTATGTAACAAATGGTTTTATGGTTCTTGATGTAGAATCAAATAATAATAGTTGTTTTTCAAACATTGCTCTTACTAGTAATGCTGATGTTAATGATGAAATTTGGCATGCTAGATTGGGACATATAGGACAAGAACGAATGAATAGATTAGCTAAGGAGGGTCTATTAGGCGCTCATGCTAAGATTAACTTGTCTATATGTGAGCATTGTCTTGCGGGAAAGACGACTAGAAAACCATTTGGTAAGGGTATTAGGGCTGAATCACTATTGCAATTAATTCATTCGGATATTTGTGGTCCAATGAATGTGAAGGCTAGAAATGGGAGTTCTTATTTCATTACATTTATCGATGACTTCACACGTTTTGGTCATGTGTATTTGATTTCTCACAAATCTGAAGCATTGGATTGCTTTATTCGTTACTTGAACGAAGTTGAGAATCAATTGGAACGTAAGGTTAAAACCTTGCGCACTGACCGTGGAGGAGAATATTTGTCTGATCAGTTCAAGACAATGTGTAATGAGAAAGGGATTATTAGACAGCTTACTATTCCTGAAACTCTACAGCAAAATGGGGTTGCTCAAAGAAGAAATAGGACTCTTCTTGAAATGGTTAGGTCTATGATGGCGCAGGCTAATTTGCCAATCTCCTATTGGGGAGATGCATTATTAGTTGCGACCTATATACTTAACAAAGTATCTTCAAAGTCAGTTCCATCTACCCCACATGAACGTTGGACAGGCAGAAAGCCGGATTTGAGTAATCTGAGACTTTGGGGGTCAGCTGCCTACGTTCATGATAAGACTCACGAATATGGAAAATTAGGACCCAGAGGTAAGAAGTGTATCTTTATAAGGTACTCTGAGACTTCTAAGGGTTATGTTTTTATTGGTGAGCGACAAGATGGAGTCATCTCTGAGATAGAGTCAAGAGATGCTACTTTTCTAGAAACTGAGTTCCCAACACGAGGTGAAATTGATAAGACAATTCCTCTATATGAGATAGAGGAGGAGGATAATGCTCCTTTATCAACGAATCAGGAGATGCCTGAATCTAGTCAACCGAGTGGGAGTAATTTGCCACTGAATGAGTCAGTTTCTCAACAGTCTAACCTTCGAAGAAGTAGTCGTCAGATTATTCCTCGGAGAAGGTTTGATATTGAGAATGAGGCATTAATGGTTCTCCCAGTTGACGATGAAGAACCTCGAACAGTTGAGGAAGCTTTGAGCAGCTCAGTTAGAAAAGATTGGAAAATTGCAATGGATGAAGAAATGGAGTCAATGAGAAAGAATCAAGTTTGGGATTTAGTCGATCTTCCTCCAGGCCGAAGGGCTATTGGGAATAAGTGGATTCTCAAAGTAAAGAGGAAAGCAGATGGATCGATTAATCGATACAAAGCTTGATTAGTTGCAAAAGGATATACCCAAATAGAGGGTATTGACTTTGAAGAGACATTCTCCCCAGTTGTAAAGTTTGTGTCAATACATGTCATCCTAGCTATACTAGCACACTATGACATGGAATTACATCAGATGGATGTAAAAATGGCTTTCCTTAATGGTAATCTTGATAAAGAAATCTATATGGTACAACCAGAAGGTTATGTTGCTGAAGGCCAAGAGAAAAGAGTATGTAGACTTCGGAAGTTTATATATGGGCTAAAGCAAGCGTCAAGATAATGGCACATAAGATTTAATGAAGTAATATTATCTTATGGTTTCGAAATGATCAATGAGGATCATTGTGTTTACCTAAGAAAGGAAAAAAGGAAAGCTTGTCATTTTATCATTATATGTTGATGATATGCTAATAGCTGGAAGTGACATAAAGAGTGTGATAGAAGTTAAAAGTTGGCTTTCATCACAATTTGACATAATAGATATGCGAGAAGCAGAGTACATCTTAGGAGTGAAGATCGTTAGAGACCGATCAAAGAGGCTTTTGGGTTTGTCTCAAGAAGCTTATATCACTAAGATGCTACAACACTTCAATATGTCAGATTGCAACATTGAACAGACGCCTATTGCGAAAGGTACTGTCTTGAGCAAAAGTATGTATCCCAAGACTCTTGAGGAATAGCCGAAATGAAGAAAAAAATCATATGCTAGTTCTATTGGTAGTTTGATGTACACTATGTTGTGTACTCATCCCGATATAAGCTATGTTGTTGGCTTAGTTAGTCGTTTCCAATCAAACCCAGGATTGAGACACTGGAAAACGGTGAAGAGGATATTCAGATATCTTAAAGGAACAGCTGATTATTGCCTCTGTTTCCAAGGATCATATATGAGCCTAAGAGGCTACTCAGATGCAGATTGGGCTGGGGACCTTGATGACAGAAAATCCACATCTGGCTATGTCTTCTTGCTGAATGATGGCGCCATCTCATGGAACAGCAAGAAGCAGGCTTGTGTAGCCTTGTCGACAATGGAAGCTGAGTATGTGGCTTGTGCAGCGGTTGTGCAAGAGGCTGTCTGGCTAAGAAGGTTCCTGAAGCATCTGAGGATTGCTGAGGATAGTGGGAGTCCTGTTGCTATATACTGTGACGGTCAAGCTGCGATAGCTTTTTCCAAGGATCCCAAATATCACAGCAAAGACAAGCATATAGAAATTAAGTATAATTTTGTAAGGGATATTGTTGACAAGAAAAAGATTATTCTTGAGTACATCCCTACACGAAATATGCTTGCTGATCCTTTTACTAAGCCATTGACTAAAGAGTCATTTCATGGGCATATGAAGTCTTTGGGACTTCGGAGAATGTAACAATTGTAAAGACATTTTGATAAATGAAAAATTCCATGATCTATTCAGTGTATATGTCTTGGTTACATTCGAATAAAAGTCTCGATAAGCATGTTGGCAGATTGGGATTGGTCCACTCACATGGACAATCATCTCTATTTGTTAAGTACGAATAGAGGTAAGACCGTTGCTTATGGGACAACTTTTGTAGCTGTGAATAGAGGCATACTCATAAGTTAAGGTCGCCTTGATATTTGTGTCAAGATGAGATCATTTGTGTAATGATTGGAGTAAATGCACCCACCATTTACTGAATCTACTTGAAGCCATATTAGAATTCATATGTTGAATTCAGGATTAGACATTGAGAATGTCTAGATCGAAATCTGTACGATGTTAAATTTGGGAAAAACATGCGCTCTTTTTGGTAAAGAGAATAACATCGTAGCATGTGATTCATACCACATGTGTTATGACGACAAGAAGGGTTGTAGGAGAATGGATCCCTGCTTCTCTACTATGTGAGACCTTTGAGATTATAAGTTAATCTAGATTTTACCCTAAGTGACTATTTAGCTGTCTACTTGAAGTTCTGATCAGTGTCTGCTACTTTAGCATGTTTCCTATTGGCTATGGATGATTCGGTCTATGGAGCATAACTAGGAAAGCAACTGATTAGAATGAATGGATTCTAGCTAAAAAGGAAGATTAAGATTGATTTACATCTGCGACATTTATTCACTGGTACCGGTTACTTTTTTAGTTCAGTACATAAAATGTAATTGTGAATAATTTGTTTGATTGGAGGTGTTGAACATGCTCTTGACATATGGTCAATATGAGGGATTAGAGATGTTCATGATGATGTAAATAATTGAATCTGGGGTAAAGGCAAGCCATTTATGTCTTTGATTCGTTCTATGGACATTTATGTCTCTGATTTGTTATATGGAGCAGCTAAGTAAGGTGTGACAATCTTCTTAGCAATTGAATGCTCACTGTGCTTGCTGTCGCACGAACCATTTTCCCTAATGTATGGAATGAATGTTCTGATCTGGTCTTCGTGACTTGATTCTCATAAAGTCTGTGTGACTTATTTGGTCTTTGTGACTAAATTTTGCTCTGGTCTTCGTGACTTGATCCTCATAAAGTCTTCGTGACTTATTTGGTCTTTGTGACTAATTTCGCTCCGGTCTTCAAAACTTGATCATCTTGTAGTCTATGTGACTGACATGGTCTATGTGACCATATGGATTGACTTGGACGAGTGGGAGATGTTGGGCGTTACACTTGGCAGACGAAAGGGTTCGTCCATTTCGCTGCTGCAAACGGCAGTTTGCTGGAAACGCCAAGGAGACGAAGGGGAGTCTTTTCCCCTTCGTCTTCCTCAGCCTTCTTATAAGAGGCGTCCAAGGCAATCAGAGGTGAGAAGAGGTTGATGCGAAGGTAATCAGCGAGACTGAGGCGTGAGGTGATCAGTGAGCAAAGAGAGAACGTCTAGGGACGGGATTTGGTTTGTGCAAGAGTCCGAGAAAGTTCCGTGTGGTGATCTTCTCGGCAACAGCAGCAGCGACGTCTCCGGCGGTTCATCGGCAACTTCATCGACCGGCGTCTTTGGTTGCGATTCTTCGGGAGATCCATGTAAGTTTGTAATTACCGCATTATTTAATTGATTCGTTTTAGTTTTTCATTCTCTCAAAACTACCAACAGCACCCGTCGATGATTGATTGATGTCAAAAATGAACTAAATGTATATTTGACATTTAAATTTTAATTAAACGGTAACTTCATAATGTAATCAAATTACATGATATTTATTTTATAATCTAGATTACAAAATTTTATTACTAAACTAGATTATATTACATTACAACTTTAAACTATAAAAAATAATCAATTTTATAATATAATCTTAATTACATTATAATAAAGCGCATTACAATCCTACCAAACGTTTAGCTCCTTATTAAATTTAATAATAGAAATTTGTTTGTTTATATTTAACTTTTTTTTATTTACAATGTTGATAAAAATTTAATAACAAGTTCATGTATTTTATTTGTCAGGATGTTTATTCACTATATGTATTTAAACTTATTAATTTAATTTAATAAATTATTAAAATTTATTTATTTAATTAATCTCGTGGTATTAAAGGAAAATAAATAAGAAATATTACGAATAGTTTCAAGAAGCTGGATATTAAGGTTTTTTATTGAAAAATTAAATTATTATTTATCAATGTTCATTAAATGATATCCATTAACAAAATAAAAAAATTAAAGAGAGAAAAAAAACTAGAAAAGATACACTTCAATCGATTATCTTTATTGTTTTTTCTTTATAAATTTTTCTTAATCTTTATAATTAATTCCTCATTCGATAACTGTGGTTTGTAAGGATCTGTTTGTTCGTCCTCACTTGCAAGACTCATCGCCCCCTCGCTAAGACAATCTCTCACAGGCACGGCAAGGAGTGGAACCCTTACAGAATCTCTTCAATCTGAAGCCCTAACTAGCGGTCCTCCTCTCTCTAGTCGTCCTCACTAACTCATGTGACTCCTCGCCGCGAAGCCCTAACTCACGGTCCTCCTCTCCACAATCGTCCTCACTAGCTCGCGTGACTCCTTGCTACAACAAAGGAGAATCAAAAGGAAGCGGTGATATGGAAAAACAGTAGAGGAGGACCCATATTTATAGGGATTAGTGGATTAAAGAAACGGACGGGATGATCAATGATGGACGGACGTAATGCAATATCAAATTAACAAGTGTGGGAGCGAAGTTGGTATTTTTTTTTTTAAACAATAGAATTGTTGTTCTTTTTAATGGTACGATTTTAATTTATTTTCTCTTTATTTTAGATAGCTTTTGTATCCTAAATTGGGCATACTATCAAATATAAAATTAATAAATTTTAATTAATGTATTATATTAAAATTAATTACAATACTAATGAACGTAAACATTGGTAAATTTCAACATAATCTAGACACAAAATATTATATATTTGGTTATTTAATAAAAACAATTTGAGAAAATCACTATTTTGTTTCATATATATATATATATATCTATATATATATTTGCTACCTGCATACCTTTATATGGGCGACTGTGGACGACAACCAGTGTGGCGAGCTTAGGCAAATAAAAATCCAGCATTTTCTCTTCTCTTTAAAACACACGGGCATATTTTGGCTTTCTCTCTTCTCTTCCCTTTGTTCTTGTCGTTGGTTTTCAAAATCAAAGCCCTAAATCCTTTTCCCCTCTCATCTCGCTCCTCTCTTCCCCTACGTCCTAGATCCAAGTCATTTTCTTCAGCAATCAGCTCCCATGAAGTTAGTTAGAGTTTTCATCCAACCTATATTGCTCAGCTCCCTCCTCTCATTTTTCTACTCGTGTTTATTAATAGCGCATTTCACGGGAATTGCAAAAGTATGTTGAGTGGTTATGTTTTACCCATCGTTGTTTATAAGAACTAGTTGTTTAAAAACCATTGCAAGATATAGTTTAGTGGTTGATTTTGAAGGAACATGATGGTGCTAGTTTTCAAAAATGGCACATATGATGTGTTTTTCAAAAATTAGTACTAGCGTACTTCTATTTTGCAAAAAAATTGAGTTCCTATATGCTGGTTTATTCAAATGGTCATATTGTAGCTGATTTTTACAAACTAGGTATAACGTGGTGCTATTTTCTCAATACCAACTACAATATTGTGTTGGTTTGTAAAAATAAGCTACAATGTTGTGCTAATTTATAAAAACCAGCACAACATGTGATGATTTTTCTTAATTATAGAAACATTATTTTTACATATATACATTTATTTATTTATGTTAATAATTGATATTTTGTCATGGGATTCGAGTCATCAGTTGTTGTTGGTCATAAACTTCAATGGATGCATGTTTTAGATCACTTTAATTGTTGTTTAGCCGTTCAACACTGAAAGGACGTGATCGTGGTTCTGTTTGTTTACATGATCAACACAAAATGATCATCAAACAGTCCCATTTTACTTTTTTTTTACATACAAGATATTCAACAAATTCTGTGATATGGTCATGAATATATTTTAAATTTGGGATTCAACATCTCAAACCTTTATATTTTCAAGTACATTTTCTAATTTTGAGAATTAGAAGTGCATAATAGAAAACTAATCAATTTAAATTTCAGGCGCCCATGTAACTTTCAGTTGAAGAGATGTATCTCTGTTGCTTGGTATTTCAAATAGAGGTGTTTATGTTCCTATGAATTCAACCAATGCATCAGGTGACCTCTTTCTTGCTCACTTCTCCCATAAAAAAGAACTTAATAGGTCAAGAATTGAAGAGTTGCTTAAATTCTATTTTAATAGAGTTGAAGTAGATATTGATGTTTTAATATTTTATAAATTATACATTTTGTATATATTTATTTGTATTTTATTTTCGCCTAGTACATATAAGGTTCCATTATATTTTATATATATTGTAGATGATTTTAAAAATCTAAGTAGATTTAATTGGGTTGAAGCGATTCATCAATTTATTACTCTCCAATTACCTACCATCGAGGATCTTTTTGCATCAAGTCTGATATCTCATATGACTACTTCAGTTCTATACCTCTAGGGATTTGCAGGTCTTTTAGCTGCAAGTTTTATTTAAATGGTAAATGTGATTTTTTTTATACGGACGTTATCATGTATTGTAAGATTGCGTCTAATGTTGTAGGCATGGATTTTGGAGCATGTCTCAATCCAAAAACCATATAATACTGAAGGCGCACAAATAAATAAGTGGAGGTCTACTCTTTCTTATACTAGTAAGGTGAGAGCTTTGTTGGAGCAAGTATCAATTGAAGGGGTAAATATCTAAGACTCTCACCTAATTTCATATTGCAATTGTTAAATAATTATTTCTAATTTGATAAGTTATTAGTGAACTAGTCCCTACTCATAAAAAAATATTGGTAGAAAATCTCTTTCAGGTCGATGTTACTCCACATCCATTAGAGGCATCATTGGTATATGATATAGAAGGCAGTTGCTCAAATGACAGTGAATGCCTAAATGTATAATTCATCATAACTGAATAAGGAGCTAACAATGGAGAACAATCAGTTAAATGAAAGGGTGAAATATTTACTTAAAATAATAGAAAAGCGGGGCATCTTGGCTGAATCAAGTGACCCTGTAGTGGATCCTCATCCTGAACCTGTTGCTTCTAGAACAAAGACTAGGAGAGATCATGATCGTAGTCGCTATGATTACAGGGATACTTCTATTGATAGTTCTACTTGGTTAAAGTTGTTACTGTTAGGATGTATACTAAAAGTCTAGCTTTTGGTATAAACATTTATCTAGAAATAAGAATCACATTGGTCAAATGTTTACATTTATGATAAATGTAGTTCTTCAATTAATTTATATTGTAGATAACATGGTATGTGGTGTCACACACAGAGGATCATGTTATCAGTACCTTATAAATTATAAACAGTAGCTCATGACCAAGATGGAAAGGAACAAACCATTGGAAAGTCGTAGTATAATTAGGTATTAGTTTATCTTAACTATATAATTACACTAGTACACATAGAGTGTATTAAGTAGGACCATTAGAGGTCGTTTCTTTTTATACTGACTTTATAAAGGAACAAAGACCTCAGTTATTATGGAAGTGTGTGCTCTTAATTCTAATATAATAACAAGTACATATATTTGATATTTATTTCTTTAATTTATCAATGGGTGAGATTTAGTTCGATAAATCAATAAGCCCGATAAGTTGGGAAATGATATCACTTATAGTGTGTGTTGTTCATTATAGAAGGAAACTGTGTCCTAGTAATCTAGGTTGAAAATGCTCCCAAGAGGAGCTCATAAGGATTGTCATGTTAAACCCTGCAGGTGGACTTAGTCCGACATGATGATGAAGTTGAGTGGTACTACTCTTGGACTAAGATATTAATTAAGTGAGTTGTCAGTAACTCATTTAATTAGTGGATATTTGACATCTTAAACACAGGGAGACTAACACACTCATAATAAGAAGGAGCTCAAAATGTAATTTAGGATTGGTGCGGTAGTTCAATAATAGTTCTTTAGTAGAATGAATTATTATTGATGAAATTAAGTTGTGTGTTCGGGGCGAACACGGGAAGCTTAATTTCATCGGGAGACCAAAACCAATTCCTCCTCTCGGTCCCTATCGTAGCCTCTTGTATATAGAGATTTATACCCACCACATACCCACCTTCTTACCCATCCAATGGGGTCGACCAAGCTAGCTTGGAACCCAAGCTAGGGTCGGCCAAGACCAAGTGAATGAGCCAAGTTGGTGGCCGGCCAAAGCTTGGGTCCCAAGCTTAGGTGGTCGAACACTAAAATATTAAAAAGGATTTTTATTAAAATTATTTCTTATGTGGATATCATGGTTTTAAAATAGAGTTTAAAAAATTAAAAATTTCCTTTTATAACTTTCTACAAAAGAGTAAGAGAAGAGATTAATCTCTTTCCTTATTTGTAGATTAAAAGGATGGTTTTAATTTTTGATAAAAACTTTCCTTATTTGTAAATCATCTACATGTTTAAAAGAGAGTTTAAAATTTGAAATCTTTCCTTATTTGTTGATTAAAAGGTGGATTTTAAATTTTAAGAAAACTTTCCTTTTTAACCGTGTTCATGATTTAAAAGAGAGTTTAAAAATTAAATATTCTCTTTTATAAGTTTCTACAAGAGATTAAGAAAAGATTTGATATCTTTCCTTATTTGTAGATTAAAAGAGATTTTAATTTTTAGAGATAACTTTCTTTTTATCCACATGTTTAAAAGAAAGATTTTAATTTATAAAATTTCCTTTTTACTAACCATGAAGGGATTAAAATTATTGGAGAAATTTTTATAAATTTCTGGAGACAAATTAGGAAGTTTTAATTAATTAAAACTCTCTTTGTTTATAGATTGTGGTGGCCGACCATATGAATTGAGAAAAGAAAATTGATTTTTAATTAATTAAATTTTCCTTTTCATGGCAAAAGAATTAAGGAAGTTTTTATTAAAATTTCCTTATTTGCCAAGACCAAGGATTATAAAAGAGGGGGTAGAGGTGCCTTCAGGGGCGAACGACTCTATTCTATTTTCTCCCTCTTTTCTTCCTTGGTGTGGCCGGCCCTTCTCCTTTTCTCTCTTCCTCTTGTGTGGCCGAAATCCTTTATCTCTTGGAGCTTTGAGGAGGTGGCCGGATCTAGCTTGAGGAAGAAGGAGAGAAAGCTTTCATCCCTTGGAGTTTGGTTGGTGAAAAAAATTCTTCATCCTTTAGAAGATATGCTTGGCCGAAACTTGAAGGAAGGAAGAAGAAGGTGCATTGGTGGTTCTCATCTCGGAAGATCGTTGCCCACACAACGTCCGGGATTAGAAGAGGAATACGGTAGAAGACCTAGAGGTTTTTGTTTGCAAAAGAAAAGGTATACTAGTATTTAATTTCCACATCATACTAGTTTTATTTCTTTGTAAAAATACCAAATACAAGAGGCATGTGATTCTAGTATTTCAAATTAGTTTTCGATGTTGTGTTCTTTTGTTTTTCTTTTCCTTATGATTTGATTGTTCCTTTTGGTTGACCTAAAGTTATTTAAAGAAATTAAATATTAGCTTTCCTTAAAAGGCTTTATCTAGGCGGTGGTGGTTGTTCCCATATCCAAGAAGGCCATGTGCCTCGCCATGCAGTCCTGGAAGCCAATTTTGGAAATTAATATTTAATGGAATTAATAACCTAGGTGATTTGGATCGAACGTGTTAAGTTCCGCAGGAGATCCAAGTCTAAACCTAAAAGAACAAATAAATTAAACTTAGGATCAAACGTGTTAAATTCCGCAGGCGATCCAAGTTTAATTTAAAAGAACACATGGTAGCCAGGAAAAGGTTCAGACCTTTGTACAAAATTTTTGTACAGTGGAACTGATAGATTTTCCGAGTAGCAACCAACAGTTACCTCTAAAGAAGAGAAGTAAGATAAAAATCAACAAGCCTTTGGTGAACATCACAATATCTACAGTTGGTCTTGACTAGGGAAAAGAAAAAATTGATATGGACGATAGAGAAGAAGAGGGAGAGTTTATATCAATTCTAGAATTAAATTCTGAAGAAGATGCCAAGAAGGAAGCTGAAAAAATTAGCATATTTAACAAAATGGGAATGCAAGTTATTGCAGTAAGTTTGTATATACACATCAATTAGTTTGTCTTTGATTTCAATCACTAATTACAAATTCTTTTTATTTGTGGTAGTACTTGAAGAAATAATTTAAAACTCTCAAGAAGAAAAAACAAGATGAAGATGTGACCTACTTGTTAAATGTATTGGAAAAGCTAAAGTAAGCTAGTTTCAACCCCTCATTATATACTTATTTTAATTCTGTGACAAATTAAAAGTAAATGATTTTATTTTTAGGCCTACTACAGAACATATTCGGGATGAACCACCTTTTTGTTTAACTACGGCTTCCTTATTCACTGGTGTAAATGCTAATGTGCTTATAGAGGGGAGTTAATTGAAATATATTGTTCGATTCTATTTAGGGGGGACCTCTTCATCTAGTATGCCATACAGCTGTTAGGATCGATGATCGCGGCTAGAGAGGGGGGTGTGAATAGCCGACCCCAAAATCGCGTTTCTTTCTACAAATTAGGGTTAGCGCAGCGGAAATAAAACAATAGAAACAAAGACAAGAAGATCAAACCTCAACGCGATGATGTAACGAGGTTCGGAGATGAAACTCCTACTCCTCGGCGTGTCCGTAAGGTGGACGAAGCCTATCAATCCGTCGGTGGATGATTCCCCGGAAAACCGGCTAATATAAACTCCTTATGGATGGAGAAACCTCACCACAAGAACTTTGCAACAGCAATAAGGAGTACAAAGAAGAGCAAGAACAAAATACACAATAAATGTACAAATACTCGCTTGCCTTCTCGTCGACTGAAGTCCCGGATGAAGCACCAACTTCACGGACGAATGCCAACAAGCAACTCAGTCAAAGAAGCTCCCCCGAAGCTTCGAAGCTCAGCAAAGCTCAAGCACAGCTTTCAGAAGAACAGCAGCTCGAGGAGGAAGAAGAAGGAAGTAGTATCGCTGTAGAAGCCCTCGATCCTTTTATAACCTCTGATATCCTAAGCCAACCTGCGAACCTGCAAGCAAAAAGGCCAGAACACAGACGCCCGAAATAGCCTAGCCGTTGAGTCACAACGGCTAGGCCTGGACCGATCAGGCTCCACCCTGATCGGTCCAGAGCCTATCTGATCGGTCATGGGGACCGATCAGCTGTTCCTTCCCGAGCCTATTGCCTCCTTCTGATCGACCTTCTGATCGGTCTCCAGACCGATCAGATAACACATAGAAGCTCACTGTGTGGTTACTGATCGGTCACCAGACCGATCACTCGTATCGCTGGATAGGTCACCAGACCGATCCAGGTTTAGAGCTCCAGCCCTAAACCCTAAATGGTTCTGAGAACGAGCTACCGAGCCCTCTCTTGACCTAGTCCGGAGAACGAGCTACCGAGCCCTCTCCGACTTCGTCCGGTCCAGAGAACGAGCTACCGAGCCCTCTCTGACCACAGTCCGGAGAACGAGCTACCGAGCCCTCTCCGACTTTTCGTGCCATCACCGTGCCAAGTCTCCATACTTGGACTTTTCACCAGATGTCTGGTCAACCTTGACCCATATGGATTTCCCTTGCCTGGTTTCACTCACCAGGACTTTCACCTAGCTTCACTCACTAGGGTTTTCACCTGGCTTCACTCACCAGGTTTTCCAATCTGCCCGGCTTCACTCACCAGGACTTTCCAACTGCCTGGCTTCACTCACCAGGACTTTCCCACTGCCTGACTTCACTCACCAGGACTTTCCCACTGCCTGACTTCACTCACTAGGACTTTCCCACTGCCTGGCTTCACTCACCAGGACTTTTCGAACTGCCTGGTTTCACTCACCAGGACTTTCCGAACTGCCTGGTTTCACTCACCAGGACTTTCCGAACTTCCTGGTTTCACTCACCAAGACTTTCCGAACTTCCTGGCTTCACTCACCAGGACTTTTCCAACTGCCTAACTTCACTCACCAGGACTTTCCCTTTCACCTAGCTTCACTCACTAGGATTTTCATTCTGCCTAACATCCAGTTAGGACTTCCCAGTCAAGTATCCGGTCAACCTTGACCTATTTGACTCTTCTTCATTCAACCTGATCAGACCTTGATCAGTATCTCTCCGTATGGACAACTGCACCTGCATTGTCCATGTCTACATGTATTTCTGTATTGTCAAACATCGAAACCATGACCAAGGTTTACGCTTGGTCAACTAGGTCAACCTTGACCTAGTGGAAATTGCACCAACAACAGCAACTCTATATATTTTTCAACAAGTTTCACTGTAAGAAATTTAATTTATCAGATAATATATAATGGTTGAATATGTTGTATTAATTGGTTGTTTATATATATCTCTTTGCACAATTGTAGTCAACATCAAAATATCTATGGAAGACTGCCATGACACAAATCAAAAAAATTGATATGATAAAGGGAGAGGTTAGGTATCTTTTTATACCTATTACCACAGGTGATGCACACTTTCACTTGCAGTCTATGGACACAAAGGCTATGACTTTCAATCATTACAACTCTCTTGTACATACTCATAAATCATCATCAGATTTTGAAGTATTAGTGAGAAAATAATAATCCTATTTATGATACTATTGCAGTATAAATTACCGTTGATATTAATTTTTGTCTTTTATTCTTATAGGTATCCCAAATAAAAGATTTTTCTTGTGAGTAACTTGCTTCTATTCATCCTAGTTTAGAATATCACCATCACTTTGCCAAATGGGTCAGTGTCACAGTTGATTGTCCACAACAAGAAGCAAGGTCAGTATAGAGTCAGTGTGAAAATATAAATTTATCTTACATTTAAAAAACTAAATTGCTCATGTTGTTTATAGTAATGATTGTGACTTTTTTTGTGATGCAATATATTAGATGTTTGCTATATGATCTGAAGATGAAATTTAAACAAGCAAACATGAAAAGATTTAGAATAGATGTCTCAGTATCAATTATGGGACAAGTTCTCAATATTTTCAGTGTAATTATTTATTGTGCTATAACTTGACTACTTGGGTAGGGATTGTAAAGCTAATATTATATACTTTTGTTACTTGTATATCTATGTTTGTAAAATATAAATGAGCTATCGTTTCATTAGTATTGTTTTATTTCTATATTGTATTTGTAACAATATTAGTAAAGGTGGTGTCATTCCAATTTGTAATGAAATAGTTGTTATATAATTGATTTTTTAATATAGTGGTACCAGCATTCCAAGTACAGCACCATGAGGGAGTTGATTTTCCAAGTACAACGCTAAGAGGGAGCTAGTTTTCTAAGAACGGTGCCATGCTGTAGTTATATATGGAAAAATAGTGTCACAGTCCGTGCTGCTTAGCACGCAACCATAACATCAGGTTGGAGTCTCAAAATTAGGTTTAGAGGGCATAAATATATTCTACACACTCACCCCTTCCGATTAATACCAGAATTTTAAGAATTCAAGGCCTCTAGGTCAATCAATACGTTTCGGTCAAAATCTATTGATGGACCTAGAGTGTCAGATCAGACCCATTCCAAGTTCTGTGAGTTCTTACAACTTACACAACTTAGAATATGCCCTCAATTACTGTTTAACTATTTATCCAATGTTGGTCCAAATAGTTTGAAGATTTGTAAAGACAGCGGGGTTGGTTTTCCAAGAACAGTGTCACGTGAGAGCTGGTTTTCCAAGGACAACGACACACTAAAGTCGGTTTTAGAAAAACAACGCTATTGCCCATGCCACTTAGCACACGACTATAAATTCAAGTTGGAGTTTCAGAACTAGGTTTGGATGACACATATAGATTCTACACACTCACCCCTTCCTATCAATATAAGGATTTCAGGAATCCAAGCCCTCTAGATCAATCAATGAGCTTCAGTTAAAATCCATTGATGACTCTAGAGGAGTCGAATCGGACCCATTCCAAGTTTTATGGGTTCAATACGCTCACACAACTCAAAATATGCTCTCAATTACTTTTTAACTATCTTTCCAATGCTGGTCCAAATGGTTTGGAGATTTGTAAAGATAGTGGTGCTGGTTTTCCAAGAACAGCACCACTGCGGAGCTAGTTTTCCAAGAATAACGCCACATTGTAGCTGGTTTTGGAAAAATAGTGCCAAGGTTTGTGCCACTTGGCATACGACCATAAATTCAGTTGGTGTCTCAGAACTAGGTTTGGAGGGAATAAATAGATTCTACACACTCACTCCTTCCTATCAATACTAGGTTTTCAGGAATCCCAGGCGTCTAGGTCAATCAATGAGTTTCGGTCAAAACCCATTGATGGATCTAGAGGAGTCAGATCAGAGGCTTCGAATCAGACCTATTCCAAGTTCAATGGGTTCATACGTCTCACACAAGTCTGAATATTCCCTCAATTAATATTTAACTATCTTTCCAATGATGGTCCAAATGGATTAAAGATTTGTTAACATAGTGGTACTAGTTTTACAAGTACAATGGCATGACGGAGCTAGTTTCCAAGAACATCTCCACTTGTAGTTGGATTTGGAAAAATAACGTCATGGTTCGTGCCACTTGGCACACAACTATAAATTCATGTTAGGGTCTTAGTACCAGGTTTTGAGGGTATAAATAGATTTTACACACTCACCTCTTCCTATCAATACCAGGATTTCAGGAATCCAAGGCCTTTAAGTCAATCAATGGGTTTCGGTCAAAATCTATTGATGGACCTAGAGGGGTCGGATCGGACCCATTTCAAGTTCAATGGGTTCATATTGTTAGTACCCCAAGGTAGTTTTGATGTGATCAACCCAGTCAGGTTAGGTTTTGTTGCTATTTAACCCCCGTGTCTAAGTGTGCAGGAACTTAGGAGCATAGGAAGTCGAGCAAAAGATGCAGCTAGAGAGAAGGAAGGTATGGAAGAGAGCCGACAGGCTCGGTGCGTTTGAGGGACGAGGTGCTGCAGAAGAGTACGCGGGCAGATGAGAAGGAGGCGCACGACATTTTTAAGAGATGAGAAGCTGGAGCAGAAGATTGCTCGAAGGCCGGAAGTTGGGTTCGGGTGAGCGCTATTCCGGATGGCTGAGATCATCAAAGCGAGCGGAGCCGGAGCAGAAGATCCGGACCAATGTGAGCAGGATCAGAGCGAAAGACCCGAACCAAAAAGTCAACTAAAAGTTGACTTTCTAGTCCAGGCGCTCGGAACCCTTCCGGGCGGCCAGAACTAAAAGTTAGCCATTTACGACGTGAGGCGTCCCGCTGCGTCGGGGATAAACTTTTATCCCATTCCAGACGCTTGGAACCCTTCTAGGTGGCCCAAGTAGGGCTATAAAAGCAGCCTTGCTCCCAGAAGCTTAACACAACAAGAAAAAGAGAGAAACAACACTTGTAATTGATTCAATTTCAGTTTAGCTTTCTAGTTGTGAGATTTAACTGCTGTAAGAGGCTTCTCTATCCAGAGGAAAATTTTAGTGAGCTTTACATCTTCCTTGGATTAATAACTTCCCCGGTTATAACCAAGTAATTTCTTTGTGCCTCTTTTTTTTAGTCTTTTAATTATTTTGTACAAGTGTTGATATTTATTAAGCTATAAAGTTCGAGGAAGGTTGTTTTTCTTTGCAGGGCTATTCACCCCCACCTCTAGCCGTCCGCCAAGGGTCCTACAAGTGGTATCAGAGCCAGAATACCTCATAAGGATTAATCGCCGACTAAAGCACCGAGATGATGGACGGACCGAGATCTGCTCGCCAAAGTTTGAGGGAGAATTTGCGTTATGGAAAAAACGCATGGAGGTATTTTTTAAAACTGATTTTGAAATTCTTTTAATAATTAAATATAGTTTTGTAGCTCCCAAAGACCAACAAAGAAATGAAAAGGAAGAACATCAATGGAGCAAGAAGGAGCAAGTAGACTTCGTAGCGAATGGACAAGCTGAGTTCCACCTACTCAACATACTTCCACCCCAGGAAGTAAATCGGATCGAAAATTATGAATTAGCAAAGAAACTTTGGGAGAAGTTCCTAAAATTACACAAAGGAACTTCCGAAGCAAAGCTTGCGAGATGGGACCTGCTCAGGAACCAACTAACGAACCTCCAGAAGGAAGAAAGTGAAATAGTTGCACATCTACACTCGAGGATCAAAGAACTCATCACCGGACTCACAAATCTCAGAGAAAAGGTAACAAACCAAGATTCATTAAGGCATGCTTTAAATGCATTCCCTAGGACACCTGAGTGGACCTCTATAGTGGACTCATTTTATATATCTAAAGACCTAGAATTTAGTACATTAGAAAATCTTTTATCCACTTTTGAACTTCACATATCTAGATGTGCAGAGATAAAAAGGGAGCCTAGTCAGAACATTGCCCTGAAGGCAAGAACGAACAATTCAGACTCAGAAGCTTCAATCGACGAAGATAAAGTGGCGCTATTAGTAAGAAAATTTAATAAATTTCTTAAATTTAATAAATTTAAATCACAGACAAGAAAGCATTATCGGAACAAAAGGAAAGTCCAATGTTACAACTACAACGAAGAAAGGCACATTAAGAATGACAGCCCAAAATTAAGAACAAGGACAAGGAGAAGTACAAGAAGTCAGCCTGTCCCAAGCATAATCTAAAGGCAACGTGGGATGACACATCATCCAAATCTGAAATTGAAGCATACGCTAGACTAGCCCTAATGGTGGACCATCAAAAAGAAGACGAAAGCAGCTCAGAGATGAACATCGATGAAGGAGGAGGATCATCAGAGGAAAGCTACGATGAAGGGGCAGAATATGAGGTAAGTCAGGTATGTACTTTATCTCCTGAAAGGCCATTTCAATTTATTAAGATTATTTCTAAGTATTTAGTAAAATTAGAAAAAGAAAATATAAAGTTGAAAAGACAATTAGCTAATGCATGCCCCTTAGATTTGTTTGATAATTTAAAAATAGGAAATGACAAATTAAAGATAGAAATAGAAGATTTAAAAAATCTTGCATACTCAAATAATCAAAATATTAGGAGATATAATAATTTAAACTAGTATTTTAAATATCATACGAGCCAAATTAGGAAAATATCATAAAAATGCATTCCTAAAAAATTTCTGATTAATCCTGTAGGAAGGAACCTATTTTGGGTTCCAAAATCATAAAAAAAGACAACCCGGTGCACGAAACTCCCGCTACGCGATCTTTAAAAGGCTTTGTCTAGAAGTGGTTGATGCTCCAATAACCAGGAAGCCTTAATGCCTCGCCACAACCTAGAAATCAATTACTGAATTGAATGTTTAATTGACTTACTGCAAAACATTCAACTAATGCTTTAAATTTTTGCTAGAAAAATTTATTTAAAAAGGTCTGATTATTAAAATTTATTCAAGAAGATTGAAATTTTTTCTCGTTAGAAATTTTTATGAATTAGTGATCAAAATACAAATTTTTTAATTTTGCCAAAAATTCAACTGTCTGTAAAAATTTTTATGTTCAATCCTCGCTAAAGTTTTTATTATTAAAGGATTTTTTAAAAAAAGTCAAAGTTTTTTTAACTTTTCATATTTTTTTTCCCTTAGACTTTTTAGACCTTCCAAGTAATATGTTTAACATACCCCACTTTTAATGTAATTAAAAGGAGGAGTAGTAAAGATTAAGTCTTGGGGGAGGTAGTACAATTTTAATCTTTTTATTTTGTACTAAATTTCTGTATTTGCAATTTTTTTTTTTTGCAAAAATTATAAGTATTTGTTTATGGTTTATCCTAACTTAACTTGGGTTTGATCACATCAAAAAAAGGGAGATTGTTAGTACCCTAAGGTAGTTTTGATGTGATCAACTAAATTAGGTTAGGTCATGTTGGTATTTAAACCCTTTGTCTAAGTGTGCGGGAACTTAGGAGCATAGGAAGTCGAGTAAAAGACGCAGCTAGTGAGAATGACGACATGACGTCTGAGGGACGAGGTGCTGCGGAAAAGTACGCGGACAGATGAGAAGGAGGCGCGCGGCGTTTTCGATGTACGAGAAGCCGAAAGTTGGGTTCGGGTGAGCCCTATTCAAGATGGCTGAGATCACCCAAGCGAGTGGAGCCGGAGCAGAAGATCTAGACCAATGCGAGCAGGACTAGAGCAGAAGATCTGGACTAATGTGAGCGGGACTGGAGCGGAAGATCTGGACCAAAAGTCAACTAGAAGTTGACTTTCTAGTCCGGGCGCCTGAAACCCTTCCGGGTGCTCAGAACCAAAAGTTAGTCATTTGCGTCGTGGCACGTTCCGCTGCGTCGGGGATAAACTTTTATCTCATTCTAGGCGCCTGGAACCCTTCCAAGGGGCCCGAGTAGGGATATAAAAGCAGCCCTGCTCTCAGAAGCTTAACACAACAAGAAAAATAGAGAAACAACACTTGTAATTGATTCGGTTTCAGTTTAGCTTTCTAGTTGTGAGATTTAACTACTGTAAGAGGCTTCTTCGATAGAGGAGAATTTTAGTGAGCTTTACATCTTCCTTGGATTAACAATCTCCCCAATTGTAACCAAGTAATTTCTTTGTGCCTCATTTTTTTTAATCTTTTAATTATTTTGTACAAGTGTTGATATTTATTAAGCTATAAAGTTCGAGGAAGGTTGTTTTCTTTACAGGGCTATTCACCACTCCCCCCCTCCCCCCTCCTCCTCCTCCTCCTTTAGTCGGCCACCAAGGGTCTTGCACATATGACTCACACAAGTCCGAATATGCTCTCAATTATATTTTTATTTAACTATCTACCCAATGATAGCCCGAATGGGTTGAAGCGTTGTTAACATAATGGTGTTGATTTTTCAAGTACAGCACCACGAGGGAGCTATTTTTCCAAGACCAATGCCACACTGTAGTTGGATTTGAAAAACAACGCCTCGGCTCATGGGTTCCATGCCTTTCAATGTCACGGGCTTTGCTCCCGCTTGATCTACCAGCTCTATTCCCTTTGATCTCATGGGCTCCGCGCCCACTCGCCTCACTCACCACTCACTCGATACTACTAAGTTGCTCGCCTGCTTGGCACTATTTTTCCTCGCTTGGTCGCCACGCGCATCGTTTGCTACTCAATCGGAATGCACATTGCTTGCTGCTCTGTTGGCATGTATCTCGCTCACCGCTTTGTCAGTACTCACCTCGCTTGTCATTCTGTCGGCACTTATCGATCCGTCGGTACTTGTCATTCCATTGGCACTGGCCTTATTTGTCGCTCAGGCTGTACTCGCCTCACTCTCCGACCGGTCGCCACACACCATACTCGTTACACTGCTCGGCATCCGCTAGGCCTCTGCTAGGCTATCCACTCAATATTCACCTTGTTGTCTGTTCGACATTCGCCTGATCTCTCACTCAACATTTACCTGATCGCCCGCTCAGCATTCGGCCGATCGCTCTCTTGGCATCCACTGGGATGCCCGCTTGACATCCGCTCGGTCGCCCGCTTGGTATCTACTCAATTGCCCATTCGGCATCTGCTTAGAATTATTTTTCGTCAATTGCTCGGTACTATTTTTCACTGCTAGCTCGACAATATTTTACGTCGCTCACTCGACATCACAATCGTTGCTTGCTCTACACTCCTATCGCTACTCTCTCAGCACTGTTTTCGCCGCTCACTCGACATCGTTACCGCCACTCGCCTCACTCGTCACTCAGTCAACACTCACCTTGCTTGCCACTCCATCAACACTTGGATCACTTGCCGCTCAATCGATGCCACTCGCTTCACATCGCCACAGCTACTCACTCGACATCATACAACGGGCTCAACAATTTAACTTTGTAGTCAGGAGCGATTTAGCCTTTGCGATAGGTTGTCTAGTCAGTCGGACTTGCGCCTCCTTCAACTAGACTTGAAGGGGAGACTTGTGATGTAGATGTATCAAAGGGACCCTAGAGGAATTAGGCAGAAGGGGAGAAGGGTATTTTAGTCATTTTACTATTTTAGGTCTTTTAGAGGAGGGGAGAGGTTTCGATGGAAGGAGAGACTCTTCATTTTCTCCGCCGAACGCACGCTGCTGCCCTCCGATGCCTCCTCCAATGACCGTCGTCTTCACACTTGGCCCTGCACCTCCTGTGACCAATGCTGCCCTCCGACACTACCTCCAATGGCCACTGCCCGCTCCTCCCGCTGCCAATGTCACCTTTGTTGCCCCACAGCGCATGTCACTTTGCCGGTTAGTGCTGCCCCGCCGCATTTCCCTTCTCCACGCCGACACCCCCTCCTCTTCTCCCTCACGTTCATGCACGTTGTGCCGCCCCCCTCATGTTGCCCACCATTTGACACTACCTTCGTTGTCCCATGAAGCACGCCGCTGCTCCCTCACGCGGATACCACCCATTCTACCCCATCTCCAGTCAGCCGACGGCGCTGCCTCCCTCCCCCTCTCCCTCGGTGTGTCAGCAGCCCAAGCCCCGCCTCCCTCTCTTTTTCGGTGTCCACAGCCGTTTCCAGCAGCCTTCTCTTCGACATCGCCTCCAATCACCGACATCGCCTCCAGCGATCGACGCTGCCATCCACAACCACGCCGCCGCCTCCAGCGGCCACCGCCCTCTAGACTGTGAACCTCCGTCCATGACTCTCCTTTTCTGACACAACCACATCGATGCAAATCTGAACGTGTTCTGCCTTCACTTGGTTCTGACCTTCGAGTCGTTCGTCCTTCAAGTTGTCCAAAATTTGCGCCGCTGTTCTGTTTTCGACCTTGGTACCATTATTGTATTCCGGTCTATGTGTCACTGTTATATTCAGTCAACATAGAAGAAAGCTCATCACTCTCTTCTCCCTTAAGGTCATGGTGACTCGATCCGTATTCCAGCTACATCACTGGTGGTTCACCCTTCTCAACTTCCAGACGGGATCATGGTACATTATACATTTCTTCGTTATTGTAATCTTCGTTTTCAACGTTCTTGTAATCTTTTTCAACATCTTTTGGTACTTTCTTACATTACTTCGCTATCATCTTTCTATTTCAGAACCAACTATATCTTCAATTCATTCTTGTACAGGTACTTTCTGATATGATATGAGTAAATTAATTCATGTTAATTTCTCTTTCACTTCTCATGATACAACATTCCTTTCTCACTGGATGAAGTTTCAACCTCCGGGTACGACGAGTAAAACATTTCTCTTTCACTTCTCATGATACAGCATTCCTTTCTCACTGGATGAAGTTTCAACCTCCGTGCACGACAAGGATTTACTCGATGTCAAACCACCCGAGGAACTTCTCAAATACACAGCATTCCAATTCTTACAAGACTAAAGCTTTGGCAATCCAAGCGTGCATATACTTTTCGATAAACCAAGGAACATCAAAATTCTTTTGGATTATTTTGAGTCGTTTGTGATAAACCAAGGAACATCCAATTGCAGTTTGTTCTTCAGAATAACTTACGATAGAAATATCCTTCTACGGCAATGTAAAGATTTGATTTCAGTGCCAAGAATAATTGTACAACAATATATATTCTGAATTAGATCCAGTAGAAGAAGATATGATTAATGTGAGAGATTTTCAGATCTTTTATTATCGTATATTTATAAGTCAATTAATTAGTTGACTTGAACATCTAAAAATAAAGAAAGAAAAGAAAGATGAAACGAATTATTTGTTTGATAAATTTTAATGGAAGTCATTGACATTTTCCTTAATATAATTTAACTGGAATTTGAAGGAAACTACAATTCTTTCTTCTAATATGATTTAACTGGAAAAAAAACAAAAGATTCTTTTATCAAAAATTCCTTACATGATTTCCATTAATTAAAAAATAAAAAAAAATCAAGAAAAAATAAAATTCCTCCTGCGGTGGCCCGTGGCTGGGTCGTCGTCGCCGCCGTCGAACCAGCGGGGTGCTCCTCCGAGCGCTTTCGCTCAACGACCAGCTTCTCGCCCAATCTGCGACCATCATCGGAGGCTGATCACGCGTCTCTTAATCGTTCCCATCGCCCTCGACGCCATAATCCTCCTCAACAGGGACTTAGTAGGAGGTCAAAAGACCTCAGGGGCGACAGCATGGCGATCCCGCCGGACTCCTCCGCGCCGCTAAGATCGGAGGAAAAGCGCGGCCAAATAGCGAAGCATAGTTGGCAGCCGGAGGAGGACCTGCCGATCAAACAGCGGCAGACACGACGAATCAAAAACCTAACCGGAAACCCTAACCCTACATTTGGTGGAGAACGGAAAGGAAAACAATGAAATCGAAACGGGGACAGGACAGGTATTTATAGAATTTAGTGAATTAAATGAACGGTTGGGATCAACGATGGACGAACATATGATGCAATATAAGTTGATGTTTTTCTTTTATTCATTTTTTTAATTGAAATTATTATCTCTTTTAAATTTAATGGCGCCCACACACTCTGGACCTGATCTGAAATAATAACCATTGATCCGGTAATAATTTCAATGATATTACTGATTAATTCAATATAAATTAATTTATTTATTTAAAATTTGTAAACATGAGACTATTGTATATTTTGTTTTCCTCATGTCCAAACGATGATCATCCTCGGAGGTTGATCGATCATGTCATCTTTTATCAGTAATCATCATACGCCGACGCCTTAATCCTCCTTGACAGGGATCTCACAAGGGGCAGAAACATGGGAATCCAAATAACCTCAAGCATGATGGCAGACAACACTACCAGAGAGGCGGTCCTATCGGACTCAGTGCCAAATGAGGACTGATGTTGGCCTTTTTGCATGTCACGAGGCACTCCAAATTAATAAAGATTGGGATCCATTTAAGCTAAAGACAAGCATTGTAGTAAGGAGTCCCAAGTCGTATTTTTTTCCAAGGCAACTAATAAATGTGTGAGTGTTTTAGAATTGATTCACATGAAATTCTCTCGTAAACAAGGTCAATTATCTATGAGAACTAAATGTAAACATATGGGTGTCTGACCTAGAATAATGAAATAATATCATGTATCTACTGAACAAGAAACTAAACTACCAAAATTCGAAATAGAGATAAGAATTACAACTACTTATGTAGCTCAAACAAGATTGGAATTGCAAAAGTGCAACGAAATCAGGGGTTTCAAGTAAAGAAATAGGAACAGAATTGTAGGAAATAAATTCTAACAGAATGAAATAGAAAAGAAACAAGGAATCCGAACACAAAATCTGAAGAAACAAAAATGTAGAAATAATAAATTGCAAAATTTGAATCTAAACCATCTCTACTCAAATCTACTCTTCTAATGAGTCTTTCCTTGCCGTCACACAAGAAACCTACATGAAGAAGGAGCTTTCGACCATTAACTCAGTACAATCTCATCCAGCACCAAAGAAATATTCCCGGAAAAGCTGGTAAAGATTAACACTGCCAAACTTGAAATTCTGCAGATCTGGAATCGAAATTCTCTGGATCGATGCTCTCTAATGGAGGGCAAGCCACTGTCAACAGAGAAACACCTCCGCTGATGGCTGAAACAGAGGAATCGAACAAATCTGAGCTTCGGAGAGGAAATCGCCGGCGCGTGCAGAGGATCAAGATTTGGAAGCCAACGGATGGAAGCTCCAACGCCAATGAGACTCACTGAGAAGAAGATCTGGAAGAGGATGGGGAACACCGGCGTCGCAGCGGAGAAGAAGATCGCACTGTGGAGAAAATCGCGACGCCGAGCTCAACTGTACTGTAGCTTCTCACGAAGCTTTTAAATCATCTTCAATCTGATCGGACGGCTGAGAAACTTCTGAGCTAAATCAACGGTGAAAGTTTGCCCAAAATATGATCTGAAGGTACTGATGTTAATCTAGGGTCGGGATCTACTCTCCTGTAGGTCGGATCGATCAGATCATCACTGGATGGTCCAGATCCGCCAGTCTTCAATGAACGGCCCAGATTAATCCGGCTGGATCAATGGCTGGATGAACTCAGATATGCATCAAAACTTCTGGATCTTCATCAATGGCTCAAATCTGCCCCCCATTAAGTTGGATCGTCCAGATCTTCAACGGATGGTCCAGATCTGTTCAATCTTGGATGAACGGCCTATAATGCTCCGAGGCTTGATCGACTTGATTAGCTCTTGATTTGAGCCCAAATGTGGTCCAATCTGATCGGGTTCATGACTCATTTGATGTCTACAAAAGAAGAATCAAATATTAGCACCAAATACCATGATTATAGGCCAATTTGCAATTAAGTCTAAATTCAAATGCAATTATAAAATATAATGTATATGTGAGATTAAGCTATGAATAAACCATCAAAAATATGCATTATAAATCAAAATAATATAGCCAAAATCATGGTTATCAAATCCCCCACACTTAGTCTTGGACGTCCCGTTCAAGTAAAGAAAACCTAAAATCATCTCCACATAAATTTCCTAGCAATACCTAGAAAATGGTAAAAAGAATTTAACTACGATCATTTTAAAGATAACAAACAATCATGAATACAATTCAAACAATAATCAGTAGGTATGGTGGTTTCAATCCAATTGAAAAATTAAACAAGTTGCAAGCTCACAAGGTATTTTCCTATTCTAGCCCTCACACTCAAACATGCATATAAGTGGAGCTCACTCAATGCAACTCACAACATTTCACTACCATAAGCTTGCTTATTTCCTAATTCTCCACCACTATAAACATAGCATACATGAATCAAAAGGATTTTATCATCAAGAATTAAAATGAAAGCAAGAAGAACAATAAAAGTGAATGAAAATGGCAAAAGAAAAGTATTTAATGAAGAAAATGAGAGATAAGAGTATTGGAGGAATATACTTGATGAGTTGACCATTTTGATGTGAAAAGAAATGAATACCATTTGTTTTAACCAATTCAAAATATCAAGCTAACCTCCCCTTCAATTTGATGACCAACAAAGAATCTTGATACTCTATCTCCACCTTTGATACATCTTTTGATTTGCCATTTTTTCTCTTTGCTTCTTCACTATTTTTACACTTCAATTTCAGCATTTTAAAACTAAAACAATTCCATATCACCTTATAGAGAAAAGCTCCCTCCCCCACACTCAAACTTTGGCCGTCTCGGACAATGAAACTCAACAGCTGCACAACTAAGTTAAGAATTTCTGTAGTTTTCTGCAACTGCAGAATTTGGCACAATATGGCATCAAGTTCCAGCTCCAGAATTTTTGGACTTGAAAACTGAGTTCTCATATTTGCAACTGAAGATTTGCGTTTCAAGAATTTGAAATTCAAAGAACCTTAGGCCTAAGTTATGCTCAGCACTACTCTTCCAGAATTTGAAAATTTCTGCTTATTACAACTTCACACAGATTTTGAAAATCTGAAATTCTGTTCTGTCCAGATTTGTTTTCAAAGCTTATGATACAATCTTTATATTGATACAAACTTGAATGCTTCTTGAATACAATTCAATATTTTCAACTCAATTTCCAGCAAAGCAGAACTTTTAAATACATCTCTGTAAAATGAATTCGCATGACTGATTCTCAGGAATTCAGATTCGAAGAAGTTTCAAATTCTTAAAACAAGAAGGCTTGAAAAGATGTTACCACTTGATAATGATCAAACAAAAACTTCATTTCAGTTCCTTTGACCAGAAACCTATTTTCAGAGTTGAACATAAGGAATCGAGAAGAGTAGAATATCAAAAAGCAATACAAACCTTACAACTTAATTTTGCTTCTCACTAATTAAGAATATGCAAAGAGATCTTGCTTAAATCAGATATAGTATAACTCATTTCCATCACTCCAATAACTTTGCACAGAACATGATACATTCACGTTCCAGATCACTCTTATTGCAGAAACATATATGAACCTCCTGGACTAAGCTCAGCACTGCAAAATTGTGATGATTTCAGCTTAAGTTAAATAGATAGATGTGAGCTGTTGTGAGAATTTTCCAGCAATGCAGTGAAGCACTTAAGCATGAATACTACTCCCAGTATTTGATACACCATTTAATACCAAACTAGCTGAATTTGCTTTTTTTTTTTTTCTGCAATTTCTGCAGCCTTCCATTTCTGTATTAAGCATGTCATTGTATATTCCATTCAGCTCTGAATTCTGCACTTTAATGCTATCAGCATCCTGTGGTCTAACAATTTAAACTTCAAAATACTCACTTAGCAACTTCTGATCTCTAGTAATTCTAACAAAATCTGTTATAGAAATCAACTTCTCAATTCCTGCACAAGAGAGTCACTGATTCTTATTTTTTTCTTCTCTGCAGTAGGCATTTGTTAGCTGATCATCTTAAATGCTTGCATTCATATCGCATAAGTAAAGAATCAAAACAAGGTTTAATAACTATACTGATCAGTAACCCTTGAATTAAAATCTGTTGTGGCAATTATTTCCTTCAAAATCTGAAATAAGCAATTTAGAAAAATCCCTACACAACAGCTTAAATTCTCTTCCAGATCTATAGCTACTCCACACCAACTGAAAATGAAGTGTCTTCCAAACAGATTCAGAAATTTGTATTCAAATTCAGACTTTTATTTCCTGTTTTTAGCCCTTTGCAGCTATCAACATTGAAGTCCCTATACAGTTTTAACCGAAAACTTCTCTTTTCATTGTCTTCCTTTTGCAATTGCTGACTTCTAGTTTTTCCGATTCAGAAATTAAGTCGAATCAAATTTAAATTGGATTTTCTTTATATTCAGAGAACTGCATGAGCACTCCACAGATTGGAATTAGTACAAAACACTTTCAATTGATACACTTTTTTTTTCACAGTTCATTGAGTGCTTTCTGCACCTGATGCAAATTAGCAACTTCCACAATCTGCAACTACTTCATGTTTTCAGTCAAACACATCTGACCTTTTCACATATTCAGCTCCAAAATATGGCTCTAGGGTCTATTTTCACAGATTCTGCACATTTCTGTAAAAATCTGTACTTTAGTATCCATAATCCTATACAATGAAATTTAAACACCATGCGAAACATTGAAAGATAGTCAATTGATAACAAATCGAGATGGTTTTAATATTAGTCATTTCAGATCAGCAATAGCCAGCAAACTTGGCACACATAAACAATTCTGCTCATATCTATCATTACATATTTCAATTAGCACACAACATCTAACTTCTGATCCGCCCTAACAACCTTATTTTGAAAGCGTGTTCCTCATTTCAGCAATTCAATTTCTTGTAATCGATACTCCTTGGCACAAAATCCTGTATCTTCAACAAATTCCTACACATTGACAGCCTCAAAAACCTTGCTGTAATTTCTGATTTTAGACTCAATGAATCTTCAGAAGATACTCAATGAATTGCCAAGCTTTCAGAAATTTCAGAACTTGCAGAACACATAGATAATCATACAGCAACAAATTTCTCAAATTTCTGCATTTCAGGATTCAGATTCAACTTTGTTTTACTTCCTTCTTGAAAGACTTGAGAAATTCTGATTTCAAATTTAAGTCACTGCTGTTTTAACTCTTAGTAAGTTGCATTTGTCACAAAAATAAAAATTCAAAGTTCAGTAACACTTCTAACTATCAATGTTCAGTTCTACAGATTAAAATCTGTTTCCAGATTCAGCTTCAAAGTTAGAATTCAGATCCTGAATCATCCCATACATTGAATGGATTCATTGAATGCTCTTAACTCCATTCATCCTTGATCATCAATAGCCCATCTCTGACAACTAGAAATCACCATTCCTTGCTTTACTTTTCAGACAACACCTGATTTCTACATATAATCTTTCCTTGAGCTTCCCATTGTCTAGAGAATTCTGCAAGGGAAAATTGGCACATACTGCACATCAAAATCCAAGAATTTAGACTCAACTTCACTGGACTTCATTTGAGAATTGCAATAGGAATTAGATTCAGTTCCTGAAAACTCAGAATCTGTATACTCAGTTCCCAGCTTCAAAACTATCCAGCATTTTGATTTCAACAGGATGTTGAACTGAAATCATGGAAGAATGATTATAACTACAGCTTCAGTGATGTACCAGATTCATCTTGAGCCCAATGTCTTGATACTTTTCTTTGTATCACTGTTCTGTACTTCTTGCTCCAGCAAAATCTCCTTGGTACTTCAGATCAAGTTTTGAGCTTTAATCCCTCTACATTGTATCATTTAACATTGAATCAGATCCAGCTTCTCTTCATTTGGTTCAGACCATAGCTTCACTATTTTTCCTCATTGTTTTGTAAGCTACTCATAGCATTTTGGTACACACTTGACAGCAATCTAAAAACTGAATTTTGATTTCCAGCACAAGCAATCTGTAGACTTCAGGTTTCAGATTTTGGAATCTTAACAATTTCTAGCTTAAATTCTAGAAAATCAGGCTCATTCATAAATACCATTAAGATTGAATTGATGTAAACTTTGAATTCAAACTATTGCTGTTCAGAAATATCATATGAAGTTGACACCAAAATTCAAACTCTTGCTCCCTTCCAGCTATATCAAATGTTAACCCTCTGGATTTTTCCAGCAACATAAACAACTTGACCAAATCTCTTCACCTATCCAATTCCCTCTTTCAGCCGAGCTACAATTAGAAACTTAAAACAGAACTTCAAATTCAGCTTCAAATACTGCACATTGTATCAAGTTCCAATAATCAAAACCATGCTTGGACTCCCAAATCTCTCTCAAAAATCACAATTCAATATTTATTAAACCATCCTTCTTCTTCAAAATTCTTGAACACAAACTAATTTTCCCCCACACTTAAAACTTTGTCCATCATCAAACAATCTAACTCATCAAGATAGTCAACCAAAACCCTCAATGAAATGGAACAAGCAAAAGTAATCAAAGGTTAAAGTGCAAGAGAAAAAATGTTTAAAGAAAATTATGAAGAAAGGAATTGGAATTTATGAGGGATCAAGAATGAAAATAATCCTCATCCATGCATACATATGCTATTGTGACTTTGAAAAGAAATTAAGCAAGTTCTAGAGTTTTAATTGTTGTAAGTACATGTCACACAAAAAAAATAATAGAGTATAGGCTTTAAGTAGTCCTCTCTAGGTATTTTCATGCAATCTAACTTAATTAATCAAATTGGAATCCACTACCTCATTAACCAATTTCATGTAAGAAAAGCGTCCAATCATGCCAATGATCTAAATTGATGATCAAATTTAAGAAGCTTTTACCATCTTAAAGATATTACTTAGAAAATTCCCATGGAGACTTTTATTCAAAATGAAAATGCTATGTACTAACAAAATGCAAAGTATGAAAGCAAAGTGTGGAAATTAAATGCAATTGCTAAGTATGAAACTAAAGAAACGTATGAAGCAAGAATTTATTAACAAAGCATGAATTAAAATGCAAAAGAAAGTGAAATTAAAACCAACTCCCCTTTAATTCCGGTGGTCGAAGAAGATTTAGCAAAAGAATCCACGTCGGAAATGGAGTATTTTTGACTCCACTCAATTTCTTTTTATTAACCATTTTTCCATTGCAAATTCTTTCTAGAGGTCTTAGGCGGTTCAGTTCAAGCATCCACTCCGGAAGCTTGTACTCTCCTACAACATCAATAAAGGAAAACAACTCCCACACGCATGTGGGGTAAGAAAAAGATAGAAGAACATTAGTGTGTGCATAAAATATATCAATAAATGAATCACATCTAATAAAATCAACAATTGGTACCTCAATTAGATTTTCTGAAAAATCACAAGAAATACTCACTTTGTCATCTTGAATGGTACCTGGAGCGGTGATTGTTACCTCCTCTTCATCAAGATATGGCTCAAACTGTGGTTCTGGTGATGGTTCATCCTCATGTAGTGATTCTTGGGTGCTTGGCTCTACAGCACAAGTCCCTACACTTATATCTTCATCTTCATCAAATACAGGTGATTCTTGAGGTAATGCTTCCAGTAAGCATTCCCCTACACTTAAATCATCTTCAAAAATATGTTCAGAACCTGAATCACTAACAACATCTTCAACAACAATATCAGTAGGATCAGAAATTTGCATAATCACATAATCATCACAAAAGATACTAGAAAAATCATGTGAAGTAATGGGAGTAGGGTCAGGCCTGACAGAATCGCTACTTTCCATCCCTTCACTGGCACGTTGTATTTGTAACTGATGAATGGATGATGCAATTTGATCTATCTGACTCTGTATGTTCTGAATCCTTGAAAATTGTTGCTCTTGATGTTCACTCATTTGTTGCATAATCTCCTTGAGTTTCCATGTTGACTCATCCATCTTAGATTCGTTTTGTTGAAAAAAATTTGGCATAAAATTTGTTGAAACTTCCTGGAACCCATATGAACTTTGGAAAGATGGATATGGTTCAACAAATGGTCCTTGTGCACTTTCATACCTGAAACATGAATTATCTACCCAATTAGCATTAAAACCATTTGAAAATGACTCATACCTATTTCGTTGATCCAAATTTGGGTAAAATTGATACTCAGGTTGAAAACACTGATAACTCTCCATTCCACCTCCAAAATTCTGAAAATATGGATCCATGCTCAAGAAATCTCCTGTTCTTACAATTCAACACTAAAAATAAATGTTAGAAGATCCAAGAGCATAAAATTTCAATCTAATGAAAACATGAATAGTAGAATCACTAAACATTTCAAGAATAAACCAACATGAAAATACAAAAGAGAAATAGCAATCATATCAATCAAGAAAAATGCTAACCAATAAAATCACTCAATGATCAATCTAAAATAAACACACATTGCTAGTTACTTCCCCGGCAACGGCGCCAAAATTTGATGTGAAGGTACTGATGTTAATCTAGGGTCTGCATCTACTCTCCTGTAGGTCGGATCGATCAGATCATCACTGGATGGTCCAGATCCGCCAGTCTTCAATGAACGGCCCAGATTAATCCGGCTGGATCAATGGCTGGATGAACTCAGATATGCATCAAAACTTCTGGATCTTCATCAATGGCTCAGATCTGCTCCCCATTAAGTTGGATCGTCCAGATCTTCAACGGATGGTCCAGATCTGTTCAATCTTGGATGAACGGCCTATAATGCTCCGAGGCTTGATCGACTTGATTAGCTCTTGATTTGAGCCCAAATGTGGTCCAATCTGATCGGGTTCATGACCCATTTGATGTCTACAAAATAAGAATCAAATATTAGCACCAAATACCATGATTATAGGCCAATTTGCAATTAAGTCTAAATTCAAATGCAATTATAAAATATAATGTATATGTGAGATTAAGCTATGAATAAACCATCAAAAATATGCATTATGAATCAAAATAATATAGCCAAAATCATGGTTATCAAGGACTCAAGGAAAAAAATTGGATTGAATCTTCCAAGATCGAGCACAGCCATCACCGCTGTCTGCCTTTACGATCGGAGGAAAAGTTGCAAAAAAAAAAAATGGAACCGTCACTTTAGCGGTCCCCTGGATCCGGCCTCACAGATATCCAGAGAGGGTAAATCATGGTTAAACTGGACAGGAAGGGTGACTGGGGGTCGAGTGGAATTTAAAACACAGCAAACCGAGATTTTACGATCGGAGGAAAAGTGATGCAATGGTAGGAGGGTTGAATCAGGAAGAGTTCGTTGATCGATCTGATCAAGGAACCCTATGTTAAAACTAATAGATAAGAAACCAAATAGAATATAGAATAAATTTTTTGATCTATTATTTACTAAAGTTAATAGGATTATTTATATAAATTATCCAAATAATAATGGAAAGATTAAATATGATATATAAATATAAGTATAGTAATGAATATAATAAATTTGGAAGTATTATTTTTGCTATTTGATTCATGTCAATTTTGATTTTGATTATAATATCAAATATAATAAATCTCAATTTTGATTATAATATCAAATATAATAAATCTCAATTGATTAAAATTAATTCAAAATTATTTTATATTATTGTCATTACCCCCGACAAACTCAACAGAAATGCCTGAATGTTGAGTTTGAGTAGTGCTACTTTGGTGAAATGTTGTCTGGATAATGACTTGGTAAATATATAAGCAACTTGATTTTCAATAGAGATGTATGAAACTGAAAGTTATCAAGTCGTCATACGCTCACGAACAAAATGAAAATATATCTCTACATGCTTGGTACGAGCATGAAAAATAGGATTTGTCGCAACATAAGTTGCTCCAATATTATCACACCAGATTTTGGGAGTAGCAGTTGGGGAAAAATGTAATTTGGAAGAAGAGATTGTAGCCAAATAATTTCTGACGCCGTGTTAGTTATAGCTTTATATTCGGCTTCAGTACTTGAGCAAGAGACTGTAGGTTGCTTCTTTGAAAGCCAGGAAATAAGATTTTGCCCAAGAAATATGACATATCCACTAGTAGAACGTCTATCTTTGGGAGATCCAACTCAATCTGCATCACTGTAGGCAATCAACTCTCGTGAGAATGACGATAAAAATGAATACCATATAAAATAATACCTTTAAGATATCGAAGAATTCTCTTAGCACTTTCCCAATGGTATTCAGTAGGAGTATGCATAAATTGACAGACACGATTCACAACGAAAGAACTATCGGGCTGTGTAATTGTGACATATTATAGGACACCAACAATGCTTTGGTAGATCTGGGAGTCAACCAATGAAGAGGATGATGAAGGTGCATTGAAATCACCTTCAATGATTAGTGTGGAGGTAGGACGTGCACCATCCATTTTAGCTCGTTGTAGAAGTCCAGTAATATAATTGCTCTAAAAGAGAAGATAACTTTTAGAATGTGAGAGAAACTCTATACCAAGGAAAAAACGAGTATTGTTAAGATATCAAATAAGAAACTCTTGACGAAAATAATGGAGTAAAGTAGTAATATCATTTTGATCACTGTCAGTTACTAGCATGGGATGAATCATCTTTTTAAGGTGTGGATAAAGTACTATCAATATGACCAAGTAAATTATGAATACAAAATAACAAAATAAATTATAATTTTTATAGCAAATAGTTATCATGATTGAATTTAATGGAAAAAAGAAATCATATAAAAAGGAAAAGATGTATTTTTATGACGACACAGGCTTTTCTTTTAATTAATGAGTTCTTTTTTTTCTAATTTTTTTTTACTATTTTTTCCCTGTTTTTCTTTTCCCCTTTTTTCTATTTTTTCTATTTTTCTGCTTATTTTTCAGATCAGAAGGGGTAAAGAAAATAAAAAATAAAAAATAAAATGAGCATAAAAATAAAATAAATAAATAATAACTCTGCCTTACTATGATTAAGGTGGTCGAAATTACTGCTGTTAAGGAAAATAGTTGTTAATGAAAAAAAAAAGTTACTGTTGCCGCCAAAGTACTGTTGAGTTTGCCGTACTGCAGATGTAATATATTCAATATATATTTTAAATATAATTAAATATATAGATATATATATATTTAATATCTTGACAGAAACACTAAAATAATTAAAATTCAATCTAAAAAATTTATAAATAAAAATATAGATAAAATAATTAATAATAAATAAAAAAAATAAATGTAACATAGTATATGTGAATTTTAGGGATTTATTGGATTTTTTTCTAAATTTTTATTGAGTCATTTTAAATACTTTATGAGGATAAATGGGTAGACTTTCTTAAAGTCTGTTTTGAATACCTAATTAAGTGAGAGTTAATAGAAATATAAATTTAGATTTTATTTTTCTAACCCAAAGTTCTTGTCTCTTGTTTACGAGAACAAGTGTGTGCGACGCTCCTCTACTGCACAACCTCACCGCCGCCTCCCCATGGTCAGCCATCTCGGAGGCCTGCAGACATCCCGAAGGCCAGTTGCCTCCCCTCTTCCTTCCACGCGATGCCAACATCACTCAACATCGGTGTTACCACACCGACAGTTGGCGCGTGCAACCGCCGCGCTCTCTGCCCACGCGCATGCAGCGTTTCCGCCGCCATAAAGATTAGCGCCACCCAACAGCCGCCTCTGCTCCCTCGTCGACGTGCGCAAGGCCACACCGGCGTTGCGCCCTTTCCTCACTTACTGCATGTCGCTCCTCTGCGTTGTTTCCTCCGGATAGTGCACTGCCACGTTGCTGTGATGCCGCGTCGTCGGGTTGCCATTGCACACACGTCGTTCATCGTGACATTGTGCTCCCTTCCTAGCTACCTTAGGTTGTCGCCTACTCTGTCGATGACAAAGCAACCTTCTGTGGCTGTTGGCGTGTTCACGCGTCACCATGCCACTGCCTTTGCCCGTGTTGCCGAAGAAGAAGAAGGAGGAGGCAAAGTTAGGATTCGAGCTCGAGGCATATTCTTTGACTTGATTCAAGACAATTATCACATTATACAATTGAGGTGAGTAGTTTTGATCATAATTCATGTCTATTTATTATCATGTTTGATGAGGTTATAATTACTCACTTATCTTAAATCTGTCCTATATTGCTCCTAAGCTGATACCTTATTGTTTATCCTTATATGTTGACCTATTGTTGATAGCTATGGAGTTATATTTATTATTCATGATTGTGTTTATATGTATGCATGATATTACCATATCATAGTGTAGGACGTTGGATATTCTGCTAGACCACTGGTAAATTACATGAGTTTGTACTTATTGTTAGAACGATCATACCATAGTATAGGATATCGAGCATCTTGCTAAATCTTTGGTTATTATTTCATACCGTAGTATAGGATATTAAGTATCATAATAGACCCTTGTTGTTATTTAGGCCTATAGTTTATGTTCGTGAATTCATATTATAGAATGGTTATATACTTAGGATCAACCCCTATAGCTTATTTCATCTATACTTGATGGGAGGAAATCACTCCTTACTAGAAGGGTAGCGTACTCCATTAAGTTTTTACCTGTGGATCAACCCCTAGGATTACTAGATCTTGACCCCGTTGTTTATTATATGTGTGATGATACATGAAATTAGTTGAGGCATTAATACTAGATGACTAGTAATCTCTTGATGAGATTGGGTGACTAGTATTTTGGGGGCCTAATTGTCTATTTTCTGGCTATGTATTAGTTGGATTATTGTTGGTTGGTCCTAGAAAGATCATACCGGTTCCATTGTACAAAAAGTTTGTACAAATGTCGAATCTTTCCTAAACAACCTATTGTATTCTTTAAAAATTAAATTATGAATCGCAAACGGAACTTAACATTATTGATTCCAAATTTAACTTATCTGTTCTTAATGGTTTAGATTTGGATCGCAAACGATGCTTAACATTATTGATCCAAATCCACCTATGTTATAAATTCAATTAAATATTAATTTCCAAAATTGGCTTCTAGGGCTGCATGGCGAGGCACTGGTTCTTCTTAGGTATGGGATCATCCACCACCGCTTAGACAAAACCTTTTAAGGAAAGCTAATATTTAATTTCCTTATATAACTCTAGGTTTAATCAAAAAGAACAATCGAATCACAAATTCGAAAAACAAAAAAAAAAACACAAATTCGAATCACAAATTCGAAACTCTAGAATCATATGTCTCTTGTGTTTGGAATTCATACAAAAAAAACTAGCATGATATGGAAAATAATTACTAGTTATACCTTTTCTTTGTATGCTAATAACCTCGAGATCTTCTGTCGTATTCCTCACCTCCTCTTGGACGTCGTGTGGGCGACGATCCTCCAAGATGAACACCGCTCAAAAGCTCCTCCTTCTTCTCTAATATTCGGTCACCACCACCACCAATGAAAAAGAGAGCAAGGGGAAAGGAAAAAAGGGAGAGGGCCGGCCACAAGAGAGAACACAAGCAATAGAATAAGAATTGATTCATCATGAGGCTTCTCCTCCCCTTCTTTTATAATACTTGCCCAAGGCAAATAAGGAAATATTTTCTTACAAAAATTAAAATCTTCCTCTTGTTTTCCTTTTCTCCTTTTAATTTCCTTTTCTCCTTGTAATTGATTGAATAACCGGCTCCCTTGCTTGGGCACCAAGCAAGGGTGGTCGGCCCTTAAAAGAAGAAAGAAATATTTTGTAAAAATTTTATAAGTAAAGAAAGAAAGCTCTTATAAAATTTTAAAGCTCTCTTCTAATTTCCTAACGTGGATGTTTAAAAAAGGAAAGTTCTAAAAATTAAAACCAAGTTTTAAAATTTAAAACATCTCTTCTAAAATTTTCTTTTTTAACATGGTTACAAAAAAAGGGAAGTTTCAAAATTTAAAACTCTCTTTTAAAAACCATGAGGATGGTTAAAAAAATGAAAGTTTTAAAACTTTTAAAACTTTCTTTTAAACCATGTGACATAATTTAAATAAGGAAAGTTTTATAATTTTAAAATTTCTCTTTTAAAAACTTGTAAATGTCTACAAGGAGAAGATTTTAAAAATTCAAAACACCCCTCTTAATTTGAATTATGTAGCTGGCCCCTTTGGCTTGGTCACCAAGCCATGGGTCGGCATCTTCTTGGACACCAAGATGAGCTTTACATGGGTGGATATGAGGCATTAATGAAGCTACGACAGGGACCTAGAGGAGAAATTGGTTTTGGCCTTCCGACGAACTCGAGTATCCCGTGTTCGCCCCGAACACACAACTCAAGTTCAACTCGAGTATCACTTGGAAGGCGCCTCCAAAGGCTGGAAGGTGTCTTCGTACTATTCATCGAATGTGTCTTCCATCCATGGAAGGCGCCTTCGCACTGTTCATCGAATGCGCCTTCCACACGACAACTCAGCTCAACGATGATCTCTTCACGTAGGTGATTCTCCGTCCTTCTGGAATTGAGCTCAACCGAACTTAACTCTGGCCTTCTACTCGAGCAAGCTTCCTCCCCGGCTTCTTGTCCCTCGAACGTCGTGCGTGCCCTTCTCATCCACTGACGTACTCTTCCGTAACATCTCATCCCTCGAATGCACCGAGCCCGTCGGCTCCTTTCCCATGCCACCCTTCTCGCTAGCTGCGGCTTCCGCTCGACTTCTTGTGTTCCTAAGCTCCTACACTTAGACACAAGGATCAAAATACAACAGAACATAACTAAACTTGGTTGACCACATCAAAATAACCACGGGATACTAACACTAATAACCTGTCATAATAACAACTATATATATATATATATATATATATATATAAAGGAGAGTCCTCGGACGATTATGACATATTGCCTAGGTCGTACCCTCTCCTTTACCTAGCAACCTCTGACATACTTTGCCACCTCATGATTGTGGAGGTTATATGAGATGGTATATAAAAGGAGAGTCCTCTCTGTGACGAAGGTACTCACTCTAGAGATCTGAAACTCATCCTCGTGCATGCATCTGCCATTGTTCTTTATCCACCTACTTAAGCTTGTACTAATTTGAGCGTCGGAGAGCCTTCACAAGGACTCCCCCTAGTTTCTAAGCACTGATGTTTTGTTAGATCATTTCCATGTGCACAGGATCAGAGAGAAACTTCTTCTCAAAGGAAAAGATCTTCTGTCAGTCAGCCACCAATCCATCATACCCAACACGTCATCTTTACATTTTTTTTTTTAAGAAAGGATCACCAGACATTGAAATTAAATTGATTGTAATACAACATTAGTAAGTTAATTATTAATAAAATCTAGCTTCAGTACTTTATCAATAATACAATATTATCCTCTAACGTTGGAATATGACACACTACAAGGAATTTTTCTTCCAATGAAATCGGACTTAAGAATATTGACCATTCAGATAAATCTATATTAGTATTTTTTAATTTATCAAAAATTTTTAATAGGACCGAATTGATCACAGAGCTAGATATTGATTAAAAAAAACATTATCCTCTATTAAGGATAAAAATAGAAGTGCTAATAATTTATGAAATGGCGAGCGAGCTGGAAAATTTTGAAAGGTATTTTGTTTATTTTACAATTATGATTGAATATTAGAAAAATAAGATAAAACCAAGGGCTAAAATGAAATTTCCCATTTTGACTTCATTTCTCAGCCTCACATTTCACCTATAAGGTAAATCTAGGAAGGGATGATTCCTGATGTGGTACCCAAGTTCACTAATAGTTTGATGGCCATAAGATATGCCCTGTGTAAGAATTGAACTTTCGTTGTTTGGGAAATATATTCTACTTTCTACCACCGCACCAAGTCATGAGAGCACTCAATTTACACTGTTGAATCAAAGAGAGGACTGTTTCAAACTTGGTCTAATCGAAAAGAGCTGTAAAACAAGCTTACATTATTTCCTCTCGGCTCGAAAGTTGAGATCTCTTCTCATGTCGATGATTCAATTTGTTCTAACATTCTGGGTAGGTTTTGATACACAGAAACCATAATTGTAACAAAAGAACAGAAACTGCACTGGTCTCCAACCAAAGTAACCTCAATTATGGTTTTCCCCCTCTTGCTGGCGGTGTTTTATATGGCGGCATAGACTGAGCTGCTCTGAGTGCAGTTGCGGTGGCTTCCGACAGCTTATATCCCTTTGATTGCATCTGGGCATGCATACTCTTTGCGTCTTCCAACAGTCTTCCTGCAATAAGAGCACTTATGATCCGATCGTACTGATCAGCTTGCAGCAATTCCTTCCTTGCCACCAATACCTTGAGATGTCTGAGAGCCTTTGATTCGATCTTTGCTCTGGAGTACATGTCGCAGAGACTAACATGAACCTCGAATGGAGCATCACCCTTCTCGGTTATCTTCTGTAATGTTGCTTCTGCCTCTTGGACCAGTTGTAGCTTGCCAAACCAATCCACCAAGACAGTGTATGTTTTGATTCCTAGCTGAAATCCATCCTTCTCAAGGGTTAGCAGCAGATCCAGGGCCTTGTCCAAGAGGTTCTGCTTGGCATAGGCGGCTATCATGCTGGCAGTGCATTGGTCATCTGGCTTGTAGCCGGAGTTCATCATGTGATCGAAGTGGCTGCGGGCGTTGTCTGGGTCATTTGCTTGCCTATATGCCTCCACGAGCAAGGTAAAGGACTCCAAGGTCGGCTGAATACCAGATAACTGCATGGTGGTCGTCATTCTTTGCGCACCGTCGGTCTCACCGCGCTCCGCAAATGCTTTCAAAAGCTCCATGTACATCTCCTTTGTTGGTTTAACATTCATAGTCTCCATTTGTCTCACTAGTTTCTCCGCTGTCCTTGGAAGATTAGCCTTCAAATAAACCGAGATCATCGAACTGTATGTCTTCGAGTCCGGCTTGAAACCTTCACTCTTCATGCTCTCGAAGGCCTCCTTTGCGGCATCGAGGTTTCCTTGCTTGCTATACATGTGAAGTAAAATGAGGGAAATAATAACATCCGGCTTGATGTCCCTTTCAGCCATCAACTTCAGAAGTCTCTCAGCATCTTCAACGCGATCTTCCTTAGCATAAGCATCGATAAGCTTAGAGTAATCACGAACGTTAGCCTCAAAAGATTCCTCGTTCAACAGAAGCTCAGCGACCTGCAATTCATGTAAATTCAAACACATCAGAAACTTCTGAAACTAGTCCTGTAATACATGAATTTGCCATGAACGAAAACGATGATTATTCTTGTTCATCGGAGATATTGGGAACATGATGAGGCATCTACAATCTTATCCCTTTATAATTTTCCAGACGCAAAGTAATTAAAAGCTTTAGTGAGACCTTGAGATGTCATAATCCAATGACTATCACATTAAAATGCTACGATAGTGGTTCATTAGCAACATGAAGGAATTGAAGAAAATAAACCTTATAAACCGGGTTAGTTCAAACTATTATGATTCGGAAAAAGAATCGATTTTTAGCTAATCAGGATGTATGTAAATTATTCAAATCCCGAAAACTTAGCTACAAGAATGTTGTATAAGAAAAGGCACCAATCTAGACATATTGAGGGACATTTATAGCCTTCGCTTGAATCATGGAAATTTTTGATTGCGTGCACATATATGAAAGAGTGAATAAATAATTCACTACTAAATGACTTCTGAAGAGTTATCTGAAAGCACATTTTAGTAAAAACCATCTTTATCTTGGGAAAATAGGACTTTGCTAATATCAGTTAAAAATGTCTGAGGAACTCTCCTTCAGGTTAGAATGATCTTAAATAGGCCCGTTACATAAAATAGACGAGATGGACCAACTCCATAGACAATTTAAGACCCAAGAGTAGACAAATGAGGGCCGGTTAGATTTCAGATGGGTTGGCAAAATCAAGAAATAATATATCCAGTACATGCTGAATCAAATAAGAGGTTCATGAATTTGGTGTTAAATCATACACCATATAGGGATCAGGAATAATTCCAAAGACATTGAAATTCAATCATTCAAAGTTCGATAAACAAATAGACATTGTTTTAGGCTTGAACATTCTTGAAAATTCTAGACAATCCTAAAAGCTCATCGTTTGAGTTACATTTGGCGAGATTTTTTCACCATTGGTAAAGCAAAAAGGTTGAAGGAAATGAAGGAACAATGATGATCAATCAAAGAAAGTTGAATAGAGAAGAGGAATTAAAGAGTACAGAAGAACTATGTTTTTGCATCCATTCCCTTGTCGACTGCTTTTAGCAATAGGACAATGGTAGTTGACACCACCATTGCTGTCTCAAGGTGATTAAAGAGAGGAAGTGAAAGAAATCAGATAAGTATCTATCCCCGGATTCTTAGTTCTTAAAACATATCATATGCTTTAAACTTTGGCATGTTATACTAATAACTTTTTCGTTCAAACTAGCTATTTTGTTTGGGCTGAATAGAAATATAAAATGTTCAATTTTCTAGTTCCTATAAATCCAAAGGCTAATAAATTTGCTCTAGCACATCAATCAAAACCTAAAAGATCATAAAATGCACTCAAACTCAATAATTAGCCTTGATCTTTGCATATTTTCATTACAAATTTGATTTACAGGTAAAAAGTATGCAATTAAAGCATGTTCCATTTTGATTTTTACAGATTATTATGTTACAGGAATGAACAATTGATAACTATTTGATGCAAGAGTTTGATTGACTTAAAGAAACTTTTGAGGCAAGGTGGAGACACAAATATGATGATCAAAATAGGAGGGAAAACTGACCTTCATGTACAAAACAGCATTTTTCTCCTTGATTCGATCAAGCAACGCAAGCCAATCATCCCTCCTTGGGCGTAGGAGCTCCTTCCATTCTTCTAACAATGGTGCTGGATCATCCCGCTTCACATTCAATGAAAGGATACTGTCCTCAACCTTCTTACACTTCCCATCTACGGGCTGTAATGGCTCTCGTGGCTCACCTGGCACATAGCCCTCATCAATCTCTGCCGCCTTCTCAGCCACTTCAGCCCACTTTGGATGCGACAAATCCAATCCATATATCTTGAATTTGATCTTGCCTTTCCTCTGTGGCAAAGAGGTCACCTTTGACTCTGCATCATTTTCCTTTGCAAGAGAGGTATGCTGTTCATCACTCCCAGATGTCAAAAGTGCTCTTTTCTCTCGCTCTTCTTGCTCTTGAGCTTGCTCCCGCATCTTATCCAGGCTCTGGTAGAACTTGACCTCCTCCAGCTTATCCCTCGCCCACTTGAAACGGAGCTCGCGGAGCATTGGCCCGCGGATGCCAATGTCCGCTGCAAACCGGCACATCTCCTTGACCTCCTCGGAGTGGATATATTTTTTGAGGTCCTCCCTCATCCGGTCCCTCTGCATGGCCTGTTGCACCGAGTTGCTCACCTCCACGACGGTCTTCCAGAGGTCCTCGCTGAGCTCGACGGGGGAGCCCTCAACGGCTGCAGTAGAATCCATCAAGGCAGCAACTTTCTGGCAGATAACAAGTAGCATGGAGTTGACAGTCTCCTTGGGGAGGTCCGGGTAGGCGTCGTTGATCGTAGGGCGGATGGCCCAAACAAAGCGGGAAAGGAACTCGTTCAAGGCACTGTCTTCCTCGTCCTCTGCCTGGGGGGTGGCTATCTGGATGATGCGAGATGGATCAGATTCGACCGTTTGGGAGCTTCCGGCGGCGAAAGACTGGCCATGGAGGGAACGAGTCGGGGTCAGAGGAAGAAGAGGAGAATGGGTTGATTGTGTAAAGGAAACGAAAGCGATCCGAGAGAGGAGGAGCCGCGCGTTAGGACGGAGGCGGGAGAAGAGGAGGGATCGCATCGTGGAATGTGGATTACTAGAACCTCAGGAACAAAACCTGCTTCTTGAACCCTAATCTGAGCGAAGGGAAGGGGATGGCGGCCGGCATTCGTAGTTTTCTACTATCTGGGAGCAAACCGGAAATCAACACCATTCGAAGTTTTTTCCACATTTTACTGAACCGCTTCAGCAGATTCATTATAGACTAAGTTGGCGATCGACATTTGAGTCGGAGACGGAAAAAAAATATCAATTACAAAAAGGGTCCTGTATTATTTGAGTATTCATAAGGGAGCATCTTTTTTTACGGTATTCTTCCCATTATCTCCTCTTGGTAAATTTGACTATTATTTTTAGTTTTCTTTTTCCTTTTATTTCTCTCTCTTCTTTGTTTTTTTCTATCTATGTAATATCTCTTCTTTTTCTTCTCCTATTTCTCTTTCCTCTCTTTTGCCTATGTGATAACATGAACTTAAATGCCTCTGAAGAAGTCGATTCTTTAGCTAAATCTTTTAAATGCATTTTAATACTTTAAGAAGTCAAAATAAACAACGAATAGTACCGTTTGACTCCTTACAGACTCAGAAATCCAGAGAACCTGAAATGGGTTTAATCGGATCTATGTAGGTATACGTTAGACCTAATATGGAATTATATCAGACCCAACGCATATCAGGCCCACGTTGAACCTGATATAGAATCATATCAGTCCCAATGTGAACCTGATATGATTTTATATCAAGCCCACATTAGGATTTTTTAGCTGATTGTTCCATTAATTTTTAACATCTTTCGAGAAGCCGAAACAAGCAATGGATAGTATTTTTTGACTCCTTACAACCTCAGAAATCTACAAGATCTGAAATGAATTCAATCGGACCTGTACTAGATCCATCAATGGATTTTAGTCCGATTGGACTAATTTTATATCAAAATTCATTAATGGAGCTAGAAAGGTCCAGTTGAACTCATTATTGTTTTCGACATTACCGCTGGTGGTTTATAAATTTTGAAAAATAAAATATATTATCTTTTTTTCTTCTTTTTGTAATTTCTTTTTCAAACCTATTATGGGAGATCAAGCACACGTTGAGCATGATATCTTTCCATATCAAGCTCGATTTCAGGCATGATAAAAAGGAAATAAAAAATAAAAAATTAGAGAATTTTTTCCCTTTAAGAGATCGATTTTTTGAGTTTAAGTATTATGTCCAAATTTAAATTAATTAAGGATTGAACATTAAAATGATGAATTCAAAATTGAAGGAAAATGCCCAAAGGTAGATATCATTTTACCCTATTTTATTAATTGATTTTCCTCATTACTTCCTCTCCTCTTCTTGGACTTGTGCTTCTCCCTCTCTTCTCCACCCTCACCACGCCATTCTATTTTTTTTTCTTTTTATTGGGGATGATATCTTCCTATATCAGGCATAATGTGGACCTAATATAGAAAGATATCAGACTCACGTTGAGACTGATATGAGGAGATATTAGACCCAACATGAGCATAATCTCCCATAATAGATTTGAGAACAAATTAATAAAAAAAAGGAAAAAAAAAAATTTTTTTTTAACTTTTGAACTACCACTAGAAATGCCAAAAATAGTAATGGGTCCAATTGGACCTTTCTAGCTCCATTAGTTATTTTGACAAAAAAAAAAAATTATCCAATCGGGCCGAAACCCACTGATGAACCTAGATAGGTCCTATTGAATTCATTTAAGATCTTGTAGATTTCTGAGGTTGTAAGGGGTCAAAAGGTGATATCCATGGCTTGTTTCAGCATATTGGAAGGTGTTAAATATTAATGGAACAATCGGCCAAAAAATCTCAATATGGACCTGATATAGAATTATATCAAGTCCATGTTGCAGGTCCACTATATCAAGTCCAACATGGGTCTCATATAATTCTATATCAGGCACAACATGAGCATGATATGATTCTATATCAGGCCCATGTTGGGCCTGATATAATTTTATTAGTAGGTTTCGGTCGAAACCCACTGATAGATTTACACAGGTCTGATTGGACTTATTTAAGGTCCTATAAATTTCTGAAGCTACAAAGAGTCAAATGGTGATATCCATTGTTTATTTTGGCTTCTCAAGAGTGTTAAAATATTTTTAGAAGAATCAACTATAGAATCGACTTCTCAAGAGGCTTTTTAAGTTTACGTTATCATACATGCAAAAGAGAGGAAAGTGAAAATGGGAGAGGAAAGAGAAGAGATGTTGCATGGATAAGAGAAAAGAGAAGAGAGGGAAATGGAAGAGAAAAGAAAAACGAAAAATAGTCAAATTTGTCAAGATGGTAGAATAGGAAGAGCACAGTAAAAAGATGCTCCCTTTGGTAAATATAAAAATAGTATACGTCTTTTGATAAATTCAAAAATCTAAGTACATCTTTTAGTAAATTGTCGAAAAAAATCGAGCTGGATACCGTTACACATACAAAAAATAAAAAATAAAAAAATAAAAATGATAAATCCATTTAGCCTCATTGACTATCCTTGGATGACCGATCCGAACCCACAGAAGTTTCCCACCGCCACCAGGGTAAATCGAAAAGCGCGCGTGGCGGCCAGCCTAGAAGCCCAATGTCCTTTAGTTGTGTGCCCGATTTGGATAAAAAATTTATACAAATACACCATAGCTAGAGATCAAACAACGAGTGCCTGGGTGACAACCTAAATGTCCCACCTACAAATACACCATTGTAAAGACATGACATTTGAGATTGAGGTAATTACATTTTACTACATTAAACTCAAGTTTTTTTAATAATAAAATAAAATTAAGGACTGAAATTTACCTCTTGAATTGACACAGTTGATATCTATATGAGTATTTATTCCAATAGATCTTGAGATCCATTTTCAATAAAGGTAAAATGTCTTGTTGGATGTCTACCTTCCACTATTTAAAGAAAGGGTGGCTATATTAGAATAAACTATCACCGTGACTTAGCTGTATGTATTTTATTTGGACCTTGACGTTTACTAGGGGGGTGAATAACATCTCATCCAAATCGTCACTTCCTACACTTGTTAGTACACAGCATAAAACAAAATACAAACTAACAAGAAGAAACCTAAACCCTATAAATAATAAGGAAAGACAACAAACCAAAACAAACACTAACACAATGCGTTTACGTGGTTCAGAGATTAGGGCTCCTACTCCACGGCTATCCATAAGGTGGACGAACCCAATCCATCGGTGGATGACTCCCTGAAAAATCTCCGGCTAGCTCAATCTTCTTATGGGTGGAGAAACCTCGTCACAATCTTGATCACGTACACACGGATCACACATAGCAGCTTGGAAGACTACTAATAGGGGTTAACCACCTCTATTTCATCAACCATGCCCAAGCACCCCAAGCTCGACTGGTCCTAAGTGAAATTTGATCATTACGACCAACGACTCAATACCAGTCAATTGATGAAAGTATCAGTCGACCGCTCCACATGTGTTGAGCAAACAGAGATATTCTGTTCACTACCAGTCGACTGATGAAAATATCAGTCGATTGTTACAGTAATTGTTATAGTAAAACCTTAAACTTAGGATTTTACCTTGAGTACAATCTCTCATACACTCATCCTTGTCTGCACAACCTAGACCTAGTCGTCTAGCCTCTTCCATCAGCTTCGCGTCCCTAGGATGTCTCCGCATCCTTCATGCCTTGCCTTTTAGAGCTTCTATCGGCCTTGTCATTGTTGTCGAGTCTTCCTTTGCCAAGAGGTCACGCCTCCGGGACTTCATCCATTGCTAAGTCACACTTAAATTTACGTTGCCAATACTACATGCTTGGACTTACACCACCAAGACTCACCCTTGGACTTTCCTCCTTTACCAAGATCACACTTGGACTCTCCTTATTGTATATGTATCCTACACACTCACAACACATATCAAATAAACAATAAATCTAACTTAAATATGTACCCAAACATTAAAATATAGGATAGCTAGATTGCTCAAACAATATTTTACTATGAGACTGACAATACTATGCTATATAAGATAAGCGATATCACTTTTTTTTTCCATTATAGACTCAAGTTTTAAAATTTTAAAAATAATTTTTATTATTATATCCTTCTCTTTTTTCCATTTTCTTTCTATACTTAAAATTTTTTTAACTCATTCAAAAAATCATCATTCTCAATTTATGGTATCAAATTTAGATATGAGGACATGAGTAAAGAGGCTTCCATATTATATTGATTTTAATTTAAAGTGATTTGAAATTTTCTTGGTCTATCAGCTAGTTTTGGAAAAAAAATATATTAAAAAATTTAAAAGTTTGATATTTTTTTAAATTATGAGAGTTCTAGGAATTCATTGGTGGTATTGGTTGGTGGATATTATTATTTTAAATCTTAGAATGAGTTTATGATAAATTTTATCAAGTTTTTACTAGTTCAAAAATTAACTACTATGTTGTCAAATTCAAATATGAGAGAATGAATATAGTAAAAGATTTGAAAAATTATATTAATTTTGATTTAAATTAATTTAGAAATCTTTAATCCATGGACAATTTTGTTTGAAAACCGACTGATAGATCTAGAAAAATTATAATTAATGTACTCCTTCAAGCTTTCTTAATGTTTTTAAATTTGATAGCATAAATTTAAAAAGATAAATTTTTGAATGGATAGAATAAAATTTTAAATGTGAAGAAAAGGATATAATAATATTTTTAGATCTTTTAATTAGTTATTAGGTATTCAGTTTACACCGAATCCTAGGATGTCCAATTCAATCCTATGGAAATTTTCTATTTGTTACCAGGATAAATCAGGAAGCATTTGTAATGGGCGTCATATTAGCTCAGGGGTGTAATTCGAGTGGTTAGGTCGGGTTAAAAAAAATTATAAAAAATCTCAACCCGAATCCGATCTAAAGCTAAATACAACCTGAAATTCCCCAAACACGACCAGCCTGAACCCAAATAACCCAACTTAAAATAATTTTTTATTATTTCCCTTATAATTATTCACTGTTATCTCAATGCTTTATCATTAGACTATTAACATATTGATATACATAAAAGTATCTTAATTTTTAAAATACAATTTAATTTAACCCCCAAAAAATCCATTAAAATATAAATTCGGATCAATGCAAATCAATCCGACCAAAAAATCTCTAATCCAAAAATCTTCCAATCCAAACTTGAAAACCTCCAACCCAAACCTAATTTTTTTCAATCGACTAAGGTTAAATTATGGTAAATTTTGCATGTAGTCCCCCATCAAAACTTAAACTTTGCATTCAATCCTCATATGCAAAAATCTTTGTTTTCACTCCTAACCAAATAGAATAGATACCAATTTATTTACCTAATTGCCCCTCATAATTTTTGGTACAAGAAGTTCAAAAATGAGTATAATTTTACTTAAATTCAGCATATTAAATTATAATCTAGTATATTTTCTATCAAATTGAGCACGACTCTTTTTAAATAATACTCAATTGGTTGGAAAATATACTAAATTTTATTTAAATGGTGTTAAATTTAGAAGGAATTATATTAAGTAAGAATAAAACCGTGGATAGGAAATATACTTGATTCTAGTTTAAAGTACTGAATATAACATGAATTATATTCATTTTTAAAATTTTTGGATCTAAAAAAAATATGAGAGACAATTTTGATAGTGCTAAATTTAAAAAGAATTATACTTATTTTTGGATTTTTTTTACTTAAAAAAATATGAGGGGTAATTAAGTAATGATATTTGTATGAAAAAAATGATGTAAATAAAATTTTACATCTAAAAAATAGAAATAAAATTTTTTGAATATGAAAATTACACATAAAGCTAAAATTATGATTAGAAATTTTTCTCCCATTAACTATTAAATTATTACGTAAGATTTTTTTTCAACCTTCTTATCTCAACTATTCATTCAAAAAAAAAAAAAAAAATCATCCATTAGTTCGGTAAACTGAAAAAGGCCTGATTAACTATTGGCTAAGGGTTAAGAATTTTGAAACTTAGGATATGGGAAATACTAATCTTGCTCAGAGGTTTCAGTAAAAATGACGAAGTTTTTTGTTTTTGTTTTTTCTTTTATGGGCCGCGTCGTGCGAGGAGAGATTGTTTTTGTTTTTTTCTTTTTGCAAAGCCCAATGCGGCGGCCGCTCTGCGATCTCCTCTCTTTCTCCGTCGCCGATCGCAGCTGGAGGTGGCCTGCTCGTCCCAGCGAGCATGGCGATGGTATCGGCCCGGGAGGATGTGGAAGAGAAGACTCGACCTCAGATCACCAACAGCAAAGTGTTGGTAATTGGGGCAACCGGGAGGCTAGGACAGCATCTGGTGAAGGCGAGCCTCGCCGCGGGTCACCCCACCTTCGTCCTCGTGCGAGAGATCGCCTCTCCCCGCGCCGAACGATCTCTCCTCCTCCGATCCTTCGCCAACAGCGGCGTCACTGCTCTCAAGGTCGCTCCTGACCATCTTCTCCCCTCTCTGTCGCTTTGATTCGATTCTGTGCAAGCGTGAAGTTGTGCTTTTTTCTTTTGCGGTGATCGTCCCTTCTAGATATTTGAGACAGTGAAGGATGGTAAATCACGTTGCAGTGCAACATTGATTCCTGTGTGAAGAACAAAGCAACCTTTAATTGTGTTGATTTCCTTCAACTTCTGGCTGTCGAAATGGCCAAATCATGCAATATCTCTCTTCATACATCTAAAATATCTCTAGTTCGACGAGCTAATCATTTTGGAGAATAATTATACTAGTGAATGGTGGATTGAGAGGCACATCCACTGTTTTTTATTTTGTTTACTTGTGCCATCAACGAGTTTTAGTCAAATTGCTCAAAGAATGTCTTTTTGGCTGGATTGTCTTACTGAAGGCTGCCCAGGAATCCCAGATGAAGTATTCATGTGTTTTTGATTTGAAATAAGCCATCAAGAAGTTTTAGCTTGCCAAAAAATAGTTAACAGTCCAAAAACATATCATCTTGACTAGAAAAATTTACCACACCCTCCTGCTAATCTAGGATGGAGTGGTTGTGTTTTGAGTTGGAAAGAGCTGTTTTTTAGTTGAAACGATGCTCTTTTCAACTAAAAGTTCTTGAGCACTCCATTCAAAAGTCAAACATGCCTTTGACCTCCCTTTTTGGTAAAAAAATTGTTTGTTTTGTGCCATCAAGCGATTTCTTGGCAAATCAAAACTCTTTGATGGTGTGTTTCAACTCAAAAATACTTGAAAATCACTTGGGACTCGTGGGAAACCTTTAGTATGATATTCTAGCTAAAATGACATAGATTGGATCATCAAGAGTTTTGGCCAACAACTCCTTTTTGACTCATTTCATCTCAAAATACATTTTGGTATACTTCTCACTCTCATGAATCCATTGGTATTTTTTGTTTCCTTTTCAAAATGAACTAGTTTAAAGCTTCAACATAATATAGGGTTCAAAAGTCGGAAGATGTGCATACTTTAGGGAATTTTCCATGCTAATTTGATAATAGATCAAATCAGGACAGTTTCTGGTGAACTTAAATCCGATATATTAAACTCTGACCTAATGTCTTCAATCGCGTATTTAGAATAACTTTGTTTACAAATTTAGATATATTTCAGTTTGTCTGAATTTCACGGCTCGACTTAGGGTTCTTTACAAGACTACACAAGTCTTATTGAAGCTGTCAAGCAAGTCAATGTGATTATATGTGCAGTGCCATCAAGTGAAGTTCTTCAACAAAGGCTTCTAATTCAGGTTATAAAAGAAGCAAGATGCATCAAGGTAATTATTAGATTCAAATGGATTTGTTTTTTGGTTGAGTGTCACCTTGAATATTTTTCTTGAAAGAATTCTCATTAACGAGGGGTCAAATTAGTGGATTGTATTTTCCAAAGGTTTAGGGAAACTTGATTTAATTCTGCAATGATTATATGGATTCGGGATGAAAATTGAACAGTGCTTCTTTTAAGGTTATATTTATTTGTGATTGATGCAAAAAATGAAAATATGGAATACTTCATCAGTTGTTACGTCTATGGAGAAGGTGATCATATTTCCTATGTTTTGGAAAAACATTTGTAGATTCAAGAAGTGCACAAACTTGGAGGAAAATTATTAGCGGTTGTTGGAACTACTTTTTTTTCATATAATTGGATACAGCTTGTTGAAACTCCTAATCATAATACTACATATTTTTGTGTAAATTGTTAGCTTTTTGTTCTTATGGATTTCTCTTTAGGACGAGGAAAGAAGAAATAGATCATTTATTCCTATGAAACATTAAATAGAGTCATATATATTTGTGTGTCAACCGAGTCATTTTCAAGATATCTCGATACAACTTGTGATATTCTCCACGCTCTAGTACTTTCCTCCTTTGATCTTTTAATGAGCTAGCTAGCACACCCTTTTGTCTCGATATTATGGCATTAGGAATTATGTTCAGCGTGTGAATACAATGATTTAAGTAATTTTATCATTGACCTTCACTTCAATTTCTGCACAGAGGTTTATCCCTTGTGAATTTGGTGCTGACCCTGACAAGGTTCATATTCTCGGGATGGATTATGATTTTTACGAGAAGAAAGCTGAAATTCGACGTTGCATAGAGAAAGAAAATCTTCCTCACACCTATATTTGTTGTAACTTCTTCCAGAGGTATTTGCTTCCATCGCTTGTACAGCCAGGTCTAAAGGCTCCTCCAAGAGACAAAGTACACATTTTTGGAGAAGGAAACATTAAAGGTCAGTTGCCATACATCAAAGTCAGGTCGTATTGAAAAATTTCATAATATTATTTCTGCAATGTGTCGTTTACTTCAGCTCAAGTTTAGTGTTGACATGTTAGTTTCTCTGACTATGTCATTTCCTCTTTGCAGCTGTTTTTGTTGATGAGAAAGATGTTGCTACATTCACAATTTGTGCGATAGATGACACAAGGACTTTAAATAAGGTAGTATATCTACGACCGCAAGGCAATGTCTATTCACTGAACGAGCTGGTCGAGATTTGGGAGGTTAAAATTGGAAAGAAGCTCGAAAAAATTTATATAACTGAGGAGCAACTTCTTAGAAGTATTCATGGTATAAATATTCATTTGTACTTCGCTTTGGCTCCTCATTTTCCTAGTGTAACATGCTTCAAATCTCAGAGATCCCGTACCCGAGCAACATGGAAATGATCTTCATATATTCCGCTTTTGTCAAAGGCGATCATACTTACTTCGGCATCAACTCATCTGGCTTGGATGGGAGCAAGCTATATCCACACGTGAGATGCAAAACCGTCGACGAATATCTGAGTACCCTCTTGGATAAAACAGATTAAGTAATTCATTTGCGATTCTCTATAGTTTGAAATCATCATTCTTTCTGATTGCTGGTAGACCTATTGACTATGTATGTATCAATTTTCAATATCTTGTTTAAGAGCAATCTTTCGATCTTTTAATCAAGTGTTTGAGTTGTGAAAAACGCATACAATTCTGTTAGTATCAGAGTAAGCGGCATTCTGTCATGATAATAATCTGTTACTCATGCTCCATGCATCGTATATCTTTTATCGACATTTTTCTCCTATTTGATTATTGTCTATAGTAAATAGAGGTTCCTCTACAGACTTAAATTCTTACTTAAGACTCCGATATATTTCTTGTATATTATACGCAATCTGGAAGTCTAGCGAGCGAGGGATTATGATACAAGTGTTTAGTTAGGGCATGAGAGGGAGCTAAACCTGGAGAAGCTGTATGTGACCCCATTTAATAGACACTCATCTAGAGATGGATGAAGATTGATTTCATAAAATGCTTTAAGCAACTGTTTTAAATTAAAGATTCCGACAAATAAAACAGCCAGTTTTGATGTCAATCAAGATCGTAGATATTGTTGGACATTAGGCATCACAAAAGGATCCATGAATGAGGAATGCCCACGCAGTAATTTAATCCTAATGTATCTCGATCATATATCCATTGGAGCTTCTTCCGAGCCCTTGTCCTCTTGCAAGGGAGCCTGATCTGCAGGAGCATCTTCTTTAATCTCCATAGAATTAATTATTTCTTGGATTACCTTCTGATCAATCATGTGAAATGCCTCGTCTTGTCCAACAATTGCGACTGTACAGATTGAACTGGTCAGCTTGTCTCCCTGTAGCGTCTCCTTGATGGCGAAAATTGCATCTTTGATCAGTTCATCGCGGGAATAGGTGTTGAAAGACTCGAACCTACGTTCCAGGAATGTTTTAGCAGCTTGGGAGCGGGATCCAATTGCAAATGCCTGGTACTCAAAGTAGCTTCCACTGGGGCAGTTGTAGTAGAGGTGAGCTCCAGTTTCGTCTAATCCAGCAACAAGCAGACCAACCCCGAAGGGCCTTTTCCAAGATCGCTGTGTGCAGACCTGTTGGTGACATCAAGAGCATGATGCACATAGAAACTATTAAGTCAATTTTTGCAGTGTATCGAAGTTGGTATTTATGTTGATAAGAAAAATTGTTTAGTAGATCAACAAGCATATGCTACAATGCACCAACTATAAAATTCCTAGATATCCATCCCCATAAGATTAAACATTGTTGAGTCCAAGGGTGCCAACTAGCTCAGTTAGTAAGGTCCTTTAAAGGTGGTGTGACCAAGTTCTTGGGTTAAAAATCTAAAGAATCCACAATCAAGAAGGTATAAGTTTACTGCACGTTATCAAGGAATGAAGGTCTATCAAGAGGCTCAACATGAAAACATTAATGACAATTTTCTATTTTTTTTATATACATGGCGAACCTTCTCCTAGTATCCTGATTTTATCCCTAATTTCCTATTTTAAAAATAGAGAAAAAAAGTAAATTATGTAACTCCATCAGTTGATGATTGATATGTCAAGGTGCTTATCTAGAATGAAAAGGGTAACTGATTCCGTATTGCAAGTCTGGTTTACAATTTATTCCAACTATCAACAAATTATTTTGGTGGAATAGTAGTTGTAATTATTTCCACTTGAAAGCATTAAATGAAGTATATTCAGACAAAGGTTACCATTAGAATGCTTTGTGGCTTATCACAGCTTAGATACACCTTCAATAAGCCAAAGTGAACATTATGACACCCTTGTGAGTTGCATAATGAGGTTAAGGTATAAAGAGTAGGCTTAGTCTCAATAAGAAATCATGCATGATGGACACAGAATGAAGTCTATAAAGAGGGAGGGAAAATGAAGGAGTCAAAATAATCAAAGTGAAATATAATCCAAAAAATTAGTGAAATATGAAATTAGAAAAAACATGAAGCCAGACTAAAATAAATTAACAAATGCCTAACTCTTATTTTCTCAGCAACTTCGCCAAATTTCTTCACGGGCTCATTCTTTTTTTTTATGCTGTCTAATGAAGAACAAAATAAATTGTGTGAAAAAAGAACATAAGACATGCAAGTCCATTGACAAATCCTTAAAAATGGACCATTTTTAGCACTAATCCATCTTAAGGCCTAAAACATTTGAACAATGTTACTTTGAAGCTTGAATTCTTGGGTACTTATAGTCCCCAGGGCGTAGTACAGATGGGGAGTGCATGGTTCTGTGGCTGAAAGGTCCAGGGGTCGATCCCTGGGGTGTCACTGCCTGGGGTTAACGTCTCCGCCATGCACTTTCCACCCGTGTACCTGCATTTACCTCCCTCCATATCCGTGGGACCGGCTCTAAGGGGGCCGCTGATGTGGCGGTTCCACATTTTTTTTTTTTTTTGAATTCTTGGGTACTTATAACCCAAACAATACTAACTAAACCGGGAATCAAGGCAAGCAGATAAAGAAATGGAGAAAATTCCAAGGAATAAACAAAAGGAACACACTATCAAATGATAATGTCAATTAAGAATCCCACATTACTAAAATGGCAGATGACTAATTGATACATATGCAACTGAGGTACTGGAAATAGTGCTATCGTATTGTAAATCAAGAGACCATTGAATGAAACCCGAACATCATATCTAATAACGACCATGCAATGCAACAATTTTGGTAAACATTAGCAGCAGATTGTTGTTTATTTAGCAAAAGAAATGGTTAAATTTAGTCCAAAAATCATCGGAGGAATGTGGATGAGCACAAGCTCCATTTTAGCTTGGCTCTTCAGATCCAGTGATCCATATATACTGGCATAGTAACTGTTTCCAGAATAATGATCAACTTCACAGGCGTATGAGAGATTAGTATAAGCTACCACCAAATCGAGGAAATAAATTCTTTACTTCCCTCTTTCACTCAATCATGATAGCCAGATCCTAATTGCAACAGGGACAATAAATATCTTCATAATTTCAAAGAAGTTGGTAGCATGGAATAGAGTTAGATCCAGAAACTAATTGTGTTGTAGAAGCAGATCAACAACAAGCGAACGCACCTGGGCCTTGTCGGCGAGGCGGACAACGAGTCGCGACACAGGGAGAGGGGATTCATAGACGAACGCGTGGTTGATGCACTCGTTGCGGAGGTATCGGGAAAGGACACGCCCGTCGGCAGTGAGTCCGGCGATGGCGACGCCGATATGGTCATCGATTTTGAAGACCTTCCGCTGATGCGAGGAGAGGTCGGAGGCGGCCGTATTGACGGTGGCGAGGACGACGTGGGAGGTGGATCGTAGGCCGACAGCCGCCGCACCCTGCTTGACGGCCTCCATTGCGTACTCGACCTGGAACAGCCGCCCCGCGGGGCTCCAGGTCGTGACATCGGTATCGTACTGGTTCCTGAACATCACCGAACTCTACTTCGTCGTCGGTGCCGTCCTCCGATTCCGGAGACTGAAATAGCTTGCCGTCGTGCTTTCCAGGCACCGGTCCATCAAATCGGGTTTTACTGGCTTCCTCCCCAAGAGAGACTCGCTCGAACCGGGCCGGCCCATTATGGATCCATTGCTTAGAAAAGAAGTTCAAATCGCCTCGGCCCACTGAATCGTACACACTTCGAGAGTCAATTACACTTCAGCCACCAAAATTTGATATTATTTTTATTGAGCTCCTCCAAATTTCAAATATATTCTAAACTAATGTACAAAACTCGTACCAAAACAAAATAGTCGCGAAGAGTCTATTATGGACTTGCAAGAAACTATTTTCACTACTCGAATGAATCATGACATACAATTAATTCCATTTTAAAAATTTCAATCTACATAATTGACAGAATAACATTATAAATTGCTTTAGTGTTGGATGTCATCCTAGTTTCATGCAATATGTCATGAAAAACAATAGAAATGATACGAATGTCGAGCATGGTGATCCAGCCTTGCCTGCAGAAAACCATGTTACACACCGTGGAACAACCTGTTCTACCAGATATTCGCTCTGTGTCGACTATGACTCGTCTATGAGCCAATAGCGAATCACATAGATCAGGAAACCGAAACAGAAAGCTAGCGACCCCATGATCACCAGAATCTGAACCCACAGGTGAGAACTAAAGGCTTCTAATACGAAAGAATTCCACAACTCAAACCAGACAATTGCAAACGTGGTTCCCACTAGAGCGCCTACGAGAACTTGGCTCGACGTGTGGAGCTTCTGTGATACCCGAAGCCATGCCTGCAGGAACAGACAATTTTCCGAACCATTAAATGGCAAGCAAAGTAAAAAGGGGCAGGTGAAATGTCAAAAATGTTGTGCAAGCTATCCTTTTGAGCAGCAGAGATTGAACACACATGTACCGTACCAAAAGGAATAAGATGAGCACTTTCAAGAAAGAAAAACTATTTGTCAACTTCTGCCCCTTTTTAGTTTTCATGAAGAATTCTTTTCAAACTTTTTTCAGCAATGTAACTCTTTTCACAGCTTTCCTGTGTCTAATAACTTTATCATTCTTCTAAGAATTAAGCCGGTTGGTAACGAAATAACATCATTGTTCCTCGCTATGTAAAGTAGTAACAAATGTTGAGGCAAGAAATAGCGAAAGTTTCAGTATATACTAGTTGCAAAGAGTGAAATAATATTTGTACAAGGCTAGTTCTTGCACATAAATTGCTCGACAGTTAGCGCCACACATATAATATGTAAGCAAAGATGTTAGTGATTTCCTTACAAGATAGGAGCCGATAAATAAGGCAATACTCCCGACAGTCACAGTATATGGGTTTAATCCGATTGAGTGGAACACTGCATCAAAAGGTAACCAAAAACTGATATTAATTTCTAAACATACATTTCATGGACAGTTACAAAGGTTCTGAAGTAAAAGAGATTGCTAATTGTATAAACCGATGAAACTGACTTCAGCGACATAAAATCCATTGTTTGTGGAAATAGCCATTACTCTTCATTGTATTGCATTCACGATTAAAATAAGACAAAACTAAAAATAGGTAATCACTTGTCACAGTAATTAGTATGCCCCTAGTTACAAACTCTAGATTAATTGAACTGCCGACACTATTATGTAGGTTACTAAACTTCCACGACAAGGTTATGCAATTAATAAAATTATGGGATGCATTTCCTATCAATATGCCCCCTCGTTGTTAAGGGATTAACGGAGAAATAAAAACCTGGAAATGTGCTAAGCATCTAATTAGTTTTGACAGGAATAGGAGAAGGAATTCAAAGTTCCCAAAAAGCCCTCTCCCCTATTCATTCACCAAGTCTGCTTCTCACGCCTCTTCCTCGTTGTTCTCTTTCTTCCCTACCAGCCAAGAAGCTTGGCGTGCTCCTCTACAGCACCGTGGCCACACTCCTCGAGCAACCTCCCATCAAATGAATGTAGATTGGTGAACACCATTGTGCTTTGTGGTAAGGCCTCACTTCGTGCACCTAGAGTGACTAAAGGTAGAGTGAGAAGAATGCGAATAATTCAGAATTGATTCCATCTGTTTCCACCCCACAGAACTCCAGTCTAGAACTAAACAATCTGAGATTTAAATAAATTAATAACATTGTCAATTTGAACAACAAACTAGAAATAACATTATCCAACAAACAATTTTAGTAGACTCAATTGCTATTGTCCTGATCCAGAAGGATCAGAGTCAGTGGTTTGCACATTCCTAAAAGTCTTCATTTTTTTTTTTGTACTGCAGAAACTGAACTCTTGAATCATCATCAAGGTATGTTCCGAGCAACTCAGCTCCGTAAACAAGGAAATATCAAATTCACTCGCCAAATCCCAACAAAAAAGATCACGTGCAAAATGCACGAGCAGGTTTTCATTCCTCTCCTAACTCATTAACAGTGAGGGGGCAATTGATAAGGAAAAGAAGAAATCTAGGGGACCATAATTTTTATACAAGATATAAGTTCTCTTCATTTTAGCCATGATGTATGTACAATGTTACTAGTTTAATGCATCTTCATTTACACATACAAATTGCAAATATGTGCAACATCTGGATAGTTTAGTGAAGCAAAAAAAATCAACCAAGAAGAAAGGCTTACTTAGAAGAATAACAGTGACGTCTATGTAGAAGATGGATTGTGCATGTGAAGATGGCATTCCGGGATCTGATCTTAGACCAGCAACAGGTCTTTCATGGTTCAATATCCTCTTCAAAGAAATTGAAAGCATTGAATTTAGGACTGACCCCATCGCGACCCACATGCTCTCCGCGTCATGTTTCCATAGAATGAGAAGGCCAAAGAGACCAGACACTATCCACTTAGTCTGGCATTATAGAGAAAGCACAAAACAAAACATAGCCCTTGTGAGATGTCAAATCTGAACATAGTAATGAGAAATATAAAATTTAAAGAATCCAATCCATTGTTCAGAATTAACTCAATTCACTGCATGATGAACCATTAACACTGGCAAAGAAAAAAAAGTAAACAAATCTAAGTTGTACACCACAAACAGTGGATCACTTGTATAAACTAAAGCTTCACACAAGTTTAGAAGCGACAAGCTGATGCTGTTAAATCTCTTCAGAAGGCAGCATACGTTTCCTTGATTGGAGAAACAATCTTGACTTGAGGGTCGTTAGTTTATCTAATCAAAATCTAGAATTATCAGGCTATTGAGATGGAAAAAAAAAACAATTACAGCAAAGAAAGCTTCAAACATGGTACAGAACCAGTGTAGGAAAGCCAGAATAGAACTAACCATCTTATTGATGAACGGTTCGACGTTCCTCCATGAGAACCGCCGAGCCAAATCCGGCGCCTCCCGCTCAAGAATCGCCTGCGCCTCCCCGGTTCCACCATCCTCCTCCATTCCCTTACCTCGCCCTAAAGCCCCGAAACGAGTCAACTCGGTCATGGCGACGCCTCGGTACCCCCACGCCGTTGGATTTTCCCGAAGATGGAGCTTTGACGGGCGAAGAGGGGCCAAGATGGGATTTTTAGGGTGGAGACGGGCGGAGGGTTTCAGAGGCGGGTAGGAGCGACGACGGCAGCATCTTGAGGCGGGCGTGGACTGCGTCGAGAGGAGCATAGCCGAGGAGGAAGAAGGGAATAATTAGAAGTGCATACGGACATCGTGCGCTTGGATGCTGCTGAAGTAGGGTTGGAGCAGCAGCTTTCCGATAGATCCCAGCATCAATCAATCGCTCTTGTCCACAATTAACGTGAACAATTTCAGGAGGTGGTCCTCGCTCCGCCACTCCGGTGGTCGAATCTCTTACCAAATCAGATCGAGTTGGTGGATTCGATCGGTTAATCGGGTAATTCAGGGGGCGAACAAATCTAACGAGATTGAGGGGTATTTAATAAAATTTTAATTTAATCCTCATAAATTAGATGGGTCTAACCTAAAAGGACGGTCGATGGAAATACTCTCAAAATAAAATATTTTAAAATTTTTTTTTTTATATTTATTATCATATTTATTACATGCGCTACCACATTTAATTTATAACTAGTGTGATCATGCACATACGTTGTGTGTGTAATATAATAATATATAAATTATTTGGGTATTCCCTTATGAATCAAGAATTAATTATTTAAGTAAGATTCGTCGGACCCATGTAATAGTGACGTTAGAGAATCTCAGCAACAAACTACTGTAACGGGCTTCCTTAGGCCTAAAATATTTATAGAAGTTTTTTTTATTATAGTGTTGCCAATTCTAAAATATGGGAATAAAGAGAACTATATTTTTTTATATAAAATAACCTGAGAAAAATTCATAATAATACGCTGTAGCTGAGTCTTGAACTATAGATCACTGATTGTTTCGCTTGTGGAATTACTAATAAACTTTGGAATTATTTTTAGTGTGAATAGAAAAAATGACATTAACGTAAATAAATTTTAGGCTTCACCAAAATTAGTTAGTAAAGGGAAAGAGATTTTTAATAAAATAGTAAGATGACTATAGTTATAAATATTATAATATATTAAAATATTTTTAATTAAATTGAATTAATTTTGTTATAATTATATTTGAATAAAAGTATTTTAAAATATTTTTTTATATTTTTATATATTTTTTAATGATAACAAAAACAAAAGATGCTTTTAGCCCAAATAAAATCATATTTTAACACAAAATTTGTACGCAGTCCCATCACAAATAAAATTTTACTTATAGTCTTTATTGTTAAAAAATATTTATTTCTACTCCCTAATTAAATATAATACATGTTAATTTATCTATTTATTTATTATAATTTTTAACTTAAAATGTTTAATTTTTTTTAAATAGTACTTAATTGAATAGAAAATATATTAAATTCTCTTTAAATGATACTAAATTTAGAAATAATTATATTAAGCGATTTCACTCCCTAACCAAATATAATAGATACCAATTTATCTAACTATCTCTCATATTTTTTTTAAATATAAAAAGTCTAAAAATATGTATAATTCCTCTTAAATTCATCCCATTAAATTAGAATCTAATATATTTTTCATCAAATTGACCACGACTTTTTTTCCACTTCAATTGAATGAAAAATATATTAAATTTTCTTTAACTAGTGCTCAATTAGATAAAAAAAATATATTAGATAAATAGTACTGAATTAAGGAGGAATTATATTAAGTGAGAAAAAAAATCATATTCAATTTGATAGAAAATATACTCAATTTTAATTTAAAGTACTGAATTTAAAATAAAATATATTTATTTTTAATTTTATTATACTTAAAAATATAAGAGATAATTAATTAATAGTATTTGCACGAGGAATTTGAAACAAATAAAATTTAATTAAATTTTATTTAGAGATTTTTTTTAATTTACTGTAATTTTTTAATTAATTAATTTTTAATTAAGTTTTTTTCTTAATTCGTCGCGGGGCAGAGGGTAACTGCAGAAAGAGCAGAGTCTTCTTCTCGCATGCGAGTCGATCGCCGGGACTGAGATAATTTCCCTCTCTCCAGATGGATCCGATTCAGGTACAACCCTATCGCGCTTCTGTATCTCTGTTTCTCCTCGGATTTAGCTCATCGATTCCTATCTTCTTCCCCTAGTGGCTTTGCCCCATTTGTTCCAATCGATGCTTTCTATCAGGTTTACTGATTTCTTCTTTTCTGTGTTCTATTAATCCTCGAACGTATGCGAAAGTTTTCTTTGATATCGAATTAATCAGGAAATGTGGATCTTTGCGGTAGTTGGAGTGGCAAACGTTAGATCTAGATTTAATTTCTCATGAGAGTTGGCATGTATTTGGGTTCATGTCATCAAATTGTTGATATGTTTATTTTTCTTGTAGCCTGCAGTCGAGAATTATGCCAACCCTAAGACGTGCTTGTTCCATGTTCTCTTCAAGGTGTGTCTCTTCAGCATCCACTATGCCCCTTTTTTTCATTCTGGATACCAGTTCTAATGTTTTGCTCTCACTTCTCGATAGGGTGCAGCGCTGGCGTTCTACATTCTGTCGGCGCTCTTCATCGACAGTTTTGTTATCATTTTTGTGGTAACTGTTTTCCTTGCGGCACTAGATTTCTGGGTCGTCAAGAATGTCAGTGGGAGGATTTTGGTCGGGCTGAGGTGGTGGAATGAGATCAATGAAGAAGGAGAGAGCATTTGGAAATTCGAGTGCTTGGATCAGGAGGTATTTTACATTCTATATCTAGCTTGGGAGTTGTTTGTGTGATTAATTGATCTGACGTTTTGTAAATCCCCATTTATTTGATTTCTGGTTCTTTTGTATTTTCAGTCTCTTGCACGGATGAACAAGAAGGATTCTTGGCTCTTTTGGTGGACCCTTTATCTCACGGTAAGCCTTCTAATCATTCTACCTATATATGTGTATGATTTTTAAGCGTTATGATCAAATTTGGTCTAGAAAACATAGCTATGATTGCATATATGCAAGTGCCACTAGCACTATGCAATGACAGGTTTATTGGACGACAATGTATTAGATGAAAATGTTAGAATTTTCATGAGCATCTACATATAGTTTCTTTTTTTTCTTAGAAAGCTATATATGGAGACCCTTAAGCCTCCATCCCCTAAATCTTTTGAGGAAGGTGGGTCTCGAACCTAAGATCAACAACATCTTAAGGTCTTTACCAGCTGCTCTAGCGGGCACCTTCGAGCAGCTACAAATAGTTGTTCAAATATTTTTTTTATGTTTAGTTTGATCCATATTTAAAGGGAAGCATATCAGAAGAGAAGAAGTCTCTTAAATTTGGAAATATGCTGGGAGTGTAAAGGAGTAGTTATTTGATGGTCTACAACAAAAAGGATAATTGCACTTGTATTGAATTTGTTGTGAGATTAAGTTTCAAAAGCTCCAAATGCCAATGTATTAGTTCAGCAAAGAGAAACTTTAACACAATTATACTTTGTAATCAACTTAATTCATATGACACGAGGAAAGTGTTCTAACTGTGAGGATTCAGCGTTGATCATATTTCCAATGAACATTAGTTTTCACAATCACTCTCTTCATTGTCATATTTAGAGAACAAGTAATGACTAGGAAATGATATGTCCACCAATCCAAACCCCATTCAACTAATATTTTGAGAATAATGTTTGAGTTATCTGCATTTTGCAATTATGTCACCATATATAAGCCCGACTTTCACTGGAGGTGAGAGAGGCAAGCAACATTTCATTCATCTGTTGGGCCTTTAACACCCACTTTCATCAGCTACGTCTTTCATATGTCTGAAAAGAGTGTGGTGGAATTTTGAAGATTTAAACTTGAAGAGAGACATAATTTGCAGGTTCTTAGGGATATTAGGACAATGTAGAAGCATTCCCTATAAATACAAACAAATAACGATAAGCATTTTCTTTATTTGAATTTTTATTCCAAAAATTTATGTTTTTTCAAGGTACATTAGAATATTGAAAATGAACCTGATAAACATAAATAAATAATGATAAGCATTTTCCCTCAAGCTGATTTTTTTGATGCTTCATGTGTGTATATGTTCATTATTTATTCTTTTATGCCTACTAATGTTTCCTACTATATTATTTCTACTTTTGCAATAAGGGAAATGATCTTTTAATTTATTATAGAACTTTTTACTAATACTGAACCTTTTGTTGGTCTTTATGACCCAGCATTTATTTTGTGTTAGAGATACCTTTACATTGCCATGTTGCATTGTCATTACTCTTATGACAAATTCTTTTGTAATGCAGGCTGTTGCATGGATTTTTCTAGCAATATTCTCACTTCTAAGATTTCAAGCAGATTATCTCCTTGTAATAGGAGTTTGTTTGACCCTCAGCATTGCAAATATTGTTGGCTTCACTAAATGTCGGAAAGGTGCACATCTCATTTGGTTCTTTTTGGTCACTTGTTTTTTCTACCATTTTGTCGTTTCATAAATAAAAAAAATTCTGCCAATATCACTAAATATCTATGTGTTGTTTCATGAGGTGCATGATGAGTCCTTTTGAATCCTTGAATTGCTTAATCATTTCATTGGTTTACATGATGCAGGTTCTGTACAACACACGCTTAATTTAGAGAACCAGAACCAATTAAAGGTGGATAATCATAGTAAATATAAGGAGAGAACACATAGGATCTAGACAATCACACTTTTTCTGAGTAAACACACTTAAGGGAAAGAGAGATAAGGATTACACCGACTAGAAAGAGAAGTGTGAAATCATCCATCAATTCTTAAGAAGACAAGTCTAATACAACTCTCTCTATGTGGGGACTCTAACTTGTTGGCCAGGTTTCTTCATTTTGAAGTAAGCTTGCGGACTAAGAAAGCAATAAATATTAGATATCTAAAACCAAGTCTCAGCTTAAGTTTATTATAAAATATGAAATAGTAAACTGTTATGACTACTTCTGAGCCCTAATTCAAACTTCAAGGTACCAAGTTATCCCTATGCCTCAAATCAAAAGGAAAAGACTAATTCAAAGTGCATCTGGTTGGATACCTCCTAAATGACATCATTGACCTTCTAATTGGAATTTTTCATTATCTTGTAATGTTTTATGAATCTTCCCTAGCATGCAATTTGCATCATAAACTTCAAGTACTTTCAAGATTTAAGGATTGATTTGCTTCACCAAATTCTATGGAATATATAATCCTGACTCAGGGTGAACCATTTGTAATCTGTGTGCCATTTACTTTGGCAACCTATAGATGACTTCATTTCTTTTCCTTTGGGAATTATTGAGCAACCAAAGTCTTGTAAGTATGAAACTCTTGGCCTTGATAAATGCATAATGGAGTTTTATAGGAGATAAAACTATCAACTCTTGTTAGGACAAAAAGAATTCACATATGGTAGATATTGTTCACTTTTGGGCCTGAGCCCAATTTATTTTTAGATATTGTTCACTTTTGGGCCTGAGCCCAATTTATTTTTGGGCTCTCCCAAAAGGTCTCATATCAATAAAGACATCTTCATTTTTTAAACCCGTGATATTTTCCATGTATTTTCAACGTGAGACTTTGATTGTATTCTTAACAATTCCCCACTTTGATTGTATTCTTAACAATTCTCCCCTTAAACAAATGACCACCATTATTTTTATGGTCTGAGCCTCCCCTAAACATCTGGTCACTCTTCACCTGCTTCAGCCTTCTAAGACTTTTTCACCATCTAGGGTTCAATCTCTCAGGATTTCTACTAAGCATCCGGTCTTTTCGCTTAGAGTTCACCCCTCGGGAGCCCCACCTCCTTCGTTCAAGGAGACTATTGTACCCATATGGCTTGATCTGGACTATGACTCAGATATCACTTGTTAGAGCCAAAAGAATTCAAATATCTTTACAATAGTATGATATTATCCACTTTGGACTTAAGCCCTCATGGATTTATTTTTAGGTTCTATCCAAAATGCTTCGTACCAATATAGATATCTTTATTTTTTAAACTCATGATCTTTAACCGTGTCAGGTGAGTCTTGGCTGTTCTTGAATCAATAATTTTACATTAGTATATTGTGGCAAACACAGGAGGATTCAGACCTGTTAGCCTATCTCAACGATTCTAGCATACAGATAAGAACTTCTTTTTTGGAGCACTTCATCGATCATCCGTGAAGTTCTTATAAGAGAGCACTGAATATAGGATATTCTCATTCCCAGAAAAGAAAAGGAAAAATTATCTGTCTATGCCAAACTAACAAAGTTACTAGTATCCTCCTAGATGTTTGGAACTGTGATTTTCTGAAGTGAATCAGCTTTAGAGGGATCAACTATGTTAATCCCTGAAAAACCTAGAAATAAGCTAATTCATTGGAATGGATTGTGTCAAGGGATCAATCAGACATTTTATCTCACACCTGATTAGTGGCAACTAATCCCTACATTAGATTTGTTTTGCACATGGGATGATGCCGTTCTAGGTAACTGTGATCTATTTCATCTCTACTGACATCATTGTTCTATGTCAAGCCAAGTATGGAAAATGTAATTGTTTCAGTTGTTATGGGCTCTTTTTTTTTTGGGAAGATATAAATGCAGCTGGATGCCTTGTAAATTGGTCAACCTCCCAACAGCATGCCTATATCTCACCCGAGAATTACTAGCAAGTTAAATCATTTTAACATCGGTTATGATTGGGTTGCCTCTTTCTCCTTTATTATTGAAAATTCTCAAATATAAAATTCAAAAGCAATAGCTAGAGATGGAACTAGTAATGAAACTTGCTTAGTGCTCCCTACAAGTAAATAGAGCTAGTTGCATCCTAGCAAAGATAATCTAAATAGATATATTTTGGTCAAACTCTATCAGTGATACTTGTAATTTCTTGGTGTTTGTAGGTCTTGAATGAATGTAACGTAGAATCAATTTTTATGCTCATCTTGTAACCTCATACTTCCCATATTCTTGTTTTCTGTTTCCAGATGCCAAGAAGCAGATTCAACAATTTGCCAGTCAGACCATTGCATCCCACTTCACCTCGTCGTTACAATCCGCATTTAGTGTCGTCTGAACAACATAAAGGTAGATATTGGACATGTCAGAGTTACATGTTTGCCTTAGGAAGCAATTTTATCCTTGCAAAGTTTTCCATTAAGCTGTGTACGAAATTTGTTTGGATCACTGTTTCCTCCATCTATAAAATTCATTACATAAAAAAATTGCATAATATTCAAAAAGGCTGAGAAGGACTACATACTTCAATAGCTGTTTAATTAGTTAATTTTATCAGAACGCGATCGATACGAAGAAAGACAAAGTGTTTTTATTTATCAGCGTATATAATTATTATTTGCATGCCTTGAAGAATTCTTAGAATGAATACTCGACGAGCGTCAGCTTAGAGGAAGAACCCGGCCACGGGATATGCAGCGCTACCATCCCTTCCGCGTAGGTGAATTCCGTTTTCTCTCCGTTAATCCGGCACCCGAGCGGCGCCGCCGACGAGAAGGCCCTCATCTCTCCCGCTCCCTTCACCTCGATCGCCACCTCGAACAGCCTCGTCTCCAATGACTGCACAGCGCCGCCGGAGTTCAGCATGTTCACCAGCCCGATCGGAGCGAATTGCACCGCCTCCGACATCGTCGATGACGACAGTGTCTTCACTGGAGACACGGTGAGGAGCTCGTAGTCGAAGGGGTCGAGCGTGATCTCGATCTTCTCTTCTGGTTTTCGTAGCTCGACCTTTCTTGCTCGGGAGAGGAAGACTGCGAACAGCTGGGCTTCTCCGAGAGGGAACGGCCGGCTACCGTTGTGCCACTCGATGTCCATCACGGTGGCGGTCGCCGTCAAGGTGCGGGAGCAGTGGGAAGCGCTCTTGTTCCTCCGGTCTTCGCGGCTCCATCCTCCGCCTTGGCAATTGAAGACTCCGAGAACTCCGGTGATCTGGAAACCAACGACAACCAGCTACGTTAGTCCTTAATTCTCTATCTCTGTTTTTCTGCTCTGTTTCGTTCTCACCTTGTTTAAGTTCCAGATCTTGAGGACGGTCCGGGTGTCGTGGAGTGGGTTGAGGAAGAGGCAGTCACGGGTGGGGAGGGCGTAGTGATCGCAGCGGAGGATGGTGCCATCAGGGAGAGCCAGCGATTTGAGGAGGTCGAAGTTGTGGCGGCCGACGGAGTCGCTGACGTAGATGGGGCCGCCGGAGATGGCACGGGAGGCGGCGTGGAAGGCAGCACAGGGGTGAGTCGACTGGAACATGTCCCAGTCGGGATGTATAAAGTTGCCCATCCACAGGCTGTTGTAGGCGCAGTGAACCATGTGGCACCCTTGAAGCCAGAACGTCCCGTTCGGATCGCCGGACGGATCCGTGCACCAGAAATCGTCCCCTGCAACGAAATCGAACTCAAAGTTCATGATTGATTTCGATATTTACGGGCAGAATTTACAAGTTTTTGACACAAACCGACGCGGCCGAGGCAGATAGCATCGGTGGCCAAGAACATGAAATCGTTGCAGTGCTCCATGCTGGCGATCACCCCGTTACCGGCGAAGTTCTTCTTGACGGAGTCCGTCAGAGCTTTGTAGTAGGCTTTCGCCAACTCCACTCGACCTCCGAAATCCTCGCAGATCATTTCCAACAACTGGAAAATACGAGTAATTGCTCGATTATATGCAGGAAGAAATTAACGCCGGCGATCGTTGATTGGGGGTTTTTTTTTTCACTTACGTGAATGACGTCGACCTTAACGCCGTCGATGCCGGCGGAGGCGAGGTAGGCGTGGAGGCCTTCGTAGAGCTCGCCGGCTCTCTCCGGTGGCACGAGTCCGACTCCGTTGTTGACGATCTTGTCGACCGCGAGGTCCTCCATGGTCATCTGCAACCCTGGGGAGAGTTTGGGCTTCAGGACCTGCGCCGGTGGCAGCCCCGCCGTCGCCGGTCTCAGCCCGCCCCAGTAGCCGCAGAGCGCGTGCCATACGTAGACGTGCTCCACGGTGGAGAATTCCGCCTTGAGGTCCCCCACGAAGGCCCCCATGCCGGCGGCGCTCTGCTTCTTCTTGCTCTTGTAGTCGCGGAACTTGTGGTTCTCTTGGAACTTGACCAGGCGGCAGGGCATCTGCTCGCCGGCGGAGGTGCGGTTCATGGCTTCTTGGTCGGTGGAGTCCTCGTCGTGCGCGATGGACTGCCATCCGTCGTCGATGAGAACGAACCCCGGCGGGGATCCGCCGTCGGCGAGGCGCTTGACGCCGTCCCACACGCCCTCAGGGTGGACTTTGAGGTAGAACGCGTCCCACGTGCACCACCCGAACTTGTCCACGACCGCCGGCGGCGTCTTCTCCTCGAGCAGCTTGAAGGTGCCCAAGTGGGAGCGGACGACCCGCATCGCGTCCTTGACGAGAGCGAAGGGGTCGTCGCCGGCGTGGAGGTAAAGGCAGCTCCGGAAATCGGAGCCGCGCACCCGGGCGGAGCCGCTCTCGACGCAGGCGTCCACGAAGTCGTCGGCCTCGCCGGGCTGGAGGCAGGCGCGAAAGGCGCCATCGACGAGCGGGAGGAGGAGGACGTAGGGGCGTCCGGCGCCGCCGCGGTCGAGCAGCAGGAACTGGGTCTCGTTCTCCACGTCGCGGCCGCGGCAGCCGGTCCACTGGGTGGTCCACCACACCTTGAACCGGAAGATGCTCATGAAGCGAATGCCGAGTAGGCGGCCCAGCGGCACCACGTGGCGGCTCTGGGCGGTGTCGCTGGAGAAGCCGACGAAGCAGCCACCGCCGCCGCCGGAGGCCGGCGCGAGGGTGACGTTAGCAGGGACGTCATGGAGGAAAGCGTGGCCGTGCACGGCGAGGTTGCGCCCCCTGAGGCCGAAAGCAGAGGCCTGCTGAGTCTCGTCGGCGACGAGGACTTCACCGGCGGAGGCGGCGGAACTCAACTTGCTCAAATTGGGGGCCATTGCAGCAATCTGTAGGTTGATGGTAAGCCTGTCCGGAGACACATGGCCTACTTATAGAAGCGGATCAAGGAGCTTGTTAGGAAAGAGACAGTGATCATAAAATTATTATATTTGTATGAAATTGGAAATATTTGTTGCCATCTTTAAACCACAAAAATATAAGGAATCTACCTTTATTTTCCAAATAAATTAAGATTCGTGAAAAAAAAAAACCCCACGAAACTGGGATCGGCAAATCAAGTAATAATTAATTAACACTTAATAAAAAATAGGAAAACTAATAAGTAGAGAGAAAAAATCTTTAAAAAAAATTTAGGAATAGACACATGGGACCATAAAAAGAAAAATATTATATCATGAATTTATATGGAATTTTTTTCTTAAGATTTTTTCTCTCTATAAATTATTACTTATAAAAACATAGAAAATTAAAATTAAAAGGACATGAGTATTCATAATTTAGTATTGGAAATATGTAATTTTAGAATAGTTTTTGTCAAGTTATTAATGTAGAATATAGGAAAATATTTTAAATATTACAATATAGAGGGGAGAGAAAGAATAAAAAAAATTAAAAATAGTTTGATTATGATGACTCTTTATATCGATGTATTTTCTTGTATTTGTAGATGATAAAGACATGAATGTCTATGTTCTAGCTCATGTGTCAAAGTTTTGATGTGGTTTCTGAGTGTGTGTGTGTTTTTTAATAATACAATTGTTTAGATTTTATCCCATTAATCTTACAGGTAGATGACTTTCTTTCTTAATTTGTTTATTAGATAAATTTGAAACACAACTACACTTAAAAGACTAATTTAGTGGATATAAACTTCATAATATTTATTCTTAATGGGATTTAAACTCTAGGATATGATTTCTGTTGGTGCAGTTTGCACTGACGATCTAATCCATATTTTGATAAATGATAAATGAGTTAATTTAGATATTTTTTGTGATCTAACTATTTTACCGAATGTGCAAGAATTGACGAGTCCGAAAAACTGGACACCAGGCTGAAATTCAACTAGGTCCGTAAGACTGGATAACTGGTGCGAAGATCAAATAGGTCAATGAGCCAACGGGATATCTGACAAGAAGTCCGATTGGGTTCGCGGGATCGGACAACCTATAGAAGCTCAGTTGGATCCGCAGGACCGGACAACTAGCATGAAGATCTGGTAGGTCAAGAGGCTAGTCAATCAACAACAAATTAGTAAGTAAAGGTAGGTCACTGGAGAAGAGTGACTAGGTGAGGACGTGTTCTCCGAAGAGGGAACAATAGACGTCAGTCTGAACAAGAGTTTCAGCGAAACTCAAAGTCAAGATAAGACAGTCCAAAGGCTGTCAAAACATATTTTTACATGTTTTATTATTTGTTAGTCTAACTCTGTTTTACAGGAAAACTAATATTTGTGCAAGTTAGAATTTTACCGAGATCAGTTGACCGAATGTCCGGATCAGTCGACCGAACCTCGGAGATCAGATCAGTTTGCGGCTGAGGCTCGACCAAGGGATCAGTCGACCTAACCTCGAGATTGGTCGATCGAACAGTGGATATGCGGTGACCGAGATCAGGCCGAATTGATTGGATCATACCGGATAAGCTAGTGATAGCGGGATCAGTCAACTGAACGGAGGGATCGGTTGATTGAACGAAGACTCATCCGAAGTTGAATCTGGATTGGAAGACGGATCAAATCAGGCAGGAACGATTGACCGAACAGTTGGATCGGTCAACCGATCAATGTCGAGTCAAACCCTGATTCCGAGATCAGTGGATCTGGATCTGGATCAGGTCTAGCTTAGCTATATAAAGGGCCTCAACCAGCACTTCGAAGACATGGAAAAAAATAGAACTTGAGACTGAGCTTCTACGATTCTTCTATTGCTTCGACTATGATTTGCTGTTGCTACACTACTACCCCGCGATATCCGACCGATGCCGGCAGGCCAACACCAACACACTAGCCTGTTCAAATTCATATCTTCTAAGGTGTTGGTAACGAATTTTTTATTTACTGTTTACCTATCATACTTGCAAAAAGGAAGTGTAGGTTGTTACATTGTCCTATTTTCATCTTGTATTCCATAACCTCTTCCGGGGGCATCGGAAGAGGCGTTTAGTGGATTATCCATCGATAGGTTCACGGGACTTGGGTCTTGAAGTAGGAGTCATCACAGGCTCCAAACCAAGTAAACCGACTGTGTTTGTGTACTTCCTTGTGTCTTTTCTGCTTCGCTATCTAGCTTAGCTTTTCATTGCGTACTTTGATCTTAGTTTTTTTTTTTGTTTAAAAAGATAAGTTTCCAAAATCACATGATTCACCCCCTCCCTTTCTCACGTGTGACTCGATCCAATAATTTCTTCATTGAATGAACATAATCTTGCTTTAGTGGTGTTGGAATCATACTTATCAAAATGAAATGACAAGTGCAATCACCAATAAGTTTCACATGAGATGGTTGTGATTTAGGGTTATCTAGTTAAATGAGTATCACTCCCAGTTTCTTCCTTAAAATAGTCTCAAATCCTCACTGCCATTTTGTCCGATGAACTCACCACCATTCATAGTCAAAAAATTAAAACTAACAGTATATTTAGAAATCCCTCAACCTAAGCTACCATTGGTACTGTTGGATCGAAAGCGCTAGAGGGGGGGTGAATAACGCTCGTGGCTATTTCGTTTTTCGAAATATCGGAATCATAAAATTAAGTAACGCAGCGGAAAAAGTAAAGCAAGCACAGAACGACACAGGGAGTTTACTTCATTCGGAACCTGAGACGACTCCTACTCGAAGGCCCGTGATCCTTGATCGCTTTCCGTGGGCAACAACTATAAGCTCGTAAAATATTACAACTGGAATACAGTAGAAATTGTAATTATGTAAAGCGAAAACTAATACCGACAACGAAAGATCGAAGAGTCTGAGCTTCGGGTCATCGGCGTCGAGTCGTAGCACTTCAAGGTCGTCTCGATGGCAGCACTTCACAAAAGAAAGCTTAGAATATATTGTTCTTTTAGCTGCTCCCTCGACCCTCTTTTTATATGACATTTCGGGCGCCTGGATCCCTTCCGGGCGCCTGGAGTGTGACGTGGCCAACCAACCAGGATGCTCCACGTGGCGAAGTCGCGGCAGGGATAAAACTTGGTCTCGGGCGCCCGGACCTGTTCCGGGCGCCTGGACCTCCGGGCGCCCGGATCCATCCCGGGCGCCCGGACCACCTTTTTCTAGTAGGTTCCTCTCCTGCAAAACAAGGTTAGTCCGAAAAAATACCCTGCAAGACAATGTTAGAATCTGATAAATCATAGTAAAGAAGAACTGACAGGGGTCTGACTTCGGATTTCCAACCGGAAACCCTAGGTCGACCCGACGCCTACTGTTCCCTCTACGGGGAATGCGTCCTCACCTACTCCCCTCAGGAGAGATTACCTGATGCCAGTCCGGTCCTCCAGACCGACTGGACTTTCCGCCTAGGGTTACCACCCCCTAGGACCTAGGGTTACCGCCCCCTAGAGTTTTTCTCCACCTAGGGTTACCACCCCCTAGGACCTAAGGTTGCCACCCCTTAGGGTTTTCCTCCACCTAGGGTTACCGCCCCCTACGACCTAAGGTTACCACCCCTTAGGGTTTTCCCTCACCTAGGGTTACCGCCCCCTAGGACCTAAGGTTACCACCCCTTAGGATTTTCCCTTTGCCTAACCGCAGCTAGGACTTTCCTGAAACACTTATTCAACACGTTAGATCACCACAAAACTTAACTTTGAATCCTTTGCCATTATCAAAACTCAGGTTCGATCGTCGGATGCTTCCCGCACCAACAGGTACCACTTTTATGAGAAAATATCACGACTTTAAATGTTAAGTATTGAATTTTAAAAATAAAATATATAATAATAAACGGATAAATTAAATTGTAGAACATGAAGTGAGGGTGCTAAATTAAAATTGGATTGTGTTCAAACTAAATCCAATAGGTAGGCGCGGAGATAAGAATTACGTTGATTCAAATCAGGATTGATTTAGCCAAGTTATGTTGAACCAAATTTAAGGTTTAAATAAGTTTAATCGATTTAAAATGAATTAGAGTATTTTTGAGGAAACCTTCTCTTTCCTATTTTTTCTCTCCTTTATCCCTATGAGCGTAGCAACCCTCATTGTGTCATACGCCACCGCCAAGCCTTCACCCATCGCTCTCTTTTATTTTTCCTTTCCTCTTCTTTATCATTTACTTCTTTTCATTCTCTTCTTCAACAATAGTAAACCTATAGTTTTTTCCTCTCCTTTTCTCAAGCATAAGAGCTCTCTTTTCTTCTTATTTCCCTTCTCCAGCAAGCAAGAAACGTAGCATCAACTGCTGCCCCCTTCTAGCAACAAGGCCAGCCCTCACATCTTCTTCGTCTTCCCCTATTTTCTAGGGTTTCATTGGCATCATAAGAATAGTCTTGTTTTGTCTTGCTCTTTTTATGTCATTTCCAAGCTCAACGAAGTTAATTGAGATTGCTAATGGAGAAATTAAAGATCTCCTCTTTTGCTTCTTCATCCCTATCTTCTTTTCTCTATTTTTCTCAAAAGTGACAGTCTTCCTTTTATTTTTTCTAGTGAGCAACCCTTTACAAACAGCTCTTTTTCCCCTTTATCCAACCACAATAGCAACAAGAGGAGTAAATGTTAGTGCAGCGGAGCCAGCAATAGGAGGTGAATTGCCTATAAAACGAAATATCTTTCTTGTTCTTTCAACTCAGATTATTAGCAATGGTATAATTATAAAAATTAAATTAACAACTACAAAATAAAAGAAGAGGCACAAGATTTACTTTGTTACAACCTAGGTGGTTGTTAATCCAAGACAAATGAAAAGCTCTTAAAAGTCTCCTTTGATGAAGGAGGAGAAGCCTCTTACACTCATTGAATGCTCAGACAGTTGCTAGGAAATGAATACAAGAGTTGATCATTAATTCATAGGTCCATGGTCTTTTTATAGCTCTTGAAAAATCTTCTTCGGGGATGAAAGGCGCCTCCAACAAGCTGGAAGGTGCCTCCAGCAAAGCAAGAAAGGATAAAATTTTATCCTTCGCCAATGATAGTTTTTGCCGAGTCGAAGGCGTGAAGGCGCCTTCTATGAAGGGTTGAAGGCGCCTTCAATAGCTTGAAGGTGCCTTCCACCAGAAAGGCGTGAGGGTCCTTCAATCCACTTGAAGGCGCCTTCAGTAACTACTACCGAGCTCCAAATCTTCTCCTTTAGCTCTTTCGCTGCTCCGCTCGCTTGGGTGATTTCGGCTAATCGGAATAGGGCTCACCCGAACCCATTTCCGTCGTTCTCCTTGAGCAGTCTTCTTCCCTGGCTTCCCGTCCCTTGGACCGTCACGCGCGTCCTTCTCGTCTGTCAGTGTAGTCTTCTGTAGCACCTCGTCCCTCGGATGCACCGAGTCTGTCGACTCTCTTCCCGTGCCATCCTTCTCGCTAGCTGCGTCTTCCACTCGATTTCTTGTGTTCCTAAGCTCCTGCACACTTAGACACAAGGATCAAATACACATGACCTAACATAACTTGGTTGATCACATCAAAACTACCACGGGGTGCCAACAATCTCCCCCTTTTTGATGTGCATCAACTCAAGTTCAAGTTAGGATTTTAAAAAAGAACATAGCTTAATAACATGAATGTATAAGTATAATGTTGCAATAAATTTAAACAAATTAGTTACAAAATTCAAAATTAAAAAAAATCCTAACTCTCCCTTAATCTCCCTGAACTTTTACTTATCTCCCCCTTTGATCACATCAAAAAAATGGTAAAAAATACAATAAAGTGTTACACAAATTTGGGAAAAATTTTGCTAAACATTTATTAAGAATTTGAAAAAATGTTTAAAAATAATTTTATAACAGTTAACGTTTTAGACAATTAAATATTCATTTAAGTAATTGACTTCTAGGTTGTGGTGAGACACTAGACCTTTTTGGATATTAGAACAACAACCACTTCTAAACAAAGTCTCTTAAAGAAAAGAAATATTTAATTTTCTTTTTTTTTAGTATGCTGAATGGATTATAACAATTTAATCTGAGCATGATCTTAGGACCCAGTATAGGTTCCTTTCTACTGGATTTACTAAAAATTTGGGGGGTATATAATTTCTGAAGATTTTTCTAATTTGACTCATATGGTTCCTGATATACCAACTTATCTATCTGTAATTTAAATTTCAAAATCCTTTTTAAGTTGAGCATGTATAGTCATTTTCTAGTTTTTCTAGTTGAATATTTAATTTTTTATTTTCTATTTTTAAGCAATCATATATTTCTAGGGGAATATGACTTTGCTAATTTTAATTTTAACTTAGCATTTTATTTTTCTAGATTTACTAGATCCTTAGAAAATACTTTAATAACTTGAAATAATTTTTCAGGAAGTAAGACATGTACTTTACTTACCTTGTGTTCTGATGCTCCCTCTTCATTGCTTCTTTCTTCAAAGGATCCTCTTCCTTCATCGATGCTCATCTCTGAGGAACTTTCAATGTCCCTCTGGTGATCTACCATCAAAGCTAGTCCGACATAGGTCTCGATCTCGGACTCAGAGGATGATGACTCATCCAAAGTTGCCTTCAGATTCTTGTGCTTCGATGTTGTCAGTCTTTTGCCTTTATCTTTCTCTCTCTTCTTTAGTTTGGCGTAGTCATCCTTGATGTGTCCTTCTCCTTGGTAGTTGTAGAATCGTACCTTTCTTTTGCTTCTGAAGTCATTTTTTGTCTGCAACTTGAATCTATTAGATTTAATAAATCTATTGAATTTCCTTACCAATAATGCTGCTTCATTTGCGTCGATTGAATTCTCAGAGTCTTGATCTGGTTCGCCCATTTGATTAGCTTTTAATGCTATGTTATGAGCTATCTTTTCTCCTTTGTTTCGTAAGTCTGCACATCTTGATTTGTGAAGTTCAAAAGTGGAAAAAAGATTTTCTATTGAACTAACTTCAAGGTCTTTAGATATGTAAAATGAGTCGACTATAGATGTCCACTCAGGTGTCCTAGGAAATGCATTTAAAGCATACCTTAATGAATCTCGATTCGTTACCTTTTCTCCAAGTTTCATGAGTCCGGTGATGAGTTCTTTGATCCTCGAGTGCAGAAGTGCAACTATTTTGCTTTCTTCCATCCGGAGATTTATCAGTTGGTTCCGGAGCAGGCCTTGTCTCACGAGCTTTGCTTCGGAAGTTCCTTCATGCAGCTCCAGGAATTTCTCCTAAAGTTCCTTTGTTGATTCATAATCTTCGATCTGATTTACTTCCTGGGGTGGAAGTATGCTGAGTAGGTGGAACTCCGCTCGTCCGTTTGCTATGAAGTCTGCTTGCTTCTTCTTGGTCTATTGGTGTTCTTCCTTTTCATTTTCTTGGGAGTCTTTGGGAGGTACAAAACCATATTTAATTACTAACAGAATTTCAAAATTAGTTTTGAAAAATATCTGCATGCGTTTCTTCCAAGACGCAAATTCTCCCTCGCACTTCGGTGGGAAGATTGTCGGTTCGACCATCGTTTCGGTGCTTCAGTTGGCGATTAGTCCTTCTAAAGTGGTTGGGCTCTGATACCAATTGTTGACGCAGTAGGACCGACAATAAGAGGTGAATTGCTTGTAAAACGAAATGCCTTTCTCGTTCTTTCAACTCAGATTAGTAGCAACAGTATAATTATAAAAATTAAATTAAACAACTACAAAATGAAAGAAAAGGCACAAAATTTACTTTGTTACAACCTAGATGGTTGTTAATCCAAGACAAATGAAAAGCTCTTAAAAGTCTCATTAGATGAAGGCAGAGAAGGCTCTTACACTCGTTGAATGCTCAGACAGTTGCTAGGAAATGAATACAAGAATTGATCATTAATTCCTAGGTTCAGGGTCTTTTTATAGCCCATAGAAAATCTTATCCGGAGCTGGAAGGTGCCTCCAACAAGCTGGAATGTGCCTCCAGCAAGACAAGAAAGGATAAAACTTTATCCTTTGCCAACAACAATTTTTGCCCAGTCAAAGGCGCCTTCAAGTGATTGAAGGTGCCTTCTATGAAGGGTTAAAGGTGCCTTTAATAGCTTGAAGGCGCCTTCCACCAGAAAGGGTGAGGGCATCTTCAATCCACTCGAAGGCACTTTCAGCAGCTACTACCGAGCTCCAAGTCTTCTCCTTTGGCTCTTTCGCTGCTTCGCTCGCTTGAGTGTTTTCGGCCAACCGGAATAGGGCTCACCCGAACTCATTTTCCGGACTTCTCCTCGAGCAATCTTCCTCTCCAGCTTCTCGTCTATTGAACCACCGCACGAGTCCTTCTCGTCTGCCGCAGCACCTCGTCCCTCGGATGCACCGAGCCCATCGACTCTCTTCCCGTGCCATCCTTCTCGCTAGCTGCGTCTTCCACTCGACTTCTTATGTTCCTAAGATCCTACACACTTAGACACAAGGATCAAATACACAGAATATAACTTAACTTGGTTGATCACATCAAAACTACCACGGGGTGCCAACTATAAGTTGTTTCTTCCTTTTTTTTCATATTTCATTAATTGAAGGAGAGTTGTAAAGTATAAAATTTAGTTTATTAGATTGTTAGTTAGGACGGTTATTTAGATCGGAATAGAGGTTTCATATATACGAATGCTAAATATTATGACGAAGCGAGATCACAAATGATTATTTAATTTTGAGTCATAGATAAGCTTTTGGGATTGACATATCGTAACTAAAACCAAAGTTTAAGGTCAAAATTTTTTAATTTAATTTCATTTTCAACTATATAAATTCAAAATTTAGGTTTTTGGATTGTGAAAATTGACCTGCACTTAATGTTTGGAATTTTTTATAAAAAATCAACTCATATTTTTAAGTATTTTTGAGTGGATAATTCAATTTTGGAAGAGTTGATGCATTATAATTGTGAAATATAATTTTTGGAAATTATTGTGGGTAGTTGTGAAGTAAAATGCAAAGTTTGGGATTTTTATGAAATTTCGTTTGTTATTTGTTTCTGAATTGTTGAAAAAGTATAGTTATTAAAATAGGTGATTATGTTTCTAAAATATTATGTTAATGATAAATTAAGTGAAATGACAATGTTGAGGTATTTTGAAAAAAATATGAGATGAACATACTTCAAACAGGGCAAGTCAGAGAGGATAAAAAAGGAAGAGTATCTCAGGGTACCTTCCTCTCCAGCTTCTCGTCCCTCTCCTGCACCACCTCATGATGCTAACTCGAATGAGTATCTCAATGATCCTAGGATAAAAAAGGATATCCTTGAATATAATATAATATAAATAAAAGGAAGATTGTTCAAAGCTTCATTTCATATTGCAAAAAGAATCACAAATTTACAAAAAAGGTTCGTTTTAGTCTAAGAATCATGAATTTCTTTGGCGTTCTTATCCAAAGGAGAAATGAAGATTTCAAGGTATATGGTTTAACAACCATTCTAATTGGCTAGAGTACAATATTGCAAAAGACGTGACCTTCTATCTTTAGTGCTATATGTATTCAAAGTTGATCATAGTGGTCAAAGTAGTGATGATTCTTTTATTACCGAGGGATTTAAAATTGGAGAAAGAAAGAAATTTTCATGAACATGTTAAAAATCATAGCAACATTCACAACAAGTGTATGATGGTGACTTATATTTAATGAATTAAAAATAATATATTGAAACTTGTTTGGTCAATCAGTCTAGTTAGGTAATTACTGATTATCATGTTCATTTGACAACATCAATTGATTGTATAAGATTTCTTGTACATCAACAATTATCATTTCGTGGACATGATGAATCCACAAACTCAATTAGGATATATATTTTTTGAATTGTTAAGATTTTTTGCTGACCATAATGAGGATATCAATAGAATTGCACTAGATAATGCTCTCTCAAACCTTAAACTGACATCACCTAATATTTAACCAGATTTTATCATATCTATTGTTTATTTAACCACTAATTCTATTTTTGGAGATCTTGATGATAAATTATTTACTATAGTTTGTAGATGAAAGGAAAAATATTGTTGAACGCTTTCTAGGTATTGTACATGTAAGCTACACTACTGCCTTATCACTTAAGACAGGTATTGATTATTTGTTGTGCCAACATAGATTATCTATATCTAATTGTCTGGGGCAAGGATACAATGGAGTTAGCAATATGTGAGGATAATTAAATGGCTTAAAAACCTTAATCATGATAGAGAACAAGTCTTCTTATTATGTTCATTGTTTTGCTCATCAACTATAACTTATACTTGTAGCTGTTGTTGAAAATCACATGAGGATTTCTACTTTTTTTGATATGGTTGCACAATTGAACAATATTATTCATCATGAAAGTGAAGAGCCACACTTCATGAAAAACAATTTAAAAATTTTATTGAAGGAATTTGCAATGGTGATATCTTCACTGGTTGATGTATGAATTAAGAGAAGATATTGAAAAGAGCTAGGAGTACACATTGAGGTTCATATTATAATACATTGTTGAGTTTGATATGCTTGTATCCTTCAGTTATTGATGTCCTTTTTGTTGAGGAGGGAAAAGATCACAAGCAAATAGCACAAGCAAATAATTGGTTGGAATTGGTGAGAAAATATGAGTTTATATTTCATATGCACTTAATTAATAATATCTTGGAAATCATGAATGATTTATCGCAAGCTTTGTAAGAAAAGATCAAGACACCGTAAATGTCATGATTCTAGTAAGATCAAACAAACATCAATTGTAAACCATGAGAGGTGATAGTTGAAATTTGTTACTGAATGAAGTTTCTTGATTTTGTTTTAAATATGAGGTAGTCACCTTACACATGGAATACTTGTTATCCTTTCATAGTAGATCATGACGAAATATTAAAGAAAGGATAAATCTATTGGAGTAATCGGTGTGCCCTTAGGTTCTGATGTTTGGATAAAGAGTTTAAGTTAGGGTTTGCATCAGTATTTGATATGCACTATTGAGTCCAAGTGTGATCTTGGCAAAAGTGAAGTCTAAGCATGGGAGTCTTGGCAGTGTAAGTCCAAGCTTGAGGCTTGGTTGTGTAAATCCAAGTGTAACTTAGTAAAGGAAGACCCGACAACAAGGACAAGACCCAAAAAGTTCTTGAAGGCAAGGCGTGAAGGATAGGGAAGCATTTAAGGGACACAAGGCTAATGAAGGAAGCTAGAAGGCAAGGTCAAGGTTGTGCTGGTAATGAAAGATCCAACAACAAGGACAAGACCGAAGGAAACTCTTGAAGGTAAGACGTGAAGGATGGGAAAGCATCCGAGGGACGCAAGGCTGATGGAGGAGGTTAAAAGGTAAGATCAAAGTTGTGTGAGCGAGGATGAGTTCATGCATGATTGTACTCAGGGGTAACATCCCAAGTTAGGATTTTTCCAATCAACTGATAAAGTCACTAGTCAATTGGTAACGTTATCAGTTAACTAGTAAAGCCACCAATCAACTGGTCTAGTCGACTGAGAAGTCGTATGGGAGCAAATATAATGCTTCTATTTGCTTAGCCCATGAAAACTAGTCGACTAATCCATGATGATAAATTGTCTAGAATCGAGCTATTAGGTTGTAACAGTCGAATTTCATAGAGACTAGCGACTGGTAAGTATGACAGTCAACTAGTGGCGGAAACACAGCTTGAGTGTTTCCTCCCAAGCTCTATATAATGGAACTCAAATTGGCTGGCTTTAGTAATAAAATTAGAGGTAGTTAACCCCTAATAGAGTCTCCAAAGTTCAGACCAATACAAGAGTTCTTGATCTAATTTATGGTGAAGTTTCTCCATCGATAAGGAGGATTGAACTAGTTGGAATTCTGGGGACTAATCCACCGACGGATTTAGAGATCGCCCACTTTACAAACAACCATGGAGTAGAAGCATCATCTCCGAACCACGTAAACAAATATTTTAGGGTTCGTTTTCTTTCTTCTTATCTCTAGGGTTAGCTTTCATATTTAGTTGTGTGCATTTCCGTTGCGCTAACAAGTATAGGAAACCGAATGAAGTGGGTGACCGTCTATTCACCCTCTCTAGCTGGTGATCAAGGTCTCAACAATTGATGTCAGAGCAAGGAGTACTCTTGAAGGACTAACCGCCGAAAGGAGCAAGCGCTAGAGGAAGAAGGTGACGATTTTTAAAAATCATCCGATACCAACAAGTGGTATCGCAATGGAGTTGGAAGGAGCACTAGGATGAGACATCCGAATTCCACCCCTATACGAGCAAGGAGACTTCAAGTGTTGGAGGAAGCGCTTGGAGATATGATTCAAATGGATTGGAACAATTGGATAGCGTTGGAGAAACCTTTTAAAGCTCTAACGGATAAGAAGGAAAAACATCTTCGACCACATTATTGGACCAAGGAGCAAAGGGAACAATCGAAGACAAACATGGAGGTAATAAAAATTTTGATAAATTTATTGTCTCCTAATGTGTTATCTTGTGTAGGTGAGTACAAGTGTGCTCATGAGCTATGGAGCAAAGTAATTGCTCTTCATGAAAATCCTACGCAAATCCAATAAGTGGAGGAGTTCAAGGAGAATGACTCATTGGTCCAAGAGGAGAAGAAGGACCAATCGGATGTTGAAACATGCTCAACATTCGAAGAGGAGGAAGAAGTAGAATCATCCACATATTCGAGGAAAGAAGTTGAATCGTCCACATCTTCAAGAGAAGAAGAAGAGTCCAAGACAAGTGAAGAAGAAGTCTTGAAAGCGCAACTGCCAACTGCCTCTATTGAGAAAAGCAGGAAGAGCCACATCAAATGTTTTGAGTGTGGTAAAATGGGACACTACAAGAGTAGGTATTCTTTGCTCAAAAAAGAAAAATAGGTAACTTCTAAACTTATTCAATTCATTTAGAATCTAATTTGATTTGTAGGAAGAAGGAGGAGGAGATGCACATAGTGTGCTTCACATGTGGTGAGTAGGGACACTACCACACAAAATTCCCAAGGAAGAGAGCGCTCAAGATGATGGAGCAGATGAAGCAATGGAGGAAGTTGAAGAAGCAATGTGGATGCTCATGTCAAGGGGAAATTTCAATGGTAAGTAGAAAGGTAAATCCTAACTTGAATTTTAATTTGAATGTTTTTTCAAGTTCCAGGGATATGCATGCTAGAAATAACAATGTTATTTATTTACCCATGTATAATTTTGGATTCAGATGTCATGATAGGAATAGGAACATGGTTGATAACCCTAGGAAATTAAATGCAAATACTAAACCTAGAAATAGTATACCTACGGAAAACCTAGGTTTTAATCCTAAGAAGGTGAGACATATTCCTAAGAAGGTAGGTAGGTCTAGGATTATCCATGGTAGATAAGTTAATTCTAGGGTTAGAAACTTAGAATTGAAAATTCAAGTTTTGAGGGAAAAGCTTGATAAGGTAAAAAAAGTCCTAAATAGATTTATTGTTAGATCTAAAGGACTTGATAAGATTTTGGATAGTTAAAAATCCAAAAGTAATAGATCGGATTTAGGATACCAATCATCATCCCCAGGCCAAAGAAAGGACACATGCAATGATTACACGTGCTAATGGTAAGAGAGAAATCTCCAAGGTCAAAGAAAAGATATATGCAAGGGTTGCATATAACTATGACAAGGAGAAGAAATTCAAGGATAAGTCAACCAAGGATAAATCATTCAAAGTTAACGACAAGGAGAAATTAACCAAAAACAAGGTATATAAGGTTAAGAGAGTAAAGTGGTTAGGTCAATTGTCAGCCAAGGTGCATCATAGTGGTCTAACCATAATAGATGAGTCACCTAGGAAGATGTCTAGGGTTAAGAGCTCTAGGGGGAGCTCAAAGAGTTAATTTGGGACCCATGGTTAATGGATCTTAAGTGGATCTTGCTTGTGATTTTAGATGGGTCATAAAATATGCCAAATGATTTAAAGATTGACTTGAGTCTCTAATCTAGTTGGTTGACATAATTGAGATGAGATTCATGTATAAAAATATGAAATGAGATTCATATTATATGAAAATTAGTTTTAAATGTATATATGTCATATAAACTAATGCTAGGGATGCATTATGATTTAGTATAAGCTGATACATTGAGAGAAAGACAAAATTATGATTTTAGGACAAGGTTCAATTGAACCATTTAGATAGTTTTGAGTTTTATATTTATCTTGGCATCTATGATGAATTAATTTTTAATTCTATTTTTTTCCAATTCGAAAATGGTAAAATAGACTTCTCTACAAAATTTGAGAATTTTTAGAGGTTTAGAGAATTTCTAATGTATTTCTGAAATTAGATTCAGAAATGGGTTTAAGCTAAAATTTTGGTGTCGATTGACTGCTATCAAAGACCAGTCGATTAGTAACACTATTGATTAAACACATAATGACTCTGTGAGGTTGATTCGATAAAGGCAGTCGACTAGGGACTATGGCAGTCGATGGAGACAGTCTGAAACTGTTTTCAGTAATAGAAAATGATCAAAAGGATGATATACATGTATGCAATCATATGGGGGATTAATACATTATGATTATGATTATTAGAGGTATAAAAGTCCAATAATTGGGATATTGTTGGAGCTCTTTTTGATGTATGAAAAAGGAGGAGAAGTTTAGGTTTAAATGGGAAACCTAAGTACCTTTGCAAGAAATCCTAGCTCAAGGGAGAGCTTAGGTGAAGGGGGAGCCAAGGATTAGGTTCCATTGTATATGCATGAGTAGATTGCATATGTATTTACATATGTAATGCATTATATGTTTCCCTAACTTAAACGGTTGCCAAACATAAAAAAAAAATTGTTGGAACAATCGATATACCCTTAGGTATTGAAATTTGGGTAAAGGATTTTAGGGTTTGCATCTGTATTTAATATGAGCTATTGAGTGTACAGGTGACATGTGCAAAAGAAAGTCCAAATGTGATTCTTGCAAAGGTGAAGTCCAAACATGGGAGTCTTGGCAATGCTTCCAAGCTTGAGGTTTGACCGTATAAGTCCAAGTGTGACTTTGTAAAAGAAACCCGACAACAAGGACAAGGACGAAGGAAGCTCTTGAAGGTAAGGTGTGAAGGAGGATAGGGAAGCATTTGCGGGACACAAGGTTGATAAAGGAGTCTAGAAGGCAAGGTCAAGGTTGTACTTGTTGGAGTAGGTGCGGCCGGTAAGAGAGGGGTGAATTGCCTAAAAAAATAACTCCGTCTCATTCTTTTGATTTGATTAGACTAGCACAATTAATTTAAATAAAATAATAAACTAAACAATTAATGAAAAAAAGGCTCAGGAATTACTTAGTTACAATTAAGTGGTTGTTAATCCAAGGCAAATAGAAGCGCACTAAAATTCCCCTTCGTTGAAGGCAGAGAAGTCTCTTACACTCTTTGAAAGCTTAGAAAAGACTAGAAAGTGAATACACAAGTTACAGTTCAATTATTGAATATTTTCTAGCTCTGGGGTCTTTTTATAGCCCCTGAGAGATTCTATCTGTGGGTGGAATGCACCTTCAAAAGGGTTCAAAGCGCCTTTAAGTGGATAAAATTTTATTCACAATTCAACGATAACAAACGGTCATTTGAGGATGATACTATTCACTGAAGGCGCCTTGGCACTGTTCATGGAAGGTGTCTTCCAAGCCTTTGAAGGCTCTTTCGGTACTATTCATAGAAGGCGCCTCATCCGAAAATGGTTAACTTCCCTTGTTAACCGTTTTTCGCTCCGCTCACTTTGGTGATGCTCTGGCCGTTCGAAATTGAGCTCACTCTAACCCAACTCCGACCTTCTACTCGAGTAACCTTTCTCCCTAGTTTCTCATCCCTCGGACTGCTTCGCGTGTCCTTCTCGTCCGCCAATGTACTCTTCCACAGCGCCTCATCCTTTGGATACACCGAGCCCGTCGACTCCCTTCCTATATCATCTTTCTCACTAACTGCGTCTTCACTCGACTTCTTGTATTTCTAAGTTCCTACACACTTAACTTAATAAGGACACATAGAACCTAATTTAACTTGGTTGACCACATCAAAACTACCTCGGGGTACTTGCAGTGCTAGCAAAGGAAGATCCGACAACAAGGACAAGGTTAAAGGAAGCTCTTAAAGGTAAGACGTGAAGGATGGGGAATCATCCGAGAGATGCAAGGATGATGGAGGAGGCTAGAAGGCAAGGTCAAGGTTATGCATGTGAGGACGAGTGCATAAGTGATTGCACTCAGGAGAAAACCACAAGTTAGGGTTTTGCCAGTCAACTGATAAAGTCACCAATCAACTGGGCAGTCAACTGGGAAGAAACAAAATACTTTTATTCGCTTAGCCCATGAGGACTAGTCGACTGATCCATGGTGAGCAGTCGATTGGAATCGAGTCGTTAAATTTTAACAGTCAAATTCAATAAAGGTCAGATGATTGGTAAATATGACAGTCAAATGGTGGCAAAAACATAGCTTGGTTGTTTCCTTCTAATCTCTATATAATGGAATTTCTATCGGATGGCTTTAGTGACGAAATTAGTGGTGGCTAACTCCTAATAGAGTCTCCAAAGCTCAAAGCAATCCAAGAGTTCTTGATCGAGTTTGTGGTGAGGTTTCTTCACCGATAAGGAGGATTGAACTAGCCAGAGTTTCAAGACTAATCCATTGACGAATTGAGGGATCATTCATCTTACAGATAACCGTAGAGTATGAGCATCATTTCCGAAATGCATAAACAAACGTGTTAGGGTTTTTCTTTCTTTTTATTTCTAGGGTTAGCTTTCATATTTAGTTGTGTGTATTTCTGTTGCGCTAACAAGTATAGGAAAGCGAACGAAGTGGGTGACTATTTATTCACACCCCCCTAGTGATCAAGGTCCTAACAAAATCTTCACTATTATCGTATTAAAACATTTTATGAAGTGATAGATTTGCAATTTCAATAGTTGAACAATCTCTTTAACGAGATGAGCATAGAGCTGTTCTCTGACTTATAATAAGAGAAAATGTTTCAATTTGCTAAATTTTATTTTGTAATCGGTTGAGAGATAATATGATAAATGATTATTTTGTACCATATATTCAGTAAAATGTATTTGAAAATAAAACTATTATTTCTCAGTTTTTAAACATAAAAAATCTGAGAAAGTATTATTGTAAAAACATATGAAGTTAATATATAAATTTTATTATACATTTTGTGTTATATTATTTTTTTTAATTTGTTAAATTCGCCATGATTAAATATCCTGTTTGTGATAAAAAGAGAGAAAACGATGCAAATAACTTATTTGTCCATCTCTTTCATTCATAATTGATCTTTATTTCTCTATATAATTATATATAATTATGATTGTGAATATCTCTTTCCTTCTTAATTAGTTGTCCCTTTTCTCTATTTATAATATCATGAAGTATAGCGTTTGAGTGTCTGGGGTTAACGTCTTTGTCATGCACTTTCCACCTGTGTACCTGTATTTACCTCTTTCCATATCCATGGGACCGACTCTAGGGGAGCCGCTGATATGACGGTTCCACATTTATGAAGTATAGCGTTTGAGGCTTTGTGCATTTGTTATATTTATAAAAGTCCAAAACAATAAAGTTTTAACTAAAATTGAGTCATTTGTGGATTCTCTTATAATTTCATATTTTGTTTGAACGAAATTAAAATATCTTTTTTTAATGCTTACTATATTTCTATATGATATTAGATATATTTAATAAAATTAATTTTCTTTCAACGATTTATTAGTAACATATTTATAGTATAAAAGCCCTTTAAATTAATTAGTCAAGGAGGCTAAGGACGAAATATTTAAAACAATTAATTTAAGGTAAATAATTAATTAGAACGAGTAAAACTAGACAACGCAGGGGAGACGCGGAGAGTGGGACCCAAAGCCGACGACGGGGTGCACTTGCAACGGAAGGCCGGTGACCTACCCTGAACACGCGTAGGTTCCGTAGCTGGCCTTACCGAGAGTAGTCGGTGATCCATTCAATTGCTTTTCACCAAAACCATAAACAAAGGAAAAAAGTGGCATGGGATCGCAGTTTCACAGCCACGTGGCCGTTTGCTCCAACTATATGGATTCAATACGCTGCCGACAGAGTTGAGGTCTTTATGTTTTTTTTTCTTTTTTTGACGAGAGTTGCTTTTCCCACCCTTCTGACATATTTCTCCTCGAGATTTATACTTATGTCCTCTTCCTTTATTTCCTCATCCACATTTTGTTTTTTTTTTAAATTTTTTTTCTTTTTATTTTATTGGTTTTGTTTTTTTAACAAGTTTTTTTTATCAATTTTATTTTTTTAATAATTTTTTTATTATATGTTTATAAATTTTTTTATAAAATTTAAAAATTATTATTTATAAAATTTTTAAAAATATAAAAATATGGATCAAAATAAAAATTATATATATGAAACTAATAAAAATACTAACAATTAATAGTAAACACATTTATAATTTATAAATAAATATTTTTTTTCCAAATAAAAAGTATATATAATAATATATTAAAAAATACATAAAAATATATATAAATAGAAATTTTAATCAATATTGTCTCCAAATTCTGCTAATTTATTTGAGATGATGTACCTACTAATTGAATTTGAGGAGATAATTTAAGATAAATGAGAAGTACTTAATTATAAAATTAAAACAAAAAAATTAATGAGAAAAACAACTAATAAAACTTATTAAAAAACAAAACTAATAAAAAAATTAAATAAAAATTAGAAAAAATATATATATATATATATATATATATATATATATATATATATATATATATATATATATATATATATATATATATATATATCAAATTGGAAGGTAAGGTAATTAACATATGTTACAAATTATATAAAAAAAATTTTGATGAAAAAATAATAAACAAAATTGATTAAAAAATAAAACTAAATAAAACTTTTTAAAAAACATGTGCCAAAAAATATTTTAAAAAATTGTATGTTGAGGGGTGTGAAAATAAAAAAATATTTGTTTTTTTAATTGTTAAAAAAACATAATCAATAATAAAAAAAGAAAGTATAAGCATAAAAGGGCATAAGGATAAATATAATTAAATTTTATAGTGGGATCGAGGAGAAGAGTGTGTAGGGAGGATGGGATAAGTAATTTGCTTTTTTATGGGTGATGATAGGGAAACATTTTTAAAGAAAATTTAAGAAATAGATATATAAATTTATGATCTATTATTTTATTTTTTTTAAATTTTATCAAATTCTTTTTTTAAATTTTTTTTCTTTTATATATCAATTTTTTTTTTTTTTTTATTTCGTTGGTTGACCATAAATATCCGGTTTCTGCTGTTTAATTTTGGAATTACTTATTCGGTTATATGTGGTCCTTCAATTTAGTATTTTAATTAATCGTCTGTTAAAAAAATTATTTATTAATTTATCGAAAATAGAAATTCAATTCTCACCTACTTGAAAAAATTAAAAATATACCATGTCACGATTATCCTGGGTACACACGGTTGAGTTATTTATAAAGGTGCGTTTGATTCAAATATTATTTGGTTTAATTTAGATAATACAATAAAAATATATTTGTTTGAAGATTTTAATGAATAATCTAATTTAGTATTTTACTATATTACCATTATTAATGAATAACTTAGTTTAGTTACAAAACCAATTGTACATAATAATAATAATAATAATAATATTATAATAATAATAATAATAATAATAATAATAATAATAATAATATTATTATTATTATTATTATTTAAATTCTATTATATTTTACTATATTTTCATGTTTCTTTATTTATATATATATTTTTATTTTTTTTATTTTGTTTTTTAGGTTTTTTAATTTTTAATTTTTAAAGTTTTTTTTAATTTTTTAGGTTTTTTTACATTTTCTATTTTTTAATTTTTCTAATGTTTTTTAACATTTTTTATTATTTTTTACTTTTTAAAATTTTTTACGTTTTTTATATTTTAAAATTTTTTTTATGTTTTTTTTGTATTTTTTAATGTTTTTTTTCTATTTTTAAAAGTTTTTCTACCATTTTTTATTTTTTTATTATTTTTAATGATTTTTTATTTTTTAAAAATTTTTTTACTTTTTTTTTAAATTTTTTATTTTATTTTTTATATTTTTCTTTTTTTTCTTAACATTTTATTATTTTCACAATTTTTTTTTATCCGAGGATATTTTGGGTAAAAAAAATTCGATAATCCCGGAATTAAGAAAAACCTCAGTTTTCGATTCCTGATTGCATGTCCCTTTTACTGATAGGGCATAAAAAATTACTTAGAAATTATCGATTATCTAAATTAAATAAAATTGTTATTGATAATTTTAGATAAATAATTAAAACTATCAAAAATAATCCCCAACTAAACGTACTCTAAGAGTTGTCATCCATTATCGAGCTTATCAGATTAATTTTAGGATGATTAACTCGGTCATATAAAATTTTTATGCGATCATTAAAATAAATTAAAAATACTTATAGATAATCTAATTAGTCTATCATTTTTAAAATATATACGGCACCATACATAAATTATTAATTACATTGGACATATTATTAATAATAGTTATTATAAAATATTAATGTAAATAAAAAAATACTTTTATGATAATGAAGTAGTTACGAAAGTCTGGTACGTTCCCCGGAGGAATCAACGGCTCCAGAACTCTCTGACCCCCGTGTCGAATCTCCTGCTCTGGATACTTCGACGATCTTGCTGGATTCTTCCTGACACGTGCGGGCGTAAAGGGTGCGAATCCACCACGAGGCTGAGACTTGTTAATTTTAAAAATAATAAAGGTATCAGCGTGGCTAAGCCTTTTTATTTTTTTATTTATAATATAATTATATTAAATAGTAAATCGAAAATATTCTCTACGCTATGCATATCCACAATACAACTTTCTTTTTTTTTTTAAAAATAAATAATATTTTATTTATACTTTTCTATCAAAAACATTTATTATTGTTGTTGGAATCCGAAAGCGACAAAGACAGCTGCTGATTAAAGATGTGGCTATGTGATTGACCGTGAAGGCTCCGCTTCATTATGTAAAATCAAGAATATTAGTGAAAGGTTAGAAAAGGAGTCATCGATATTGACTCTTCGACATTCAACTCAATTACCAATAATAATAAAAAATAAAAAGAATTGTAATAATAATAAGAGTGTAATTATAAATAACACATACCTCCATCAGTATATGTATGGACCCCTTATATATAGTGATCTTGTAACGTACGTGCACGTTTCTCAAAGTGCATATACATTTTCTCATTTTTTCTATGAAAAGATAAGTCAGAAAAATGTCTCTGACACCGTTCCTTAATATGACGTGCAAATCCCTGATATGATAGTGGAAAGCCTCCGTCATATGCTTTGCCTATTGCCATGCTCTGTTGTCAGGCACAAACTCTCAAAAAGATACGATGAGTTGTACAGAGGTCCCACTATTGGCCGAGCGAAAGACACTCAGCGGGGACTCCTTGCTCGCTCTCCCGAAGTAGTTCTCCTCTTGGGCGTATGACTTAGTAAATCATCACCGTCCAGTCGGACAAGCAATCTGATCAGACTAGCCTTTATAGTTGTCTGGTTCAATACACCGCCCTCCGTTCGGCCAGACAAACGGTCCGATTAGCCTAGTTTTATATGGTCGTTGTAGCTATGAGCATCTAGTTTCCTTTCTTTGATCGCCGAAGTATCAAGGCACTACCTTCGTCCAGCCGGACAAGCAGTCTGGTCGGATAAACCACTAGGCGACTATTTGGTTATGGAACCTTCTTTCGCGGAGTGGATAGCTATATCCGCTCGGTGTTATGGGACCTTCTTTCATAGAGTGGATAGTCATATCTATTGGGACCGATGTGCCCGCTAGAGGGGGGGTGAATAGTATTTCGTCGAGCTTGCGTCGATTTGCTTCGTCTTATTATGCAGCGGAAAATAAAACACAAACACACAACAAACCAACACGCTAACATCTAGGGTTTACTTGGTATCCACCTCAAGAAGAGGTGACTAATCCAAGGATCCACACACTCGAGCACTCTCCACTAGTAAACAACTCCTTCTTGGTCGCAGCCGGAGGCGGAGAAGCCTCCTACAAACACACACAACACTACAACACTCACACAAGAAGAAGATACAAAAATACAACTGAAATACACCCTTCTTCTTACTTGTTGATTGTTGTTGCCTCTTGAACCTTGGGGATACACCCCAAGAGCCTTCAAGAACTGACGGAGAAGCTCGGAGAAGATCGCCGAAAATTCGCTGTGAGCTCGCAGAAAAAGATCGCACAGATCTGCGGAGAAAACGCTCCGCCAAGGCTTTAAACATTGCTCCCAATCGATCCAATCCATCCCCAATCGATTGCCACGTTAGCACCGCTCCATCACAGCCGTCCATCACCTGCATCCTGCTCAACGGTCGAATCCCAATTGATCGACCGATCGATTGGGAACATCTGAATCGATCGATGGATTGATTCAGAAGCTTTCTGTGTTCTCGCGATTGCGCGAGAACTCCTACCCAATCGATCGATCGATCGATTGGCAGCTCCCAATCGATCGCCCGATCGATTGGGAAAGCTTCTGTGCTCGTGATTTCACATCCCAATCGATCAACCAATCGATTGAGCCTTCCCACAATCGCAGCACACTCCAATCGATCCACTGATCGATTGGACTCTGGTTCAATCGATCACCCAATCGATTAACCAGCTTGGACTTGACTCAAACTCAAGTCCAAATTCCCAAACCCAACTCCCGGTCAACCGTGACCTGTTTGGTCTCCATGCCTAGCAATTGGCCACACCCGATCAACCTCAAACTAGCCTTTTAGCCTCCTCCATCAACCTTGCGTCTCTCGGATATCTCCCATCCTTCACGCCTTGCCTTAAGGAGCTTCCTTCGACCTTATCCTAGTTATCGAGTTCTCCTTGCCAAGTCACACTAGGACTTATCTTGCCAAGGCCATATGCTTGGACTTACAAATTTTGCCAAGATCATACTTGGACTTTCCAATTGTCTGGCTCCTCACCAGGACTTTCTCCTTTGCAAAGATCACACTTGGACTTACCTTACCAAGACCACATGCTTGAACTTACAATCTTTACCAAGATCACACTTAGACTTACCTTGCCAAGACCACATGCTTGGACTTACAACCTGTGCCAAGATCACACTTGGACTTCCCAATTGCCTGGCTCCTCACCAGGACTTTCTCCTTTGCCTAACCTCCAGTTAGGACTTCCACCACTGTCTAAACTCCAGTTAGGACTTCACCACTGCCTAACCTCCAGTTAGGACTTACCCAGTCAAGTCTCTTGTCATCCCTGACCTACTTGACTTGTATTCTCATCAACTTGGTCAACCCTTTGACCATCTCCATAATCGGACGATTGCTCCAGCAATCTCCTTATATTGTCAAACATCAAAACTCAAATCCCGACTTAAGCTTGACTCAACTCAAGCTTAGTCAAACTGGTCAAACTTGACCAAGGAAAATTGCCCCAACAATCTCTCTCTTTTTTATGTTTGACAATACCTCTAAGTTAGGCTAAATCCCATAGCCTTAATCTCTTCTTTATCACAAGGCTAAATCTCATAGCCTTAACCTCTTCTTTATCACAAGGCTAAATCTCATAGCCTTAAACTCTTCTTTATACCAAGGCTAAATCCCATAGCCTTAACACCATTCTTCATAACAAGGCTAAATCCCATAGCCTTAACTCCATGACAAAGCATAAATGAAGGTTTCTTTCATTCTCTCCCTTTCCTAGAGGATAAGCTCCCCCTTCTTGGGATAAAGGTCTAACTTAACCTTCAATTCTCCCCCTTTGTCACACATTAAAAACAGAAAACAACTCTTCTCCATAAGAGTTAACCCCACAATGAAGATCACATATCCTTCATTGTCTCCAAGGCCACCCTTGGGCTCCACTTCACTTCACAATGCTCATCCTAGAACATTCCTTATTTCGCCAATGAAAGTCCCATTCATTGTATCCAATGCTCCCCCTTGAGCAGTAACCTTCTTCTCAATGCTCATCCAAGAGCATTTTTCACTTTACCAATGAAGGTCTGATCCCCTTCATTAACCCAATGCTCCCCCTTGAGCAGTAATCTACTCCACATTTCTCATCCGAGAGCATTTATTATCCTAGCAATGAAGATAACCAATCTTCCATTTCTCCCCAATATCGAACCTGAGTATTATCCAACACGAAGGTTTAACCCACCTTCCAAGGTCTTTGAAAAGATTTTTATGTCTTAAAGAGTAACTCCTCCTAAAAACATGGTCAAACTTCTATCATTGCACCAACAATGACTTGGAGCTCCTAAACAGTTAAGAAAATCAAAACTTGAAGTTTGGAGGTTCAAAATTCAATAATGAAACTAAACCTCAACCTAAACTTCACCTAAGTTTACCTTAACCATTCATACTTGCTTTCATCATGAAAGCTTCCCCTAAATGTATACAAGTGTATTCCAAAGGGTTAGAAATGGTTAATGACCCTTGAAAATCAAAACTTGAAGTTTTTAGGTTCCAAAATTCGAAATTGAAACGAAACCACATCCTAAACTTCACTTTGATTTATCTTAACCAATCCATACTTGTTTTCATCAAGAAAACTCCCCCTAAATGTATACAAATATATTATAAAGGGTTTGGAATGGTTATTGGAACTTGAAGTGGCTTAATGTGCTGAAATCAGACTTTTCCAGTCATAATCAGACTTCCCAATTGATTGAAGTTGGGACTCAATCGATTGAAGCTACTTCAATCGATCCATTGATCGATTTCACAAGCTACTGCTCGCAGAAATTCCCTCTGAATCGATCGACTGATCGATCCAGCCTGGGTCGATCGATCGGCTGATCGATTCACTACCCTTCTGTTTGCAGAAATTGGCTTCCCAATCGATCGACTGATCGATCGAACCCATCCCAATCGATCGGCTGATCGATTGGGTTTCTGATTTCCTGAAATTCAATTTCAGCGAAATTCAGAAACTCCCCAAAAATTCTATAAAATTATAAAAATCATGAAACTTCATGTAGACATTATTTAGAGTATATTCTATCAAGGAAAAATAGTTTTCTATGAAAATATTTCCTATTTTCAAAGAGTGACACAAATTTGAAAACTTCAATGTTTTCTCCTAGTTTGTGTCTAACTTTTCAATGATGAATACTATCAAAATATAGTCTTCACCAAGGTTTTCAAAAAGCATTTTAAAATCATTTTCAAAACCAATATCCAACCATGTTCTTTGGGCTCAATGCACATGACTTGTACATTACCTTTCCCAATGATTGGAAATCACATGACTATATGCTTTGAGGAATCTAAAACTCAACAAGATGCACTAAATCAACATATTGAGTTTTATTCACCATCCTAACATCTCACTTGTATCTAACGTGTATTAAAACATATTCAAGTCACCTTATAGTTCTTGTGAGATGTATATTTGGTTTTGCCCTAAACTAAGGGGTCATGCATATCTATTTAGTCATTATAAGACTTATGATCATTTACCTAGAATATCATTTGGTATAATCCCACTAATTGGGATATTTACCATTCATGATAAATGCCTTTTGTCCTTAATTACAAGGAAATTGACATAATGCATGATGATCAATGGTATACATCAAAATAAACAATTTAAAAAAAAAATGCTATAGTTACATGATGTATGTATGACATGACATGGTATTTTTATGTTTTTCATAATAAAATGAATGCAACACATGATGTCATGACATATAATATGCAATCAATCATGGTATTTTACCATAAATAAAATATACCTAGATAATCTATCTAAGTATCCTTAAACCTTAGCTAAAACCTTAAAATTTAACTTAGATTGCTTATCTCTTGACGGAATGCCAAAACCCAACTTGGCATTTCTTTTATTCCTTTTCTATTTGTGTCAATTGAAATTAAGAATTCAATCCTCAAATATTTATTTGGCACATATTACTCTCTTTAAGGATCAAACATTTAGATTGAGACTTAATTTTACTCTTAATCCCTTAAGAACATACTAATATCTCAATTAGACATTTCCTATCCTTTCTCCAAGTGTGTCAACTTACCTTTGATGTGATTCCTCAAGGTTTGGCACAACTTACTCTTCCAAAGAGTAATTAATCTGATTAAGGTTTAAATTTTCCCTTAACCCCTCAATAGAATACCAAATTTCTAACTTGGTATTTCTTTTTTGCATTTGTGCCAATTTAAATTTAAGTCCAATTCCTTACGACTTGGCACATTTTACTCCTCCAAATAGTAACACTTTAGATTAACACTTAGATTTCCCTTAAATCACTAAGAAGATAGCAAAATCCCAACTTGATATTTCTTATAGTTTCCGTAGGTGTACCAATATTAGATTAATTTCGATTCCTCAAATTTTGACACATTTTACTCTTTCAAAGAGTAACACTAATAATCCTTTTCATTTTCAAAGGTTAACAATAACCTTGAAAATACTCTCAAGTGTCAACTTTAACAAGGTTGGTTTAACTACCCTTCCAATTGGCGTTGACACTCTCTAAACCCATTTAGGGTGTAAAGAATATGCTCCTAGGAACCCAAAACCTATTGGTGCTCCTTGGATGCTCTAGGTACTCACTAGGGATAACTTCCCTAAATACCTTCCTAAGGACCTTTCTAGACTTCTTAGAAGCTTTGGTCACTTCTACTAGGTCACTCCTAGGGATAACTTCCCTTGTAACCTTTTTTGTGACTTTATTTGGCCTTTTTGGAGCCTTAGTCACCTTTACTAGATCAACTTTAGGGATGACCTCCCTTGTGATATTCTTTGTGACTTTGTTAGACTTCTTAGAAGTCTTAGTCACATTGGTCTTGCCAAAAGAACTTTTAGGAATTCCTTCCCTAGTATCCTTGACTTGACCTTTACACCCAGGGTTGGTCCCATAATTATATGGAACCCTATGAAAAAAAGTCACATCCTTCTTGGCTTTAGGATTGTATCCTAAACCTCTATAGTCATTGGGTGGCTCTTGTCTAGCTTTTCCTAAGTTGTGCTCATTTTGACCCCTAAGCATATTTTTCATTCTTGTTAGGGTCCTTTCTAAGTTATCAAGTCTTGACCTCAAGACTAGGTTCTCCGTCATTAAATCCATATATTTGGATTTTTCTTGACTCCTATGAGCATTTCTATTCTTAGGCATATATCTAGAGTCCTTGGGGTTATTGCCTAAGTTGTTATTTACCTTCCTAACCTTAGGTGTGGTAAATCTAGCATGAGGAGGAATATATTTGTCCTTACTTCTATCATTCCTCCTAATCTCATGGTAAGTAGCATTTAAATGATGTACCTTATTTCTAACATGCTCTTTACCATTTCTAAAAGGAATTGCGTCATTAAATGTTACCTTGGGTTTGCTCTTAAAAGCTTCCCCTAGACTTGCGCTTCCTCCTCCAACTTTGATTGGCTTCTTCCCTTTAGGGCATTGACTCCGGTAATGCCCATTTTGATTGCATGAGAAGCACACAATGTGCTCCTTGCTCTTGCGTTTCGTGGGACCAATCTCCTTGGGCTTCTTCTTGCCCTTGAGTACTACTTGGCCCTTCTTCTTGGCCAATTTGGGACATTTACTCTTGTAGTGCCCATGCTCCCTACACTCAAAGCAAATGATATGATTTTTATTATTCACAATGTAAATTTCTATACATTTACTTGTAGGGGTAGCACTCAATCCTCCATTTGATTTATCTTGTGTTGTGGAGGTGGCATCATCATCTTCTTCTTCTCCTCTTGAGGGTGTGGGTGCTTCCACCTCTTCAACTCTCGAGGATGTGGATGCTTCCACCTCTTTCTCTCTCGAAGATGTGGATGATCTCTCATCTTCCTTTTCCTCTTCTTCCTTCTCCTCCTCGAATGTTGACCTCGTGTCAACATCAGATTGGTCCTTCTCCTCTTGGACCACTTAGCCATTCTCCTTGGGCTCCTCCATACCTTGGAATTGTGTAGGGTTCTCATGATATGCAATGATCTTTTTCCAAAGATCACTTGCACTTGTGTGTTCACCTACACTCACAATAATATTAGAGGGTAATAAGTTTAATAATATATTTGTTACCTCCTTATTCGCCTCTGCTTGCTCCCGTTGTTCCTCGGTCCAATGTCGAGGTCGGAGGCGCTTCCCTTTCTTATCCATTAGAGCTTCAAATGGGTCCTCCAAGACCACCCATTGGTTCCAATTCATTTGGAACCAAGTCTCCAACCTTGTCCTCCAAAAATTGAAGTCTTCTTTGTCGTATGGAGGTGGAATTCGGATGTCCCATCCGAGAGGTCCTTCACTCTCCATCTTCTTCTTCCTCTAGCTTCTTGCTCTCTTGGCAGTTAGTCCGTAGAAGAGGGACCTCGCTTTGATACCAATTGCTGGGATCGATGTGCCCGCTAGAGAGGGGGGTGAATAGCGTTTTATCGTGCTTGCGTCAGTTTGCTTCGTCTTGTTATGCAGCGGAAAATAAAACACAAAGACACAACAAACCAACACGCTAACACCTAGGGTTTACTTGGTATCTACCTCAAGAAGAGGTGACTAATCCAAGGATCCACACACTCAGCACTCTTCACTAGTAAACAACTCCTTCTCGATCGCAGCCGGAGGCGGAGAAGCCTCGTACAAACACACACAACACTACAACACTCACACAAGAAGAAGATAAAAAAATACAACTGAAATACACCCTTCTTCTTACTTGTTGATTGTTGTTGCCTCTTGAACCTTGGGGATGCACCCCAAGAGCCTTCAAGAACTGGTGGAGAAGCTCGGAGAAGATCACCGAAAAATCGCTGTGAGCTCGCAGAAAAAGATCGCACAGATCTGCGGAGAAAACGCTCCGCCAAGGCTTTAAACAGTGCTCCCAATCGAACCAATCCATCCCCAATCGATTGCCACGTCAGCACCGCTCCATCGCAGCCGTCCATCACCTGCATCCTGCCCAACGGTCGAATCCCAATCGATCGACCGATCGATTGGGAACATCTGAATTGATCGGTGAATTGATTCAGAAGCTTTCTGTGTTCTCACGATCGCACGAGAACTCCCCTGCCCAATCGATCGATCGATCGATTGGTAGCTCCCAATCGATCGCCCGATCGATTGAGAAAGCTTCTGTGCTCACGATTTCACATCCCAATCGATCGACCGATCGATTGGGCCTTCCCACAATCGCAGCACACTCCAATCGATCCACTGATCGATTGGACTCTGGTTCAATCGATCACCCAATCGATTGACCAGCTTGGACTTGACTCAAACTCAAGATCAAATTCCCAAACCCAACTCCCGGTCAACCGTGACCTATTTGGTCTCCATGCCTAGCAATTGGCCACACCCGACCAACCTCGAACTAGCCTTCTAGCCTCCTCCATCAACCTTTCGTCTCTCGGATATCTCCCATCCTTCACACCTTGCCTTAAGGAGCTTCCTTCGACCTCATCCTAGTTATCGAGTTCTCCTTGCCAAGTCACACTAGGACTTATCTTGCTAAGACCACTGGCTTGGACTTACAACCTTTACCAAGATCATACTTGGACTTTCCAATTGCCTAACTCTTCACTAGGACTTTCTCTTTTGTCAAGATCACACTTGGACTTACCTTGCCAAGACTACATGCTTGGACTTACAACCTGTGCCAAGATCACACTTGGACTTCCCAATTGCCTGGCTCCTCACCAGGACTTTCTCCCTTGCCTAACCTCCAGTTAGGACTTCCACCACTGTCTAAACTCCAATTAGAACTTCACCACTGCCTAACCTCCGGTTAGGACTTACTCAGTCAAGTCTCCTGTCATCCCTGTCCTACTTGACTTATATTCTCATCAACTTGGTCAACCCTTTGACCATCTCTATAATCGGACGATTGCTCCAGCAATCTCCTTATATTGTCAAACATCAAAACTCAAATCCCGACTTAAGCTTGACTCAACTCAAGCTTAGTCAAACTGGTCAAACTTGACCAAGAGAAATTGCCCCAACAATATCCGCACAGCATTATGGGACCTTCTTTCGCGAAGTGGATAGCCATATCCGCTTGGGGTTTTGAGGTCCGCGATCAACCCGTTCCCACCCACTCGGCCTTCTATGTTGACTTAGACCCCCACGTCGGCCGTTCTTCCCATCTTTGACCCGTCCTTGGTGGGCCCCCCTTTACTGTCGTATTACAAGTCTTCCCCTCTAGTCTAGTCGAAGGAGGCTGTAAATCCAATTGACTGGACGAGTAGTGTCTTCGGCGACCTTTTTCTCGATTGGACCTACACTACTTTTCACCACTCGGCGTTATTTTTTGCCGATCAAAAGTTTTTAGTCACCGCTCGACTTTGTGTTCCATTGATCAAGAGTTTATAGTCGTCGCTCGACTTTGCTTGGATTTAGAGTTGCCGCTCAATTTTTATAACTACTATAGTTGTATTTTACTATGAGACGGATGACAGTTAGTCTTTGGTAAACCACCTTATGGCCATCTCTTCGATCGACCGGTTCTCAGTTCGATCGGGATGCCTGTGGACGACTTTTAACAATTTTTTTAACTTCCCACTACCTCCTTGGGTGAGCGAGCGCCTTTTAACGACCACTTATGTCAGCTTGATTTCTCAAAGATCGTGCAAATGTGTAATCATTAATGCTTAGCACACCACCCATGTCTTTTAATTAAACCTCATTAATGCTCCCCGTAATAGAGTGTCACGTGTCCATCTTTCTGCCACCGCACGTTTGATGTTACCAACGGACGTCTGCGATTAATGTGACGGCTGTCTTTTCAAATTTAACAGCCAGATTGAAGCTTTATTTTTTGAAGCCCGCGATCGGACGACCCAAAACGGCTGTCCCCCAGGGTTTTTAAACCCTTATTCCTCTTCATTTTCTAGACTCCACAGCATATTCGTTCTCGCGCCCGTCCCTTGCCAATTTTCATCTCCTCTGCTCTTCGCCGATGATCCTTTTCCTTAGTAAGATTTTCTTCCTTCTCCTATATCGATCTTTGATTTTCATCGCTTTTCTATGGCCTATTCCTCTCCTCCTCCGCCCATCGTCGGATTATGGTACACTTCCACGGAATCAGACTTCAATGGCGACAAACTTATTCAAATGCAGATGACTTATGGTATCCCTGATGACTACCAAATAGTCATCTCCACTGCATATGCACACCCCCACACGCCGTTGGATGACTTTCTTACTGTTTTCAAAGACTACTTTTTAGCTGGTCTACGCTTCCTAATCCACGCTTTCTTTTCTGAAATCTGTAAATATTTTCATATTCCTCTGCCCCAGCTATCTCTGAGGCGAGTACTTTTCTTATACAGGCCCGAGTGGGCTTTATATTTTTTGATAAAATGTCTTCTGCCAACAAGCATTGAAAGGAGCATTACTTTTTTATTCGCCTTCCCGCGCGGCCATCCTTCCCGACCGGCTGGCAAATGGAGCTGATAAAGCCTCTCGCTTTGCACAAGTATTGTTGGGAGCCGACCTACCTCTAGGCGGCTGCTCATCTAGCCGGTCAGAAGTACCACATACATAAGCTACTGCACGAAAGCATTTTATATATTTTTGGGCTAAGTCCCCTCCGCTCACGGTTGCTCGGTTCTCTAGGTAAACTTTTTTCTCTACTTATTGCCTTAAAAATCTAACTAATTTTTCTTTTTTTCGTAGCTGGAGTCATGTTGAAGGCAACGCTAAGTGGCAAGAGAAAATTGTCAACCACCGAGATTAATGTATGCACAGCGGCCGAGCTGGAGAGCCGCGGTATTTTGTCAGTCGACAGTTCCGCTGATCAGACCGGTGACACGAGACGAGTAGCGGGGAGCAGCGTTGCTACTACCACTAGAGAGCTTCCTCCCATGCGACCCACCATGGTCCCGGTGGCCGTACCATATGAGTAGGTGTCGATTGAGTCAGCAGGCTCTGGTGAGCCACTACTTACTTCAACGCCAGCAGAGAAAGAGACTCCGCTCGGAGGGTACCTCGTGCTCGAGAGCCTCAACACCGACGCTTATGGAAGTGCCTACTTTTCGACCCCCCATCTGAGCGGAGTGAGAATTCATCTTCTGTCGTCCCCGAGAGGACGGTTACTTTGCTAACGTCATCTTTGTCTGACTGGACTCCATCAGTGCCCGAGCTGCCGGCCAGTAGGATTCTAGTGCTGCCAATTTCCTTCCTCTCGCCGCTGGCCAATCTAGCGGCCTCAATTTCCACCATTCGCTCCTCGAAGTCCAAATCCAAGGGCCAGACGACTTTGGAGCCCTTCGATCCGATCAACCATAGACACATATATGCTCTGATCCACCTGCTCACTAATGCCTGACACTCTTCAGACGATGATATGCCCTGATTACCCGAGCACACGATCCGCATCCAGGTTCCTCCAGCCCAGACCTGGGCGGATGTTAAGGGCAAAGTGATGACCATTCCTCCTGGGGAGCTGGCTGACAGTTTCATTGGGAAATCCACTACGGTAAGTTATGTTCCTCAAAAGTTTTTATTCACTTTTACTTTGCCATTCTGATTCTTTCTTCTTACAGTTTTGGATGGAGAGTTTTACGATGTGTTAGCGATTGATTTTCCTTGAGCACAAAAATAAGTAACTATGGGCCTCGATCGAACCAGGAAGTGCATCCCGAGCTGCTGTTGAAGCGATCACTGTTGAGGTCACTTAGTTAAAGGAGGATTTAGAAAAGTCTTCCTAACTGTTGGTGGACTCTGAGCGAGCATTGTCCGTAGAGAAGAATAAGAGCCAGGAGCAGGCCCAACACCTCAAACAGCTCAACAAGCAAGCCCAGGATTTTGACTCCAAGGTCAAATCGATGAACATTTGGAAACTTCACACCATAGAGGACCTGGAGAAGAAAAACCTAGAGGCTCGGGCCTTGGACAAGAAGTTTAAGGAGACTGAGATAGCTTTGGTGCAAGAACAATCGAGTCGATCAGCAGAGCAACAAAAAATCGTCGATCAAGACGCCGAGCTAAAGTCTCCGAAGGTCGAGATGGAGACATCCAAGGCCCAGCTGGCTAAGTTTCAAGAGGACAAGCCCGCTTGGCTAGAGGACTTCCGAGTTAAATATCTCCACTTGGAAGGCTTCAACCAAATCTTCTCCGATCGAATCCTATGGCTCTTCGATCTCAGCATAGCTAACACCATCTAACAGATGAAGGATGATGGCCACCTGTTCGTTGATATCTCCGTTACATCCATTCAGAAGGATGAGCTTGTGGCCTCGCTCCCTGAGGATGCTGTTGCCGATAAAGCATAGTTTTTATTTACCAGCATTTTGTTACGAGGAACAACCTTTGTAAAATTTTCCAAGTACTAATCCATGCACTCTCGTTCGATGCTTTAAAATTTGCCTGCTTTGTATCATCTTTATTCTTTCTATATAACTTAGTCATCCTGTGTAATAGTTTGAAGATCCCATGAACTGTGGTCGAGTGGCATTCCATTGTAAAAACTAAGAATGGGCCCTTGGCTCGATCGGGTCGAGTATCTCCCAAACTTAACATTTTCATGCAAAGATTCCTCTCCGCTTAGTTATGATTCGCTCGGTCAGGTTGGGAGTCTTTGACACTTGTAATTTTATTTGAAAGTCTCGATGATGGCTGTTAGGTTTTATAGCTACTGCTCAGCTTTCGATACTTTCTTCGAACTTAGAATTTAGGGTTTAGCCATCGCTCGGCTGTAGAACTGAGATTTATAGTTGCTGCTTGACTATTGATTATTTACTACCCAAGGATTTATAGTCATTGCTTCACTATTGATTCGTAATCGTGCTCGAGTTTATAGCCGCCGTTCGACTGTTTATAGTTTATTGCCCAAGGTTTTATAGTCGTCGCTCGAGTATTGATTTGCTATCATGCTCAAGTTTATAGTTATCATTCGGCTATTTACAGTTTATCGTTCAAGGTTTTATAATCATCGCTCAGCTTATGAAACTTTCTCCTTGAATCCAGGGTTTATAGTTGTCACTCGACTGTCGATTTCCATTGTGTTCAGGTTTAAAGCCACCGCTCAGCTGTTATTCTCGGACACGAGAGTTTTTAGCGGATGCTCGACTTTGGAGTCCTTAACAAGGGTTTATAGTCGCCGCTCGACTTTTAACTTGGTCGATCGGTGCAAGAGTCTGGGACACTTAATCAATTTTTCCTTCGTTATTCCCTGCACTGATGAAACAAATACTTTGCCAATTTACATGAATGTATTTACGAAGCCTTTTACCCCGCTCGATAAGGCTGAAGATGGTTAGTGCTCTAAGGCTGCTCTAGATTTTGCCCATTCTCATCTTGTAAATAGTAGGATCCCGAGCTGAGCTTCCAAATGACCTTGTATAGGCCTTCCCATGGCGCCTCTAATTTAGTGACGTCATCGACTGACTTTACTCTCTTCCACACTAGGCCACTGACTTGGAATGATCTGGGGATCACCCTCTGATTGTACCTTTGCTTATCCTCTATTGGTAGGACGTTAGTCGGACAACGACCTTATCTATAACTTCGTCTATCAAGTTGAGCTCTATAAGCCACCGATCGACTTTTTCCTCATCGTAGAGTTGTACCCAGTCGGGCTCTACTTCTACTTCGACCGACACCACTTCCTCACCTCCGTACACTAAGTGGAATAAGGTTATGCCGGTTGCTTCTTTGGGCATGGTGCAGTAGGCCCACAACACGCTTGGGAGTTTATCGATCCAGCTTCCTTCGGCGTTGTCAAGCCGAGCCCGGAACCCTCTAAGGATTTCTCCATTGGTGACTTTCGTCTGGCTGATACTCTATTGGTAGGCCACTGATGTGAAAGCCTATAAGATGTCATAGCTAGTACACCATTCTCTGAGTCTCCGCTCTGCAAAATGTCTCCCATTGTTTGAGACGAGCTTGTGAGGGATACCGAATCGATATAAGATATTTTGCCATATAAATATGATAACCATGTGCTCGGTTATCTTGGCGAGCGACTCAACCTCCACCCATTTTGAGAAATAATCGACTACTACAAGTAAAAATCTTCTTTACTTGGTCGCCATGGGAAATGGTCCAAGGATGTTCATGCCCCACTAGTCGAATGGATAGAAAAGATGGACGCCTTCAGTTCTTCAGTAGGTTGGTGCAATATGTTCTGATATTTCTGGCCACTGTTCGAGTGGCATCAACCTACAATGTTGGCGAGAAATACTTGGCTTGTAGGATCTTGTGAGCCAATGACCAGCCATCCGGATGACTACCATAGGAACCTTAGTGAACTTCTTACAATATGTATTGAACGTCATCCGATTCGATGCACTTGAGTAGTGGCCTTGAGAAAACCCTCTTTTTGAAGTGATCTCCAATTAGGGTGAATTGGCCAGCCCTCCTTTTTAACGACTGAGCTTCCTCCCGGTCGGCCTATGTGGAACTCGATGGAGGAACTCTACCAGTGGCATCCTACAGTCACTCGGTATGCCCATTCTAGTTGTCCTGACGATATGTGTCACCAGCAAAACCTACTTGACCTAATTTTCCATGATGATTGGGCATAAAGAACTTGCTAACTTGGTCAGCTCATCCATATACTGGTTGTCCAACCGGGGTACCTTATGTATAATCACTTCTTAGAAACCTGCCTTTAGTTTCTCGAAAGCATCAGCATACAACTTAAACTAGACGTTATTTATCTCAAACACTTCCGATAGCTTCTAAGCCACCAGCTGAGAATCCTAGTGTATGAGAACTCTTGTGGCTCTCACATGCCGGGCTACTTATAGGTCGGCTATCAAAGTCTCATATTCTGCCTTGTTATTTGTGGCCCGATAGTCCAGTCGCATGGACAGCTACATCCTATCCTCGTGCGGTGATATTAAGAGGATGCCTACTCTGCTTCCTTGCTGGGTAGACAAATCATCCACATATATCTTCCAAGTCACGTCCGGCTGGGTGTTCGGTACCTTAGTGATGAAATAAGCTAAGGCTTGGGCCTTGATCGCTATTCGGATTTGATACTGTATGTTAAACTCGCTTAGCTTGATGGTTCATTTGATCAACTGTCCGGATGCTTTCGGGTTGAGGAGGACTCTTCCCAGTGCGCTATTAGTCAACACCACTATGTGATGTAAGAGGAAGTATGGATGAAGCCTCCGAGTGGCGAGGACTAGCCCGTCTTCTAATTTTTCAAGACAGTTATAGCGGGATTCTGCATCTTTCAATATATGACTCAAAAAATATATCGACTATTGTTCAGCGCCATTCTACCTCACCAACGCTGAGCCGACCACTCGTTCTATGGATAAAAAGTATATCCAAAGTGGCTCATTAGTGATGAGCTTTGCCAATACAGGTAAGGAGGTGAGGTTTTTCTTAAGCTCTTCCAGTACTTTGTCATATTCCGCATCCCACTGGAACTTTGTAGTTTGACGCAAAATCTTGAAGAATGGGTGGTTCTGATTGGACTACTTGGAGATAAATCTTGATAGTAAATTGATCTGTCCCATCAACCGCTGGGTATCCTTCAAGTTATAGGGCGGGGAATGTCCTGGAACGCCTTCACCTTACTTGGATTCACTTATATCCCCACTCGGTCACAGAGGAAGCGTTCGCTCTTTGCCCCAAATAGACATTTACTCTAGTTAAGCTTAATCTTGTAAGTCCTCAAGGTTCGGTAGGTCTCTTCGATGTCTACACAAAGGTCAGTTACTTGAAGGGATTTTATTAATATGTCGTCTACATATACCTCCATATTACGGCCGATCTACAACCATAACATGTTGTTCAACAACCTTTAGTAAGTGGCGCCGACGTTCTTCAATCCGAATGGCATAACGGTGTAGCAGTAGGTCCCATCAGCTGTGATGAAGTTGACCTTCTCTTGATCCTTCTTGGTGAGCGAAACTTGATGGTAGCCCTGGTACGTATCAAGCATGCAAATAAGCTCGTAGCTTGCCATGGAGTCTGCCATTTGATCAATAAGTGGCAGGGGATAGAAATCCTTCAAGTAGGCTTTGTTCAAGTCATGGAAGTTGATGCAGACTCACCACTTGTTGTCTGGCTTGGAGACCAGGATCACGTTGGTAGCCAACTTGGAAATTAGACTTCACGAATGTGGCTGGCCTCTAGTAATTTTTCTATTTCTGCTCGGATGATTTGGCTCTGCTCTAAGTTAAAGTCCGTCTTCCTATGCTTCACCAGCTGAGCATCTAGTTTGACATGCATCTTGTGTTGTGTTACGCTTGATGAGATGCCTAGGAGTTCATGAGTTGACCAAGCAAACATATCGTGATTTTGCCTAAGGCAGGCCGCTAGCTCGATCTTCCTTGCATCGGTCAAATCGACTGTGACAAAAGTTGTGGCTTCCGATCGACTGGGGTGGATCTAGACTTCCTCTTTTACATCGTAGACCAACACAAGAGGCTCTTCCAGAATTGTGTTTACCTCCAATCGTTGTACCTTCCGAGCGACCCTTGACTCGGATCTAACCATCTCAACGTAGCACCACCGAACGACTAGTTGGTTACCTTTGACTTCGCCCATCGAATTGTCCACTAGAAATTTGATTTTCTAGAAGAAGGTGGACACTACCGCTCAAAACTCATTCAATGCTAGTCGGCCAAGGCGAACGAGTATCCACCACGATGAATTTTATGATCCTTGTCCGCGGCCAACCTAGATTGACCGATCGACAACACTCAGTTGCCTATGAACTTGTACAGAGGAGTAGTCATGGGATGCAACTCGCTCCGGTCAATTTATAGTTGGTAGAACGCTTTCTTGAATATAATGTTCACCGAACTGCCTATATCTACAAAAGTTTGATGAATAGTGTAATTAGCTATTACCACTCGAATGATCAAGGCATCGCCATGAGGGACCTTTACCCCCTCTAAGTTCCGAGGACCAAAATTGATCTGCGGTCCCTCGACTTTCTCTCCGCTGCACCCGATGGCATGTATCTCTAATCATCAAGAGTGTGATTTCCTCACCCTATTAGAATCGTCGTCCGTCAGGCTATCGATGATCATCCCAATGTCTCCCCATGCAACATTGCTCCTATTCTCCTCCTCTCGAGCCGAAGGTCGAGCCCGCTTAGCGGCCAGAAACCCGGACGGGATTTACATTACCTCTACGTTGAGGCTGGTGTTGACGCTGCTTGGCCGCCGGCCTCTCTTCTTCCCGTCGTCCACCTGATCTGCATCGACATCACCAATCAGGAGAGGTGACTGATGGCGATATTCTTGAGGAGTCATTCGGCTTGAAACCAGCCTCAAGTCATAGCGGTCCCGGATATTATGCATCATCAAGCGATGGTATGAGCAGAACAACGATGTCCAGAGCCTACCTTTCGCAACCTTCGGCCGCTCTACTTCCACATGTTACACAACGTGGGCACGGGGCTCCTAGTGTGGCTGAGTCGCTCCCACTAGGTGGCCCCTTGGTGGTTGATGGATCTAAAATGACCGATGTTCAAGGGCGCCTATTGACTTGGGAACGACTTCTTTCTTTTGAGCTGCTTGGGCTTCCTTCACATTGATGTATTCACTAGCCCTCCGAAGCAGCTGGTCAAAGTCCTTTAGTGGTTTTTGGATGGTGAACGAAAGAATTTTCCCTTTGTAAGTCCCTATGAAAAGGCACTTATCAAGATCTTTGGGTGGCCAATGGGACGACCATGGCCACCTAGTTGACCTCTTGATCTAAGCCCTCAATGTGTCCTTGGACCCTTGATTCACAATGAACAAGTTAACATTCGTCTTCTGGTAATGGCGGCTGTTGGTAAAATGTTACAGAAACACCATGCGGAAGTCCTTGAAGCTATGGATTGATCCGATTGGCAGGCGTCTGAACCACCTCTGTGCTAATTCAGAAAGAGTGGTGAGGAAGACTCACACTTCACTCCATCAGTGTATTGGTGGAGTGTGGCTATGTAGTCAAATTTGATTAGGTTGTCCTCGGGGTCGATCGCCCCCGTGTACTTCCCGATCGTCTGAGGCCTATAGTGCAACGACAACTGATCGTTAAGGATTTTCTGGGAGAACTGTAGGTTGATCCGCTCGGGAGAGTCATCGAGTCGGAGTGCCTTACCTTTTCATCTATCCCGAGTGGGTGCACTCTCTGAGGAGGATCCTTGCATCCTCTCCACTCGGCCTTGTTCTTCCGATGGCGTGCGGAATATGTCCCGATGAAACAAGATCAGCGTGTTCAGCACTTCTCGAGAGTTGTTCGTTAGCCTATGGTTCGACCTCCTACCGGTGTGGTCTTCCACTCGGCTTCTTTGGCCAGCTCGTTGCCCCGCTAATGATGCTGCTAGGTTGTTCAACGCTCGACAGTTGGCTACTGCTTCTTGTTGTAGTTGCACCAGTTTAGTAGCTCGGGCGCTGATCAGAAACTCTAAATCTTCTTAGCTCATTGTCATAATCATAAGTCGTCCAACGTCCTCCATCTTCACGCCTCAGATTGAAGAACGCTAGCGCCAAATATGATCCTGTCTAAAAGCGATGAAGACAGTTGGCTAGGGATGTGGCTCTGTGGTTGAACTTGTGAAGACTCTGCTCCGCTCTGTAAAACTAAGAACGTTAGTGCCAGGCCAGAAAAGGGGTCCCCGGCATTATCCCTCCGATACTCAAGTCAGTCATTGACAACAATGAAGAACAAAGAGAAATGTAGCAGCAATAAAAGCATAATCACAAATAATTCATACCTCTGCCGATACATGCACCCCTTTATATAGTGGCCCTGTAGCGTACGTGCACGCTCTCAAAGCGCATGCAAGTTTCCCTATTTTTCCTATGAAAAGACAAGTTAAAAAAGTGTCCCTGATACCATTCCTTAATAGGGCATATAAATCTCTGATGTGATAGTGGGAAACTTCCGTCTTATGATTTGCCTACTAACCATGCTCTGTTGTCAGTGGTACAAACTCTCAAAAAGATATGATGAGCTGTATAGGGAGTCTCACTGTTGGCTGAGCGAGAGACACTAGGCCGAGACTCCCTGCTCGTTCGCCCGGAGTAGTTCTCCTCATAGGCGGATGACTTAGTAGATCATCACCATTTGGCTAGACAAGCAATCTGGTCGGACTAGCCTTTATAGTCACCTGGTTTAATAGACCACCCTCCATCTAGCCAGACAAGTGGTCCGGTAGGCCTATCCTTTATATGGTCATTGTAGATGTGAACATCTGGTTTCCTTTCTTTAATCCCCAAAGTATCAAGGCACTACCTTTGTCCGGAAGTGGTCTAGTCACTGAATCGCCTAGTCGGACATTTGGTTTGACCGGACAATCCACTGAGTGACTATTTGGTTATGGGACCTTCTTTCACGGAGTGGATAGCCATATCTGCTCTGGGTTTTGAGGCTTGATCAGCCCATTGCCACTCACTCTGTCGGCTATGTTGATTTTAACCCCCACGTCGGTCGCTCTTCCTATCTTTGACCCATCCTTGGACCCCCCCCCCCCCCTGCTGTCATATCAAAGGATATGAATATAATTAGGAGAACTAGACAAACACATAGAACTTAGTTTCATATCATTTCGAGCTCTCTACGTCCATCAGTCAGTTTCGATCAAATCTAGATCAAAATCGACTGATGGACCTAGAAAGCTTAGAATGACATGAAACCAAATTCTATCTATTTGTCTATTTCTCATTATTATGTGCATGTCCTTAAATATCAATTTGACAAAATATATTGAAAGTAGTGATTTTTTTAATACGAATCGATTCGATTTGTATTGAAAAATGATTACTTACAATATATTGTGTCAAATTGATATTTGAGTGTATTAATATAATCAGGAGAACTAGACGAACACATAGACTGATGTTATTCCAAGCTCTTTGAATTCATAAGCCAATTTTGGTCCAAATTTTGTTGAAACCAACTAATGCACCTAGATAATTCGGAATGATATAAAATTAAGTAGTATATATTTATCTAGTTCTCTTAATTATATTCATATATTCAAATATCAATTTGACACACTATATTGAGAAATGAGTAATTTTTCAACACAAATTAGACTTTTTTTAATTATTAAAAAAATTAAATGATTTCTAAGTAATCGATTAAAATGGTTTGAACAATTTTAATCAATTGATAGCAATCGACTATTTTTTTTAATGATTAAAAAATTTGATTCATGTTTAAAAAATTACTACTCTTAATATAGTATATTAAATTGATAATTAAGAAAACTAGAAAAATACACACTACAAAAATAAACAATTTTACTGATGGAAAATTCCATCATAATTTTGTCGGTGTAGGGGTTTAGTGACGGAATTATTACAGAAAATAATTTATCGGGAGATAATTCGTCAGAAAATAGTTTACAGATGGAAATTCATTTTCGACAGTGATTTCAGATGGAAATGAATTTTCATAGCAAAAAACTTCGATGAAATTATCGATTCTATCGGTAAATCTTGTCAAGGTTACTGACAGAATCGAAAATTCTGTTGGTAACCCTGACAGGATTTACTAATGGAATCTCCGATTCCGTTGGTAAATCGTTTCGATATTTACCAACATAATTGAAGATTCCATCGATATTTTTTTTAAAAAAAATCACAGCCAATTTTGATTTAGGCCTGACCCCTGTTTATTATTTTCATATATAAAATAAACCATCACAAATGATGACATTTCATACGTACAAACGATTTAAAGTATTTCACATATACATCCATACATCGTAACTATCCATACATTCATACAATTCACATTCATTCATATGATCACATTTCACAATCCACACATACAAATACATTTTCATACATCTTAACAAAAACATTTTATACATTTCATACAATCCATAATATCACTAACACATATAAACTAACATCCATACAACCAAACATCCATACATCCATACAAATAAACTAATAGAAAGTACCTAAATATCTATAATAGAAACAATCACAATCATTTAAAACAAACAAAAATCTAAACATGAGTCACATAAACATCCATACAAATAAACTAATAGAAAAAAACTACACTATCTATCCATATACAAAATCTAAATAGTATATTCATATATAAAATAGTAATAGAAAATCTTGTAGAAAGTCGAATATAATAGATTTATATCATATTTATGAATAAATAAAAATATTGCATATATGTATAACCAAGTTTAATACCTGGATAGAAGAAATGAGCAAATAATGATCATCAATATCAATAGGCCTAGACTCTTGAAACATATAGTAATACAATATTTAAAAATTAACATATTAGATTATTAAAACAGAATAAATATATTTTATATATTTTTTATATGATAAAAAAATTGAATTTTAATTGAACAAACTTAGAAAAAGCTAATCATCATGATTTGATAGGATGCTGAGTCTCCTGTGAATCAAAATGAAATAAAACTGGCGGCGAAGGAAAATTAGCTATGAACACTCGCATATAAGCCATGAGAGCATCATGATCCTCACGTCGCTTCCGATCCTCATCGGCTCACCTCCGATCCTCCTTAACTCTCCTCTACATCTCAGTAGCCATCCACTGTTCCATCTTCTGATCCATTGAGGCAATTTGAGTGTGCAGTTCTTGATTTTTCTATCTTAAAGGCTGCACCTCAGTAGAAGAAGAGGAAGAGGAACCATCACGACCTCTAGGAGTCCTCAAATGATCAAATACAACTTTGGCCTATGAGCCAAGGTCGTAGAGAGTGGAGTTTATTGTCCATCTAAAACTTACTTGACCGAATCTGGATAGGACAAGCATCTAATCAGTAGTTAATGGAATGAAAACACAGAGATGAAGCAAAGGGTTACGTTACCTACATGACTATTGATGGGATTGTGCGGTACAAGGACCGTATTTGGGTGCCTAAGGTTGATTCACTCAGAGAGGATCTCATGATTGAGGCACATACTGTTGGCACAGTGGGGTCGTCAAGAGGGGAGGGGTGAATTGCTTGCAAATCAAAGATACCCTCCTCAAACTTTTATATTCTAAAATAATCGCAACAATAATAATAAGAAAAATAAAATTAAGAAAAGCAGGAAGACTCAGCGAGTTGACTTGGTTACAACCAAGAAGGTTGTTAATCCAAGGCGGTTGAAAAAGTGCACTAAGAAAGTCTCCTTCTCTGAAGGCGAAGAAGTCTTTTACACACTTGAAGCTCAGGCAGTTGCTTAGAAGTTGAATACAGAGTTGATACAAGAGATGATCTAAGCTTCTAGACCAAGACTGTATTTATAGCCTTAGTTAGGGCGCCTGGAAGGGTTCCGGGTGCCCGGGGGGATAAAACTTTATCCCCTTCGCACGGATCACGGTTTGACCGTGATCTGGATAAAATACCATTCCAGGCACCCGAATGGATCTGGGCACCCGAACCTTAAAGTCAACTTCGTTGACTTTTTCGATCTGGGCCCTCTACTCCAGTTCAGTTCGTCTCGATCCAGGTCTTCCACTCCGGCTCTGCTTGCTTGGGTGATCTCGGTCATCCGGAATAGGGTTCACCCGAACCCAACTTTCGGCCTTCTCCTCGAGTAGGCTTTCATCCCGGCTTCTCGTCCCTCGAACGTCGCACACATTCTTCTCTTCTACCGGTGTACTCTTCCGCAGCTCTTTCGTCCTTCGGACGCACCGAGCCCGTCGGCTCCCTTCCCGTGTCGTCCTTCTCGCTAGCTACATCTTCTGCTTGACTTCCTGTGCTCCTAAGCTCCTGCACACTTAGACACAGGGATCAAATAACAAACAGGACCTAACCTAACTTGGTTGATCACATCAAAACAACCACAGGGTTCAACAATCTCCCCCTTTTTGATGTGCATCAACCCAAGTTCAAGTTAGGGTAAAACAGACAAGTAATAATTTAAAGAAATTATTAAACTAACATTTTAAGCATAAAGATTACAGTAAAAAATTTACAATACTAAGTAAAAAATTTAGATTTTAATTTACTCCTCCTAAACAAAAAATAACTCCCCTTAAACTTGTACCTATCTCTTCCCCTTTGAACATATCAAAAAATAAGTACAAATGGCAAGTTTTTCTTTTAAAAAGACATTTTCAAAACATTTTCAAAATAACTTCTAAGTAAAGATGTTTAACAAATTCTAAGTTATTTTTCAGAATTATTCTAACTTAGGCAATTTTTAGACAACAAAAAGAATGTTTAAGAAAGACTTTTTAAAGCATTATTTAATTTAAATGTTTTATCAGTAAGTTAATTAAATATTCTATTTCTTTATTCATCTTCCAGGCAATGCCGAGGTATTAGGCCTTCTTGATTATTGGAGCAACATCCACTTTCTTAGACAAAGCCTCATTAAGAAATTCATTGTTTAATTTTTCTTGCTGAAAGCACTAACTTAAAAATATTTAATCTAGAAAAGATTTTAGAACCCAGTATAGGTTCCTTCCTGCTAGATTAATTAAAAACTTAGGGGGTACATATCCTTTAGGTATTCTTCTAAGTTGCCCCTAATGTTTTCTAATATACCAATTTAATTTTCCATAAATTTTGATTTTTGACTTTTGAAAACGGTTTGGTTTTAAACATGTATATTCAGTTTTCAATTTTTCAATTTTCAATTTTAATTTCTCATTTTCTAAGTTCAAATTCTCTAACAGTATTTTTAAATTAGCAATTTCTTTTTCTGATTTGACTAAGTCTTTAGTAAGCACTTTGATAAATTGAAAGGATTGCTTGGGAGTTAGATTACATACCTGACTTACCTCTATTTCTGATGCTCCCCCTTCATCGCAGCTTTCTTCTTTTGACGATCCTCCCCCTTCATCTATGCTCATCTCCGAGTTGGTTTCTTCGAAAAGATGGTTGGCCATCAGTGCTAATCCCGAGAAGGCTTCGACTTCTAATTCCGAGGATGATGATTCATCCCATGTAGCATTCAGACTCTTGCGTTTAGAGGATGTCGATCTTTCCTTTTCGTTGTTCTTTTTCTTCATCTTCGGGCAGTCATCTTTGATATGTCATTCTTCATTGCAATTGTAGCAACGGATCATCCTTTATTGCGTTGATGCCTTTTTAATTGCGATCTAAATTTATTAGTTTTAATAAATTTATTTAACTTTCTTACCAATAGAGCCGCTTCAGATTCGTTGATTGACGCTTCAGAGTCAGGATCACCCATCTTGGCTTATAGGGCAACATTGAGATTTGACTTCACTTGACTTGGCTCTGCAATTCGAGACTCGTGAAGTTCAAATGTAGAAAATAAATTTTCTAAAGTACTTACCTCGAAGTCCTTAGAGATGTAGTATGCATCTACTAAGAATGCCTATTCTGGAGATCTTGGGAAGGCGTTGAGCGCGTACCAGATCGAGTATCGGTTTGTTATCGATTCTTCGAGGTTATTTAGCTGAGTTATCAGCTCTTTGATTTTCGCTTGGATTGCACTACCTTCTCACTGTTGTTCATCCGGAGATTCGTCAGCTAAGTCCGGAGGATGTCCCGCCTTGCTAACTTCACTTCTGAGGTACCTTTGTGGAGCTCCAGGAATTTTTCCTAGAGGTCTTTGGTGGACTCGTAACTTCCGATCCGACTTACCTCCTGAGGCGGTAGAACGTTGAGCAGGTGGAATTCTGCCTTTCCGTTGGCCACAAAATCAACTTGTTCCTTCTTTATCCAGTTGTATTCTTCTTTGTCTTTTGGCGTTGTATATCCATATTTCATTATTAAAAGGATTTCAAATTCGGTTTTGAAGAATACCTCCATTCGTCGTTTCCATGTAGCGAAGTCTCCGTCGAATTTTGGGGGATGAATGTTCGCACCGGCCATTGTCTTGATCTTTGTTGCTTCAAACGGCGGTTAGTCCTTCTGAGGCTATCTTGCTCTGATACCACTTGTTGGCACAGCGGGGCCGGCAAGAGAGGAGGGGTGAATTACCTGCAAATCAAAGATACCCTCCTTAAACTTTTCTACTCTAAAATAATCACAACAATAATAATAAGAAAAATAAAATTAAGAAAAGCGGGAAGACTCAGCGAGTTGACTTGGTTACAACCAAGAAGGTTGTTAATCTAAGGCGGTTGAAAAAGCGCACTAAGAAAGTATTATTCTCTGAAGGCGGAGAAGCTTTTACACACTTGAAGCTCAGACAGTTGCTTAGAAATTGAATACAGAGTTGATACAAGAGATGATCTAAGCTTCTAGACCAAGGCTGTATTTATAACCTTGGTCGGGGCGCCTAGAAGGATTCCGGGTGCCCTGGGAGGATAAAACTTTATCCCCTACGCACGGATCATGGTTTGACCGTGATCTGGATAAAATAGCATTTCAGGCGCTTGGAATGGTTCTGGGCGCCCGAAATGGTTCTTGACGCCCGGACTTCCGAGCGCCCAGAATGGATCCGGGCGCCCGGACCTTAAAGTCAACTTCATTGACTTTTTCAATCTAGGCCCTCTGCTCTGGTTTAGTTCGCCTCGGTCCAGGTCTTCTGCTCCGGCTCCGCGTGCTTCGGTGATCTCGACCATCCGAAATAGGGCTCACCCGAACCCAACTTCCGGTATTCTCCTCGAGCAGGCTTCTGTCCCGGCTTCTCATCCCTTGAACGTCGTGCATGTTCTTTTCATCCACCGCTGTACTCTTCCTAGCTCTTTCGTCCTTCGGACGCACCGAGCTCATCGGCTCCCTTCCCGTGTCGTCCTTATTGCTAGCTGTGTCTTTCGCTCGACTTCCTGTGCTCCTAAGCTCCTGCACACTTAGACATAGGGATCAAATAACAAACAAGACCTAACCTAACTTGGTTGATCACATCAAAATAATCACGGGGTTCAACACATACCACTTCGTACTCTGTTCACCCTGGGAGCATGAAGATGTACAAAGACATGCAGCTATTGTACTAGCGGTCGGGTATGAAGAGAGATATAGTCAAAGTAGTTAACGAGTGTCTTACTTGCCAGAAGGTGAAGGCCAAACATCAGAAACTGACATGACTACTAGAACCACTTCCGATTCCCACTTGAAAGTGGGAAGATGTTGCTATGGATTTTGTGGTGGGACTACCAACCTCACCTAGGGGATCAAATGCTATATGGGTTATTGTGGACCAACTGACAAAGTCGGCGCACTTCCTGCCAGTAAAAATCACCTTTACTATGACACAATATGCAGAAATATATATGCGGGAGATAGTACGGTTACATGGAATTCCGGCTAGGATCATGTCAGATAGAGATTCAAAATTTACTCCGGGTTTTGGGAGAGTTTGCATCATGGGTTAGGTAGAAAGCTCATCTTTAGTACCGCTTTTCATCCACAGACTAACGGTCAATCTGAACGGGTAATTTATATTTTGGAGGATATGCTATACGCCTACATGATTGACTTCAAGGGAAGTTGGGAGTCAAGATAACCCTTAGTAGAGTTTACTTACAATAACAATTATCAAGACACTATAGGAATGGCTCCGTATGAGGCCTTGTATGGAAGAAGGTGCAGGACACCATTGTATTGGGATGAGGTAGGAGAGAGGGCAGTTTTGGGTCCAAACATTGAGACACACACCGTGAATCTAGTGGCTAAGATTCGAAACAGGATGCAGACAACGCAAAGTCACCAGAAGAGTTATGCTGATCAACGATGAAGAGATTTGGAATTTATAGTGGGAGACCATGTATTTCTCAAGGTGTCACTGATGAAGAGGGTACTGAGATTCAGGAAGAAGGGCAAACTCAGTCCAAGGTATATTGGGCCTTTTGAAATTTTGGGTTGGGTTGGAACTCGAGCATACCGAGTTGCTCTACCACTGAATTTATCTGGAGTTCATAACGTGTTCGACATATGCATGCTTAGGAAGTACATTTCTAACCCTCTCATGTGATTGATCATGAGTCCGTGCAGTGGATGCCAGATCTGTCTTATGAGGAAGTGCCAAAACGAATCCTTGATCGCTAATTCCAAAAGTTGAGGAATAAGGAGATCAAAATGGTGAAGGTTCTATGGAGAAATCAGCTTATGGAGGAAGCTACCTGGGAGATTGAACTAGATATGCGCAACCGCTACCCCAACTATTTGGTAAGTTAAATTTTAAGGACGAAATTCTTGTAAGGAGGGGAGAATTATAAGTTCTCACGAGCGATAATTAAGGAAATAACTTATAGAAATTTTCTAAGAATTTTTAAAAATCTTTCGGGATTTAAAATAAATTTGTACGACATATTTTAAGGGGATATAACTACTAAGCCGGATGGAACACTATTCAAATACCTAATTAAACTGGGAGTTGATTGCTTTGATTAGCCTAAGTTAGAATTAATGACCTAAGTATAAAAAGCTAACCTAGGATTTGATTCCTCTCGTCACTGTTCCCCGAAATCACCGCCTCCTCCTTTTCTCTCTAGCTTCGCCATTTCGACGGAGCCTCCCTTCACATCTTGAGCTTTGACCAAGTGTCCCACCACGCAGCCGATCCCACGGATGACATCACGACTGGCGTGGATCATCGTCAGCGCGGTAGTAGTGAGTGAAGGCATCCAACAAAGGCATAAAGGAGAGAAAGGCAAATACATCCCTTATTTTGGCATGGATTCTATGAGGTAAGGGATAGATACTTAGGAGAAGGTGATAAACCTATTTATGATGATTATTTGGTTGAATGAGATGTGAATCATATTTTCATGTTGTTCATGCTTCATTCTGTGTTTCTTCTCGAGTTTCCACAAAGGATTTTGGGCATTTGAGGTTGGATGTGGTTTAGTTTGGTTTCTTCATGATGGTATGAATACTGGACCAAGTTCTTGGTGGTTCAGCTAGCGTTGATGATGTTTTGCTCCTTTCTATTATTCTTGGAAGTTTGGATAGATTGTTGGTGTTTTGAGCTTTGATCGAAGATGATTTTGCTACTTCCTATTACTTCTGAAATGCTTGACTGATTTGTAAGGTGAATTCAATTCGATGTGTTCTATTTCCCCGATTCACAGTGAAATTTGGGTGGATTCAACTTGATCTTGTTCTATTTCTTTGAGTAGCTGTGGATTTTGGGGATTGATTCAATAGATTTTAACGTGTTTCCATGGTGGTTCCGAGTTTCTTCGTGGGTTCTAGATGTAGTATTGTGAATTCAATGTGGTTCCTACTCCTTGTGATGATTTCAAATTTCTTTTCTTTTAGATAGATAGCAAGATAGTGAATCAGTTTTGTGGTACATCTGTTCTCCTGTGAAAGGGAAATTAGGTACTAATCCTAGAATTTTGTACATGTATGTTAAGGTGTTGAATTCATTTTTTTGCTCCTCTATGTGTATGCATGTTTCTGTTGTGATCTTTCAAAATTGTTATGATTAAGGAATGAATGGATATGCTAAGTATGTAAGGATAACGGGATGTGTATTCCACATGTGGTGGCAGTACGGGTTGGATGCCCTGTGATGAGCTCCAAGGAGGGCCCTTTCAAAATATGAAAGGTGATGCATTATATGAAGGCTTTGGCCGTATGACTGTAGATCAGCCTAGACTGTACCTCTAAATTCATGATCATGGACCAAATGAACAGGCTCAAATGGTAATTACCACATGTGCGACTTATTCATCCTTAATAGTTGTGTAGGCTCCTTCACTTAATGTGCTTTCCTCTATTTCGTATTTAAGTTTATGTTATATGTTTACTAGCTACTATTCCTACTTCATTATGGACACCTTACTCTTCATGTTGGAATGTTCTTGCTGAGTTCCTAGACTCATGATGTACATGATGCAGGTGCGGAAGACACTTCCACAAATGTGATAGGGAACAAGGGGATAGAGTAGGCAAGGAGGCAGGATGGTACTATGACACACTATTCGGGGATCCTTAGGAGTGCTGTGAGGGCTCTTGTGTTTTCCTTTGACCTTTTTTGATATGTATGAGAAGAGATGTTGGTGTTTCCAGTTTTCTTTTGCTAGAATTTTCCTTAAGTCATGACGCTACTGTGTATCTTGGGTATGGTGGTTTTTATCTGATGAGATTCCTCCTATAGTTCTTTAACATCAATGGTTTAGAAGTATGCTATTTGGCCGAATGATGGTCTACTATTTGATCGGTAAATGTTGTAACTATGTCATGAGCCCTAAGTATGTAAGGGAAGCCAAGGATCATTTCAATGTGGGTGGAATCTTGAACAAAGTAGGGGAGGCCTTGAGCAAGTTAGTGACCTGATGCTTAAGGGGAGATCCTGAGCAGGTTAAGAGTGACCTGATACTTGAGGGGAGACCCTGAGCAAGTCAAGAGTGATCCGATGCTCGAAAGGAGACCCTGAGCAGGTCAATTGTGACCCGATATTTGAGTGGAAGCCTAAACTATGAGAATAATGGCAATCCTTCATTTGAGGAGAGGATTGTTAGGAATACAATTAAAGTCCCACATTAGAAATATATGTAAAAGATCATAGGTATAAAGATATCTCCATTGGTATAGAGCCTTTTGGGTAGAGCCCAAAAATAACTCTATGAGGCCTTAGGCTCAAAGTAGATAATATCATATTATTGTAGAGATATCTGAAATCTTCTGGTCCTAACAAAATCCTAAGTTGGATCGACGCCTACTATTCCCTTCCTTCAAGGGAACACATCCTCACCTACTCCTGTCAGGAGGGTTTACCTAACTTGCCAAACATCTAGTCCTCTAAATTTATTTGGAATTTTGCTCAGCATTCGACCTTGACCTTCGGGACTCCTCACTAGACGTCTGATCCTCAACCCATCTAGACTTCTACCCGATGTCCTTGACCCCTAGTGCTTCCAGCCTAGTGTCCTCAACCCCTAGGACTTCTGTCCGACGTCCTCGATTTACTAAGTCTCCTACCAGTCTATTCAACCAAGACTTCTTTGCCCAATCCTATAGACCAAGACTTCCTTGCCTAGCCGCAACTGAGGTTTTCCCTTTGCCAGTGTCCACTAGGACTTTTGTCTTGCCTAGTATCTAATTAACTTAACCTACTAGGACTTTCTGGTTGAACTACATGTACACTTAGTCAACCTCATTAGATAACATCACAACTTAATTTCAAACCTTTGCCAACATCAAAATCAGGTTCAATTATCTATTGTTCCCTGTACCAATACTATGTTTCTGTCCCCACTAGGCTGACTGTATATGTCACACCTAGACCAAATAGTAGTTTCTTATCCTACAGATTCAAATTACTCAAACATGTGTCCAAGAATATCATTCTCTTGATGTGTAATGCTTTGACCAAAGACTTACGAGTAATAATCTTGACAAGAGGTCATAGGCATATATCTCCTTACCAATGAACTAGTTACTCTTAACCAGCATCCATATGTTAACTTTCAATATCCCAATATTTTCAATCAGTGAGAACCAACTACTTGAATAAACCAAGGAGTATAATATATGCTAGTCTTATAGAATTGATGATGTTCAATCTCATCAATTCATTGACTTGGGAATATTTTAATACATACATAATTACATATGGATAGATATCCACTAATTGTGATCTAATTATAAATTTTCTCATATTATGCATTATATTGTGGATTTTATTAATTGAGTTAAAGATCAATATCATATACATAGAAAATGTACAATTAAATAATAAATTTTATTTATTTAATAAATAATAATATATAAGGCGATTGTCTTAGGACATCTCTCAAATATAACATACTCTCACTTGGCTTAATATTAATTACCTTGGTATCTAATAATAGAGGATTTAACATAACTCTCAAACTTACTTTATGGTAGAGCCTTTTTAAAAGATCCCTAGATTCCTTTTAGTGGGAATTTTCTTAATTTGTATATCTTTTATACTTATGATCCCTTAATCAAGTGATAGAGGCGAAACACATATTTAGATTATTGATAAAACCTAGGTTCCTTGGCCTGTGCAATGACCCAATTGTTGTCGCATTGAACTGGTAATGCTTCAACAGTGTTCAGAACCATACCAAGTTCATTGATGAACTTCTTAATCCAAACCACTTCCTTAGCTGCTTTAGAAACTGTAATGTATTTCGCCTCAATGGTAATCAACAATATTTCCTATTTAGAACTTTTTCAATTTATTGCTCCTCCATTTAAGATGAATATGTATCCAAACTATGACTTGGAGTTATCCTTGTTCATCTAGAAGCTGGCATTAGTATACCCGCATATTAGCATATCATCTCTATATATCAAGAACACATCCTTAGTTTTTCTCAAGTACTTAAAGATTGTCTTGACAGTCACCCAGTGATATATTCCTAGATCCGATTGATATATGCTTGTGACACTTAAAATGTATGATACATCAGGCCTAGTACATAACATAGTATACATGATCGATCATATAGCCAATGCATATGAGATCTAACTAATGCATGTCCTCTCATCTTATGTTCTCAAACACATAGACATCAAAAACTGAATCCCATGTCTCATGGGAAAAAACCTATTTTGGATTCTTCTATGCTAAACCATTTTAGTACTTTATCTATATATGTAGACTGCGAAAGACCAAATAGCCGTCTTGACCTATCTCTATAGATCTTTATGCCAATGGAATAGGTTGCTTCTCCCATGTCTTTTACAGAAAATATTTTGGATAATCAAAATTTATCAAACTGTAGAACAAACACATCGTTTCCTATAAGCAATATGCCATCAACATATAACACTAGGAATACGACCGCACTCCCACTAACCTTCATGTACACGTAGGGTTCATCTGGATTTTATGAGAAATCAAATTTTTTGATTACCTCATTAAGACGGATGTTCCAACTCCTAGATGCTTGCTTCAGTTCATAAATAGATGGTTAAAGATTGCATACTTTATTTTTGTCAACATATGTGAAACCTTCGGGTTGTATCATATACACATCCTCAAATAGATTTTCGTTAAGAAAAATTATTTTCACTTCCATTTATCATATCTCATAACATGATGAGCAGCTATGGCCAGGAATATCTGAATGGATTTAAATATGACAACTGGTAAGAATGTTTTGTCATAGTCAATATCATATTTTTTATGATAACCTTTTGTCACCAATCTCGCTTTATAGATAATCAAATTATCATCTATGTTGGTTTTCTTCTTGACAACTCATTTACACCCTATAGACATTATACCTTTGGGTGGATCTACCAAATTCCAAACTTGATTTTTATACATGGAATTTATTTCTGATTTCATGGCTTCTAACCATGATACCCTTTCTGAAATGTTCAAAACTTCTTAGGTTCTCATCCTCAATAAGTAACATGTCACCCGATTCACTTATCATAAATTCATATCTTTAGGAAATTAGACGTGTTCTACTAGATATATGAAGAGGTGGTGTAATAATAGGTTTAGTAGTTACCTCATCCTTATGAGTAATCAGTTGTGGTTCCTAATTAGGAGTTTTTTTTGTGTTTATTGGAGTCTCTTGAACTACCTCAAATTCTACCTCACTCCTATTATTTTTTGGTAAGATAAACTCTTTCTCCAGGAATACAACAGCCTTTGAAACAAATGTTTTTTATTCTAAGGGATGATAGAATTGATAACTCATTATTTCCTTAAGGCAACTAATACATAGACACTTATTAGACTTAGCATCTAGCTTATCTGATATAGTCCTCTTCACATAAGCAAGACAACTCATATCTTCAAATAAGATAGATGAGGTTTCTTATCAGTCAATATCTCATATAGAGTAGTAAAGACTACCTTAATTGAGACTCTGTTTAGCAAGTAAATAGTTGTGTTGAGTGCTTAACCTTAAAAGTATTTGAGAAGACTTGCATTATTCATTATCAACCTAACCATATCCAACAAGGTTCAGTTTGACCTTTCTGACACACCATTGTGTCATGGTGTGTATGGCAGAATACATTGAGACAATCATTGTCTTTAAGATAATTCTGAAACTCTTGGCTTAAGTATTCGCCACCTCGATCTGATCGAAGTATTTTAATACTTTTTCTAGATGTTTCTCTACTTTATGTTTGTATTCTTTGAACTTTTCAAATGTCTCAAAATTGTATCTCAAGAGATACACATACCCAAATCATAAGTGATTATTGATAAAGGTAATGAAGTAGACCTCTTCATGCATGAGTTGACATAGGTCCACATACATCGGTATATATGAGGGTTAATACCTCATTCTCTCGTTTAATTTTTCCCTTAAAAGGTAACTTAGTCATCTTACCTTGTAAGCATGAAGTGCATGTATCAAATAAATCTAATTCGAATGATTCCAAAATTCCACACTTGTGTAATTTGGACATGTGTTTCTTATATATTGCCAAGGCGACAATGCCACATGTAGGAGATTAATTGATCGTCTTTTCGAGCGCATTTGTTGCTCATCTAGATATTGAATATGCCATTGGATATAACTAGCATGTAGATACCATTGTATAACGTTCCAGTCACATAAAAACACCATTTAAAGTTATATAATAATAATTGTTACTAAAAATTTTTTTATTTAAGGAAGAAATAGAAACAATGTTCTTTATTGAAGAAGGAAAAAATAACAATTATCATATTCCAACACTAGTCCACTAGGTAGCTTTAACAAATAAAGTCCTAAAGCTATAGTTGCAACCTTTGCTCCATTACCAATGGACAAATTTGCTTCTCCTTTAATCCATCTTCTACTATCCTTAGCTCCTATATGTCATTATATATATGTGAGACACAAACAGTATCCAATACTCAAGCGTATGAGGAACTAGTATAACAATTAATAACGAAGATACATTCTTGAGGTGGGGCATTAGATGCCCTCTTCTTCTTCACTGACTTTAGATAAATCTTGAAGTTTCTTGTCCAATGTCATCTCACCGCAATGGTGACATGAGCCCTAGAAGTAGGTCCTTCTTTTAATTTTTAGGTTTCAAAGTCAATCCAAGAAGTTTGGCCTTGTTAGTTAGTTTGTTTCTAAAATTGAGCACAAATTAATAGAAGTCGTGCTTATTCTAACAATCTAGGAATACAAAATTGAGCGTATAAGAGAAATGAATAAAATATGTAATACAAATCATTCACATACATAAAAAGGGGTCCCATTTGCTTATCAAATTCAAGAGCCCTTATTTTGAATTCGGGAGATGGTAGGATTTTTCCAAGTGAGTTGATATCCACTATATATAAGAACAACCTTGAAGTGAGTTCAATAAGTTATTCTTAGCTCTAGTGGTGGGTATCACACATACCAATTATATATCACATTATGCTATCAACAATTGATATTTGTATAAATGTTGGGTTGTTAACTCATAAACATATATATATATATTTATCATATGTATATCACCCAACTTCACCTCTTTCCACGTTAACTTTGGAGTGAGTTCAAAAAATTAATGTTTCAAGTTAAAGCCAATCCATTAATTATGAGATTATATCTTGATGATCTGAACATGTCTAATTTCAAGTTAGGTTTGGAATAAGTTAAACATCTCAAACGTGAAATTTAACTCCGATTCTTACCATATTAATCGAAGGTGTAAGCTTTAAAATTTTTATAAGGTCTTTACTTAATCTATGTCTCATCAATCACATGGAAAAAATATACAAAAATCTGTAAACTATTTATATGGTATAATATGACATGAATCATGGCATATCTAATGACATAAATCATAATATCAATCATAACATAAATCATGTTATCTAACTTATGACATAAATCATGTCATCGTTATGATAAATTAATTTAGGAAATAAATATAATTTCTAAATCTAATTTCATATGTTATTAGGAAATAATTTTTCTATATTTGGATTTTTCCTAACAAATTAGGAAATAATTTCTAAATTAGAAAATTCCTAATTAAATTAAGAAGTAGTTTCCTAAATTATTTTTTTCTAATTATATTAGGAAATTATTTCTAAATTAGTTTTCTTAACAAATTAAAAAATATTTCTAAAATTGAATTTCCTAACAAATTAGGAAACATGTCCAAAATTAAAATTTTTTATATCTGATTAGGAAACAATTTTCTTATCTGAAATTTTTTTGTAACTCTAGACAACATACTCAATGCTATTATTGGGTGTCTCTATGCGTGTTTTAAAAATTTATTCCATAAACAAGTACCGAAAGTATAATAATTTTCTAAATTATTGCAGCACATGCATCACACATATACAAGATACACACATGCACAGACATAGCCATAAAACAAAAATTAAAAATGAAATTATACCTGCTACATAACGTTAAGCGGGAATGACATCAACTAGCAAACTTGACCAAGTTTGTCTCTATCGATATCCATGTCGAGATATCTTTGAGGCGACTTTGTTAAGCCACAAGTTTCATCTCCGATTTGGTACTAACAAAATGGAGGAGATGACAGATCCAAGAGAGAACCTCCACAGCTAGACTTTGTGTCTGACAAAGAGGGCAACCCAATGGCACAAAGTGAGGTTCGGCCAATTACTTGGCCGACACAAAGGAGGAGGGCCAACAACCTTGGCTTGCTGTTCGATGGCTAAGGAGCTGCTGCCGATGCAAGTACAACTCTTGCCGGTGGTTGTGGGTGCTATCCCGCAGTAGGGAAGCCGTCGATAAGGGCTAGAGTGGCTAAAGGCTTGCCATCATAGTCATTAGCTGACTGGCGGCGAGCTGCAAGGGGGATCTACCTCTTGCTATCCAGCGGCACAAGGAAGCACAGTAGCCTATTAGCTATTGTCCGAGTTTGTACTATTGATAGGATACAACATGGACAGCCTGGAGGGTGCCGACGATCAGGGCATGTGGCCAGCGGTTGCTTTGGGTGGTGGTGGCTCCAATAGGGCGGTGATGCAAGAGAGGAGGAAGAATAAGGAGCAAAACCTAATCCTATTAGGTTACCCAGCTGATTAATTAATTATTATCCTCATGGAGGATATATATACCTCTCCACAATGATATGGGAAGCAAGTCATCTCCCAAATCTAATACCCAATAGCAACTTGATATGTTATCATTAAGCTTGGCTCAAAATCAAATCAACTTAGTTCAAAACCAAAACTCTCTTGGTTTATTATTAAACCAAATCAACTTTGGTTCATAACTAAACCAAAAGGGATCCAACCTTGCCTTAGACCTGACCACGGTTCAGAACCGACAGTTCAATGGTTCAGAACCGTAGGTTCGACGGTTCTAGGCAGGTCAACCCTTAACCTTAACCGCCCAAGACGGTTACGGTTCACGGTTCAGAACCGCTGGTTCACGATTCGGTTCACGGTTCATCACGGTTCAAGATTATTATGTTAAAAAAATTATAAATTATAAATTATAAATTATAAATTATAAATTAAACATTACAAATTACAAATTAAAATTTATTGGAAAAAGAGCTTGCACTTATTTAAGTTGCCTACGTATCCCCTTAGGGGAATCAAAGCCCATGTAGTTCTTTTACATTTTTATTCTTTTACATTTTCACTCACTTCTATTTCCCATTCCTGTCGTATTCGTTCCTTCAGTATCAAAATCTTCAACATCGTCATCTGAAAGATGCATGCCTTGGATTCTTTTCTCCACCCTGGTCCAATCGTCCAGTAATGCTTGCGCTTCCAATGAGTCAGGAGAGAAAGTTGATCGTCGTTCATCTAATATGTTATTGCCATCAACACTGAACGTCTGCTCCACAGCAACAGTTGACGCTGGACAAGCTAAAATTTCTTTGGCGATCACGGAGAGGACGGGAAAGCTTTGAGCCTTCTGTGACCATCACTTTAAAATATCAAAATTTTCGCTATTTGCTTCATTAAAATCAAAAGAAATCGTAAAATAATTCTCAAGTTCCTATGTGGAACTTGAGAATCCTCGTGGACGTTTTGTCTGTTATTTTAATAGAAGTTGTGCTTTTGTAAGTTTTAAATTATTACTAGTAGTTTGTTGTATTTCAGAAATATTAATTTGTGTTTCGTATTTTGCATAATATTGATTATAAATATCATATAAATAAATTCTAACATTATATATAATATTAACTAGATTAGGAGAAGAAGAATCTTTAATTAGGATTAAAGCGTCATAATATAAATTTAACATTTCTTGTAAAACTTCTAATTTAAATCTAGGATCTAAAACAAATGCAATTAAATAAATTTCAGGAATAAAATAAAAATATTTTTCTCATTTAGTTTTCATAGCTAAGATGTAAGGAGATATTCATTATTAATATATTCATTTAAAACTAATACTATATTAGAAAAATGTTCTAAAACTAATTGAGCAGTAGGATAATAAACACCGGAAAGTTATTCGGTTGCATCATTAGATACTTTTAAAATTTCAAAAATACTACTACAAATATTTCATTGTTGAGAAAATAAATATATATTAGTATTAGTATTTTGTGCAAAAAATGAACATAATAATTCTTTATATTCAAATGAATCTTGTAATAATTGGTATATTGAATTCTAACGTGTTGGTACATCACATGGAAATTTTTTAGGTCTCATTCCATTAGTTTTACAAAACCTACCCCATTGTTTCATTATAGATGGATGAGACCATAAATAAGAAATTACTGTTAGGGTCGATTTGTAGCTAGAGAGGGGGGGTGAATAGCTCGTCGCGCGCTTGTAGCTTGCTTCTTGGTGATGATATGCAGCGGAAAATACAAGAAACAAAGTTACAACGCTAACACAAAGGATTTACTTGGTATCCACCTCAAGATGAGGTAACTAATCCAAGGATCCACACACACGAGCACTCTCCACTAATGAAAATACTCCTTTACGGTAACTACCGAAGGTGGAGAAGCCTTGTACAAACCCACACAACAAATACAACTCACGCAAGAAGAAAATACAAAAGATGCAAATAAAAACTCCTTCTTCTTGCTTACTTGTTGCTTGTTGTTGCCTCTTGAACCTTGGAAGTGTACCTACACTTGTCTCCAAGAGCCTTCAAGATCTGGCTGTGAGAGTGAAAAAATCGCTGTGGAGCTCGCTGAAGTTGTGTAGAGAAGAAAATCGAAGAAGTGCCAGAAAATCGCTCGCCAACGGCTATAACCTGTGCAATGGTCAGATCCCAATCGATTGAATGACTCTCAATCGATTAGGGAGACTTTGAATCGATGGGTCGATCGATTCAGAGCGCCTCTGTGTTCTTTGGAAATCGCCTAAATCGATTGCCCGATCGATTCAGCCTCTATCGCATGATTTCCAGCTTCCCAATCGATTGGCTGATCAATTTAGAAGCTCATTGTTCACTCAAAAACTCTCCCAATTGATTGACTAATCGATTGGAAAGTTTTGATCCATTACCCAATCGATCCAGACTATTTCTGCATAAAATTGCATCAACCAATCGATTGATCCCCCCAATCGATTGGCCAATCAATTGACAAGTATAAAAATGTGTAGAGCTTGAAATGAGCTTCGTTTAGCATCTGAGATCATCTCATTCTGATATCCGAGTCAAAAGTTATGGCTTTCGGAAGTTCACTACGTCTAACTTCCTAGTTCCATGCCAACTCACTATTAGACTTACGACCGCTAAGTGTTCGATCAACTTTTGACCCATCTGGACTTTTTATCCTCGTGTCAAGTGTCCAGTCAATCTTGACCCACTTGGACTTATCATCTCGTGCCAAGTGTCCAGTCCTCCATGACCCACTTGGATTTCCTTCCACCAGATGTCTGGTCACCCTTGACCCATCTGGATTTCCTCATGCCTGGTTGTACTCACCAGGTCTTTCCACTACCTGACTTCACTCACCGGGACTTTTCCCTACCTGGCTTCACTCACCAGGACTTTAACCTAACTTCACTCATTAGGGCTTTCACCTGGCTTCACTCACCAAGATTTTCCCTGTCAAGCCCCGAAGGAGTCCCTGCTAGAAGAAATTTCGACAGCATCTCCCCTGTACGGGTGATAATCTGAAACTTTCTACAATGCCCTTAGGCCACATATACATCAGACAACACGGCCAGAACAATAACAATAAATAACAATGCAAACACCCACGCAGTTTAATAGCAAAACTAAACTAATGTAACGATAAGGAAAACCAAGTCAAAAATCCTACTCAACTACACCCATAAAGCTCAAAACTTATATCCTACTCCACTACACCCATAAAACATAAATCACAACGATGAAATCAACTCACCTCTTCTGCTATCTAGGCAGGCATGTAGTAGAACAAATCCAATAAAAACCCATCGACAAATAAAACAAAATCATACCATATCCATAGAAACAAAACTAGTACAAGTCTAGATAGTACAAAAAAAACAAACAAATGTCCTCGCGAACTGCAGGGGGACTAACGGATGGAACTCCTCCGAACAGTCTCAACTTAAAATAGTAATAATCACAAGATGAGTCAACTCCTCAGCGAGTAACTACTAACATGCATAGTAAGAAATATAACAAATAGCACTAATCATGCGTACAGTTTCCTAATATAAGAAGGATAAATGCAACTGGAATAATAGGAGAACAACTGTACTAACCAGAACCTGGTGTATGGATAATAAATTGAAAGGTATAGGAATCCTGTATGCATGTCAAACAAATGCATCCATCCAATATGCAGCATACAAGTGCAGCAAACACAAGCAATAAATGCATCAATGCGTATGATGACAATGACATGTCCTGGTCACCCCTACTGCCAGTCAGCCATCTCACACATGATGGTGATATCGAGTGGGTAGGGCTGTAACAACCGTGCACTCTGCCATCACTGCTCCTGATGAGTGACCGAGTGGGCGGGATGTTGTCAGAGTACACCTATCCTCCTACCCCAAATCATAAGTGGGGGAGCGCAATGCTCTCATCTCCCTGAGCAAGTCCAGAGGAGGGATCCCTGCCAGCTACCACGCTGCGTCACACTACCCATGAGCGAACCAACGGAGCCAAACAGAACAAAACTATCTGCCGACTACCACGCTGCGTCTCTAGACCAGCGAAGCCTAACAGAGCAGAACTATCTGCCGGCTACCACGCTGAGTCACCGGACCAGCGGAGCCTAACAGCAGAACTGCCACACACCCTGCCTAACGTACCACTAACCCATGAGTGGTGGTGTGTGCAGATCTATATAACTAGTGATGTGCTCAACAATAATGAAGCCGACTATTGCATAGCATGCAATCATGCGAGATGGTGCATGACACTAAACATAGAAATATCGTGAACCTATCCGTCTCTACATAATGTGTACCATAGGATAAATGGACCAAATCAATGGTCTAGGTACACAGGTCAGATAAGGTATAAAATCCTAGATCCTGAACATAATAAGGCATGGTTATGCTACTACCTTTATAAGCATATAAAATCAGGTGGGTACTAACATGAAATGCATAACAAGTAAGCCAAACACGCATGTAATAGGTATCCAGTAGTGACACACCGATGCAGATAAGAAATATAATTATTACCACTTGTTAAAAACTACTATGCATATCAAATGACATATTTAAAAAGATAAGTCAAAGTACTTGCCTCCAATCGAAAAATCCAATCCGGTCCAAATCCAACGTTGAGATACTTATCTCACGTCAAAATCTTGTGTCACCAATATATATACATTTTTATTTAGCTACAACTCAAATGAATAGCTAAATAAAAATCCTTAAAAACTATTTAGGGCAAAATCCTAAACCATAAACCTCGAACTGCCTAAGTTAAATCCAATGGTTAATTAGGATTAGTTTCCTAATCCCTAATCAACCCTTAGACTAATAATCCAAACATAAATCAATTATACTAAAAAAAACCTAAATCCACCTAATTTAACCTCTTACCTCAAACTCATAGCCAAGTGACTGCTCGAACTTGTGGCCGAAGTTACTGCTGTCACAGCTTTGTTACCGTCACTACCCAAGAACCACTGCCAGGCATCCTTCACAGTTAGACCATTCCCATAATGATATCAAAATGCAAACCTCTATGAATCTTGAACCCAAAAGTGAACAGACTTACCCAACCAGCAGTTTCCCTCTCTAGCGGAATCGACGCAGTGAAGAGAGGCGAGGCGTCGGTTGCGCCAGGAGGTGCTGAGCGGTCTGGGCAGTGTCGGTCGATTAGCGGTGATAGTAGCCAGTGGTGAGCAGAAGACGGCTAGGGCAAAGAGGGGAAAGAACTACTCGGCAAAGAGGAGGAAGGGAAGCTTCGGTTGGCGGTAAGAAGAGAGGAGATGGGTCGGCGGTGGTGCTAGGGCACAAGCGACGGCGGCGCTGGGTCGAACCTGGTGGACGACGGTGCTCTTGTGGCGGCTGGCTGGCAACGACGATCAGGTGGCAGAGGGAGTCGGCGTCGGTTGTGATGGCCAGTGGCTGGCTAGGGCACGAGCACAGATAGGGGAGAATCAGCAAATGAAGAGGGGAAAGAAGAATAGAAATAAAAGGAGGAAACCGTTGTGCGGCGCCGGTTAGGGCAAATCGGTGCAAGGAGAGCGTCGGGTGAGGCTCGACACCCGAGGGAAGGGAAAGAAAGGAAACGACGTGTGGGGAGAAGGAAAAAGAAAATAGAAAGGAAAAGAAAAATAAACTTTTCCTCGTTTAAATGGGGTAGCTTAAATAGGCTTTCCCGAGACCTAATTTTATCCATGTAAAGTTGTCATACGAGCTCCGAAAAATTTCTAAAAATTCTGGAAAATTCCCTTATAGTTATTCGCCCTTTTTTAGTATTTTAGATTCCCACTGCCCAGCTTCACTCATCGGGACTTTTACCTGTCTGGCTTCACTCACCAGGATTTTTCCAACTACGTGGCTTCACTCACTAGGACTTTCCAACTGCCTAGATTTACTCACTAGCTCTTTCACCTGGCTTCACTCACCAGGACTTTCCCTTTCCTAACCTCGAGTTAGGACTTTCCTAGTCAAGTATCCGATCAACCTTAACCTACTTGACTCTCCATCACATCAACCTGGTCAACCTTGACCAGAGTCTGCAATCTCCATGTATTGTCAAACATCAAAATCCAAACATCAAGACTCAAGCTTGAGCCAACTCAAGCTTAGTCAACTAGGTCAACCTTGACCAAAAGGATATTGCACCAACAATCTCCCCCTTTTTGATGTTTGACAATACCTTTAAGTTAGGCTAATCCCATAGCCTCAACTACCTTTCAGCCAAGGTATGAATGAGGGTTTCCTTCATTCTCCCCCTTTCCTAGAGGACAAATTCCCTCTTTAGGTAATGAAGGTCTAACTTAAATCCTACAATTACAATTCTAATTGGTTTTATATAACTTTCTAAAATTTTTAAACCATCTTGAACACATAAATTTAAAACATAGTATACACAACGAATATGAAAAAATAAACCGCCAATAATAGGTTGACAAATAAATTTTAGATCATCTATACAAGTGGTATTGGAACTAGCATTATATAATGATATTGAAAATATTTTATGAGTTAAGTCATATTCTTCTAAAATTAAATATAATAATTGTGCGATGTTATGAGCATTATGTGATTCATCAAAAACTCTATAAGCTAATTATCTTTTTTTGAGGTTCCAAGAGTTATCGAGCCAATGGCAAGTCACACCCATATACGAATGTGTTTGCCAATGATCACTCCAAATATCATAACATAAAGAAACTTTATTATCTAATTTACTAAATTCATCAATTAAATTCTTTTTTCCTTGTTTTACTAATTTTTTAATTGTACAAGTAAGTGTAGTTCTAGGAACACGGTTAGCACATAGATTAGGAGATTCTTTACAAAAATCTTCAAATGTGCATTTAGATCCAAAACTAAAAGAAAGATGTTCTAGAGAAATAAATTTAGCTAACGATTCTCTTAATTTATTATCTGAATATAACAATAAACTAGAATCGGTACTATCGCTAGTTGAAGAAAATCTTAATAATTGTGTTTGAGAACGGTCGAGTCCAAATTCCGTCGGATGCTTCGTTTCTACATGTCATTTCAATAACCCATAGCCGCCGTCGGCTTGAAATTTGTAGGAAGCATTGCAGTGCTTACATTTTGCACTCATTTCTCCCGACGGAAGAGTGACCTTCTCAAAGTGTTTAGTAAAAATAGAAGACTTTAAAGGAGGAAGTTCCCTAACCGTAGAAGTAATTGCATCGGTACTTCCTTATGTTTCAGGTGTCGAATTCGGAAGATGCTCGATCTCATCATCAATGGATTGAATGTTGGGGTCCTCCTCCATGGATTCATTATTTCCTTTCCCTTTCGAGCTCGAGATGATGCACCTCCGCAGCCTCCTTCCATTGTAATTGAAAATTAAAAATGAAAGCGTATAGAGAATACTAAATTGAGATTAAGAGTAGAGAAGATGTGTGTGAAAATGATGAAATAAGCTCTCTATTTATAGAGTTTTGATAGTAACAAACACTAAAGCATACCCATTGATCAAAAAACGGTCAAATGATCCTAACTGTTAAAAAAAATACCCAACCCCCCCCCCCCACTCTCTCCCAATGGCTATGAACCGCCGGTTCCAACGGCTATAAACCGTCGATTAACCAGCGGTTTAAGCCGGGTAAAAAAAAAAGAAAATGTTGAACCGACAGTTAACCTGTGGTCCACCGATTTTGCACCAACGGAACTGGAACCGGCCTGATAACTTGCCGGGTCAGTTCCGGTTCGACCCGGCGAACCAAGTCAACGGGCAATCGGCCCGTTGACCCGGTTACCAGCCCGGGCCAAGTCCGGGCCAGACCCGGCCCGGGGTTGGGTCTACCTTGCCTACAAGAGGCATGGCCTACCATCGCTTCCGTTCCAACAAATATCTTCCATATTTATGCCTTGTCTATGTTAGGACCGATGGTGGTCGGCTAGAGGGGTGTTAATAGTCCTGCAAAAAAAAAAAAAAAAGAACCGTCCTCAGGTTACAGCTTAATTAAACACTTGTATAAAAATTAAGAAAGTAAATTAACAAGAAGATGCACAAAGGGTTTTATTTGGTTACAATCGGGGAGGTTGTTATTCCAAGGAAGTTGAAAAGCGCATTAAATTCTCCTTCAGGCAAAGAAGCCTCTTTACAACAATTAAAGCACTCAAAAAGCAAAGCTAGACAGAAGAAGTTGCTTACAAGTGTTTTGTTTTAGCTTCTGGAATAAGGTCTGTATTTATAGCCCCAGTCGGGGTGCCTGGAAGGGTTCCAGGTGCCTGGAGGGGGATAAAACTTTATCCTCGTTGTAACGGATCATGTTTGACGTGATCGGGATAATAATCTGGGTCCGGGTGCCCGGAAGGGGTTCGAATATCTGGACCAAGAAAGTCAACATCATGTTGACTTTTGGTCCCAGTCTTCCTCTTCAGTTCCGCTCGCTTTGGTCCGGGTCTTCTGCTCTGGCTTTGCTCGCTTGGGTGATCTCGGCCAGCCGGAATAGGGCTCACTCGACCCCAACTTTCGACCTTCAAGCAAGTTTCAGCTCCGGCTTCTCGTCCCTTAGAAACGTTGCGTGCCTCCTTCTCGTCCGCCCGCGTACTTTTCCGTAGCACTTCGTCCCTCGGATGCACCGAGCCTGTCAGCTTTCTCCCGTGTCGTCTTTCTCACTAGCTGTGTCTTTTACTCGACTTCCTGTGCTCCTAAGTTCCCGTACACTTAGACACAAGGTTAAAAATCAACAAAACCTAACCTGACTTGGTTGGTCACATCAAAACTACATTGGGGTACTAACAATCTTCCCCTTTTTGATGTGAGCAAACCCAAGTTAAGTTAGGGTAAACTATAAATAAATAATTATAATTTTTGCAAAAAAAAAAATTTACAAATAATAGTTATATAAAAAATGAAATTGCAAGTATAAAAATTAAATACAAAAATTAAAAATTGTACTACCCTCCCCTTAGACTCAATCTTCATTACTTCCCCTTTTGATCACATTAAAAATGGGGTAAAAAAATCCTACTTAGCAATGATAAAAAGTCTAAGGGATATTAATTTCATATAACGGAAAAAATTTCTAAAAGCCTTTAATATTTAGAAAATTTTAAGATGTGAAATTTTTTTACAGTTAAGTAAAAAAGTTCTCAAAAAGTTAACTTTTAAATACTTTCTAAAAATTTTGACATACATTTTAAAGCATTCTTATAATCACTAATTGCTTAACAATAAGTTAATTAAATATTTAATTCAGTAATTTACTTCCAGGCTGTGGCGAAGCACTAGACCTTCTTGATTATTAGAGCATCAACCACTTCTAGACAAAGTTTCTTAAAGAATTTTAAACATTTAATTTTCTTTCTGAAAGTCCTTAAAAAAATAATTAGTCTAAATGTGATTTTGGAACCCAAAATAGGTTCCTTCCTACAGGATTAATTAAAAGTTTTGAGGAATACATTTTCTAGGTAATTTTCTAATTTTCCCTTTGTAATATCTAAATTGTCAATTTAATCCTTTATAGTTCTTAAAAGTTGAAGCAGACAAATTTAAACATGCAGAATATTTTAGATTTTTTATTTGATCCTTTAAATTTGTATTCTCAATTTTTAATTTTTCATTTCCAGTTTTGATTTTGTCGAGATCTTCTAATCGACAATATATAGCTAAGGTTGATTTTAACCTTTTATTTTCTTTTTCTAATCTACAATAATTTTTCGATAATAGTTTTGTAAACTGAAATGACTTTTCAGGAGGAAGAGACTGTACCTGACTTACCTTGTCGATCCTGTAATCTGAACATCTCCCTGAAGTGTTACTTTCTTTTGATGTTGCTCCCCCTTCATCAATGCTCTTGATGCTTTGGACGAGCTTGCTTCGTCTTCATTTTCTTGGTGACTGGCCACTAGTGCAAGTCCGGCGATTTCTTTGATCTCTGATTCAGATGACATGTCATCCCACGTCGCCTTTAGATTATACTTGGGCTGGGTTGGTCTCTTGTTCTTTTCCTTGTCCTTACCCTTGTCCTTCAATTTTGGACAGTTATTTTTGACGTACCCTTCTTCATTGCAGTGGTAGCATCTTATCTTTCTTTTTCTTTGTCTACCCTACACTTGATTAAGTTTATTAGATTTAAATATTTTTTTTTAAATTTCCTTACCATTAAGGTTGTTTCGTCATCATCTAGTGATACCTCATAATCTGGTTTATCCATTTTTATTTTTAAGGTAATGTTTTGCCTCGATTCCCTTTTTAGACCTACACATCTTGACTCATGAATTTCAAAGGTTGAAAAAAAATTCTTCTAAAGTGCTTACCTCTAAATCCTTAGAGATGAAGTACGCATCTGCTAAGGTCGACCATTTCGAAGTCCTAGGAAATATGTTGAGCATATACCTTAGTGAATCTTGGTTGGTTACCTTTACTCCAAGATTCGTGAGTCCGGTGATGAGCTCCTTGATTCTTGAGTAGAGGTGTGCGACAATTTTGCCTTCTTCTAGCCGGAGGTTGCTGATATAGTTTTGGATCAGGTCCCGTCTCGCTAGTTTTACCTCCGATGACCCTTCGTGTAGTTCTTGGAATTTCTCCCAGAGCTCCTTGGCTGACTCATAGGCTCCAATATGGTTGACTTCTTGAGGTGGTAAAATGCTAAGCAGATGAAACTCTGCTTTGCCGTTTGCCACGAAGTCGGCTCGCTCCTTTTTCGTCCACTAATATTCTTCTTTGTCTATCGGGGTTGCAAAATCATATTTTATAATTATTAATAGTTCAAAGTCTGTCTTAAAAAAATACTTCCATCTTTTTCTTCCAGCTTGGGAATTTTCCCTCGAATTTTGGTGGGTAGATGCTGGGTCTGGCCATCTCTTATGGTTCGTTCGGCCATTAGTCCTCCTGAAGCGAACTTGGATCTGATACCAATTGTTAGGAACGGTGGCAGCCGGCTAGAGGGGTGTTAATAGCCCTGTAAAAAAAAATAAACCATCCTCGGATGTTATAGCTTAATTAAACACTTATATAAAAATTAAGAAAGTAAAATTAACAAGAAGGGGCAAGAAGGGTTTTACTTGATTACAATCGATAAGGTTGTTAATCCAAGAAAATTAAAAAGCGCACTAAATTCTCTTTCAGGTGGAGAAGCTTCTTTACAGTAATTAAAGCACTCAAAATGCAAACTAGATAGAAGAAGTTGTTTACAAGTGTTCTATTTTAGCTTCTGGAACTAAGTCTATATTTATAGCCCTAGTCGGGGCGCCTAGAAGGGTTCTAGGCACTTGGAGGAGGATAAAACTTTATCCCCATTGTAACGGATCACGTTTGATGCGATCTGGATAACAATTCGGGCCCGGGTACCAGGAAGGGTTCCAGGCGCCCGGAGTCCAGCGAGTCCGAGGTCCCGGAATGGTTCCAGGCGCCCAAAGTCCGGCGAGTCTGGGCACCCGGACCAAGAAAGTCAACATCTTGTTGACTTTCAGTCTCGATCTTTCGCTCTGATTTCGTTCGCCTTGGTTCGGGTCTTCCGCTCTAGCTCTGCTCGCTTGGGTGATCTCGGCCATCCGGAATAGGGTTCACCTGAACCCAACTTTCGGCCTTCGAGCAAACTTCCGCTCTGGCTTCTCATCCCTCAGAAACACCGCGCCCCTCCTCGTCCGCCCGCGTACTCTTCAACAGCGCTTCGTCCCTCGGACGCACTAAGCCCATCGGCTTTCTCCCATGTCGTTCTTCTCGCTAGCTGCGTCTTTTGCTCGACTTTCTGTGCTCCTAAGTTCCTGCACACTTAGACACATGGTTAAAAACCAACAGAACCTAACATGACTTGGTTAATCACATCAAAACTACCTTAGGATACAAACAGTCTGATCCTACCAGTCTTAATCTCTCTCAATCTAAAAATCTAATAATTCTTAAACTTGCTTTAAGTTTTTTGGATATACTTATAGTGTGTGTGACCCAATAGTTTTCCAGTTTATGTTGGTCATTCATAATTAAACCTTAATTATAGATCGATCATTAGTGACACCTAATAGTACATCATGATCCCCAATTAATCAGAAAATCATAGTTGATCCTAGAACTAAATTTGAACCATTCAATAGCAACGATTATCGGTGTGTTTATTGTTACGTTTGAGAGTTGTCTTAAGGCAAATCGCCTCATGATTTGTACTATTTATTTCGATAAATATAGGTTCATTATTTGAGTGCACTTTACTTATGTGTTTGAATGGTCTTAAACTTATTTATTGAATGCCTATAATATGATTCATAGTATGAGTGAACTTGTGATTGGATCACAACTAGTGAGAGTCTCTACGTGTATAATTATGAAAGCATTGAAACATTCTCTAGTCAATGAATTGATGTATTCAGACTTCATCAATTCTATGAGACGAGCATGAATTATACTCATTGGTCTAACCAAGCAGTTGTTACTCACTTGCTGGAGACATTGAGATGTCAAGAGTTAAATGTGGATACTAATTATGATAACTAATTTATTGGAGTTACCTGCTGTAAGATTTCATATGATTATCTACATAAATAGATATGTTTGTGAAATACTTACTGTAACTCAAGTGCAAGTTTCCTTCGACTTGAGGTATTCAAGTCACCTTGGTTATGAAGACTTATACTTTGACATATTAAGAAAAGCATCTCTTTGGAGATGTGAACCTGAGATGGTTGGGTATAAGTTGAAGTGTCCAAAGGTGTTTGGATAACCCACAGAGGATTCACTACTCCTTACGAGATGACATATATCCTATGGCTATTTGTTAGAATTATTACTCAAAGTCTTTGCAAGGCATCACATGTTAAGAGTATGAGACTCTTAAATATATATAGGAGTAATTTGAATCCACAGGACGAAAAAATATTACTTGGACTAGGTGTGACGTAGTCAGTCTAGTGGGGACGAACATACAGATCATGTCTTGAACCAAGTGGATATAAGATAAGTGAAAGGAATGATACACGACTCACTGAAACTGCCGAAGGATTTAAAACTTGTTTTAGAATCAATTATAATTTTTTTAGTTAATTTGGGATCATAATGTACAACTAGGTGTCATTCATGATCAATCCATAATTAAATAGTTAATTATGGACAACCAAGATAAACAGAGAACCTATTAGTCACACACACTACGAGGAAACTAAGGGGTATAACATATGCTAGTCTTACTGAATTGATGATGTTCAATATCATCAATTCATCAACTAGAGAATTTTTTAATATGTAGATAATTACACATGGAGACATACCCAATAATTGTAATCCAATTACAATTTATTTCATGCTATGCATTATATTGTGAACTTCATTAATTAAGTTTTAGATCAATATCATATACACAGAGAATATACACACAAATAGTTAATTTTAATTATCCAATAAATAATACAATATATAAGGTGATTGCTTTAAGATACCTCTAAGTATAATATATTCATGCTCTCAAACGTCAATTTAATATACTATATTGAGAGCAGTGATTTTTTGAATACAAATCGAATCGATTCAATTCGTATTGCAAAATCACTACTTTCAATATATATACCAAATTAATATATAAAGGCATGAATATAATCAGTAGAACTAAACGAACACATAAGATATGATTTTATGTCATTCTGAGCTCTTTATGTTCATCACCTAAAGAGCTTGGAATGGTATGAAATCAGATCTTATGTGTTCGTCTAGTTTTCTTGATTATATTCATATCCATAAATATCAATTTGATCTAATATATTATAGTGTTGCATTGATGAACACTATCTCGAATTGATTCCTAGCAATCGATTGGGATCAATAAACTAGGCAAAAATGATATTGGGTATATAATTTAGTAATTTTTAAGTTAATATACATGATTTGAATATTTTTAAAACATACCTACTTAGTTTGATAATTTATCGTTCTAACTCCTACACTAACTATAGTGATCTACTATATTACGTTTTTAAAGATAAATATTAAAATAAAAAATATTTTAAAATTCTTTGTGCTTTTGGAACAAAAAGGTGAAAGCATCCTCTTAACGACCTCCACTCACATTCTGAAAATAGGTAAATCATTGAAGTCTTTCTATGAAAAAAATAAAGTAATAAGATATTTTATATTGATTAAAAATTGACTATAAGATCTATTGAAATAATTATCAACTACGTCAATCATGCGGGAAAAAAAAACTCTCTGTCTGATTCATAGAAATTCGGTAGTTTCAATTTTCTCATTTAAAAAAAAAATAATTTAAAAACTAACAAAAAGAGTAAACGTTCTTGGCACATGTTTATGAATCATCTGTTTCCCTTGAGCAGAAACCCCTACTCAGGGCATGCTCAAACCTCTGTTAACATGTAAAATTGCAGAAAAAAGGATTAACAGATTAATTCCATAATTTTAACAGATAGAGAGAACTGTAAGGACTCATTAACGGCAGTTCTTCATTGCTATTTGCTAATCTAAACCCACACCTCGACTTCGGGAGAGTTAATTTCGTCGTCAGCTACTTCTTTGTCAAAGTCGACATCGCAGTTGTCTTCGTCTCTTTTTCCTCTGTGCCTTCTTTCTGGTAAAATAGTTCCTTCAACTTTCTCAGTTCCAAGTCCTTGGCTTCCAGTTTCTCTTGAGACATATAGACCTGAGAGATGTATAATTTCAAGCATTAGTTTTTAGATCATCTTGATACAAGTCATACAATCAAATGCAATATGGATCAATTCTTACTTAGAACCCAAGTTATACTAATATAGACAGGGTATTTATTCACATACAAACGTCCCAATCTCCAGACGTTTTAATTTCAATCTGAAAGCAACAAAATGGAATTAAAAAAAGTTACCATTTCATTTGATCTTTCCATATCTTTTGTTAGTCCTTCCATGTCCTTGTATAATGCTGCATGAAGCAAAAGATTACGAACATCAGGAATGCATCTCTAGACTTGAGGAGAAAAAATTTGGCATAAAATTATTCACTACATTGTAATATTCAAAAATATTGAGCACTTAGGTATGAGAATTATAAACTAAATTCATTGCCTATAAAAACATGTAAGATACTGCTTTGCATTTGCATAAAAAAATTAGAATGAACTACTTAAAAAAGCAATAAATAAATAAATGAAATCCTTAAGATCTAAACAAATTTAAACAAACAAATAATTCAGAAGCACAACCAACTAAAGTCAAAAATAGTAATAAAGGATAAAATTTAGTTAACAAAGGTGACTGAAATGGCCAAAAGTCAAGTTGTCTCTGTATCACAGCACATGAAATCTTACAGTTTATTTTCATCTAGAATCTCCATACACAGCGCAAACCAGGTTTGACACAAATAATCATGACATATCCAGAAGAATCTAGGAGGAAAAGTAATTATGCAGGCATACTATCCTTAATCCCCTTGTACTTATAATTACCATATTGATTTCCACTCCTCCAACAGGCAAAAGGCAGAATACCTTTAGGAAACCCCAAATACCTTTGGGAGACCCCAGCACTGGCAACTTCATCACATGAACTGCCTACATTGCTTATATATTGCCTTGCAGAGCACATTGTCAACCTCCTGAAATTAAGGTCTCTTAGCACAAAAATCCTGATTTGCAGGCAACCAAATAACTCAAAATTTGTATTTTCCAGAATAACTACATCCCAGTTCATTCTGGAGAGATATTAGATTTTTGTAATACACTTTGCTATTGTCAAATTTCAAGTGAATTAGATTTCCTAGAACTAAATTTGCAAGGGACTATATTTGCTATTACTAAATGTTGCATAATCAGCCCAAATTAGTCAAGCTCGACTGAGATTTTTTAATATATGATTTAAGTTATGTTTGCCGGTGTATTTAACATGTACATTGAGTTTTCATAGACTTGGCAAGTTGCAAATTGAGTTTAGCGTTATTGGATGGTATGAGGCATGTGATGGATGAAGTTCTGGAGGACAAATGGATGAAGTCCTAGAGACGAGGCTTTTGCAAATTGTGAAGTCCTGGAATCATGACTTTTGGGCAAGAAATTGAAGCTCTAGAGGTGCGACCTTTGGGTAAATGTGGAAGATGTGGGAGAATGACCTTGGGCAAATTGATGAAAACCTGAAGTGAGCTCAAGAGATGTGTGACATGTATTCTCATATTCGCTTATTCGGTAAAGTGCTTATATTGCCTTATAGAGAGTCATCCTAACCTTAGTGACCACCGACCAAGCTCGACCTCTAGCTTTACAAAGGTTTACAAGTCGTGATCTCTACGAATGTTGAGTCAATTATGAGTAATTCTGATTGAAGAAAGCAACAAAATGCTCTCTATTGAGTTTGAGTTGGCTGAAAAAAGTTCAGTCGACTCAACTAGATTTGAGTTAACTGGAGATACTTTGAGTTAACTGGAGATACTAATTCAACTTAACTCAAAAATCAAATTAATTAAAATATCAAATTGAAAGGTAAAGCCTTCCTCTTCGAAAATAAAGTTCGAGTCTAATGTCTCTAGAATTTGCTGGTCCTCGTATGATTGTAACTAACACTATAAAGAAAATTCCTTTTTTACGATAAACAATGGATTCTGTAACCAAAATTTTTGTCAACGAAAAATAAGAAATCATAAAAATTTACGTTGAAAAATATTTTGTTATAAAATTCATCATATAAAATTCATCATAAATTAGCGACAAAATAATTTTTTTTTACAAAACTACAACTCTAGAATTTCTCCATTGATCAATGACGAAAAAAAATTTTCATTGTAGATTAGCACCAAAAACTATTTTTCGTTGCAGATACGAAAATATTTCCATTACAAATTGTTAAATTTTGTAACTAAAATTTTTATTGTAAAATTTATCACAAACTTTTAATGTTTTCGCCACAAAAAAAAAGATAAATTCAATACATCATCATACACACATAAAGCCTGTAAATCAATATCATATCTGACATTTTCATACACAACAAATCTCATAACAAAATCTCATAACAAAATCCCATAACAAAATCTGATATCATACCTGACAAACCAAAAAGATCTCATACAATATCTGATACAACGTACACAAACAAATTCCAAAACAAAGTTTATCTAAGAAATCATCAACAAAAGATCTCATAACATTGTTTAACTCAAACTAGACAATGTAACAAACAGTCTCTTCTAAAATTTAACATTCTTCCTCTTCTTTTTCTCTTGCATCAGAAAACAAACATGCATCAGAAAATAAACAAACAAAAAGTAAGATAATTAAGATGAAAATACAGAGTAATAAACTATAACAACAAATGTAAACACTCACCTCTTCTGACATGGATTTCCATTTGTCACCACCTTCCTTGGCGACCCTATTGAAAATAAGTTAACACCAATCAAAAATTCACAAACTTAATCAAGTAACAAATGCTCAATAATACTAAATTTCAATTACAACTATCATCATCATCGTCGTCGTCATCGTCGCCGCCGCCACCATCATCACCATTACCACGAGGAATCTGAGTTGGAGGAGAGGCTAACTGAAGATGTTGCATGATAAAGTTCTGTTGTTAGCGCAAATCGCTAATTTCCCGATCCCTTTGCCTCATTTCCTAATTCCTTTGCACTAGTAACTCTTTCAAATTGCTAATTTCTTCAATCAATTGATTTATTTCTGCCCTCACTGCTGATGAGATGGAAGAAGATGTATCAGCAACTCTACAATTTCGGCTTAAAGATCCCAATTCAAATATTCTTCCCTCTTTCGGTCCACCACTCGTCTTAAGTCATAGACTCGTATTATTACCAACAAATGGCTCAAATCCATCATTATCATCACTATCACCCAAACTTCTCTGAGCTAGCTCATCATATCTATCCTGTATTGTCATGAGAAAAATTAAAATAACAATATAATTGAAATGCATATAATCTTGATTAGATATATAGGATCATGAGACTATATAGGATCTAAATTATGAACATTCATTTTAACATTGAATAAGTTGAAATTTATGATAAAAAGTAGAGAATCTCTATCAAGTGATTCATTAGAAATCAAATAATCTAGTAAATAATGAAAATAAATTTTGGAGAGACAACCTAATAAATTCACTACATTGTTATTGTATATTCAATATAATATATTCAAGTAGACAATCAACACAACAAAAGTGAACCAATCTGGATCTAATCAACTCAAAGTAATGTTTAGGGAAATTCGTCAAACACTTCACTTGCATCATCCAATTCAAACAAAATCGATGACATCTTAAACATGGAAGCTGGGTCTAATACAATCAATCAACAATGAACTCATACAAGCAATCAAACAGTCAAATCAGACATCAAGGAAATCAATCAGATCCTTAGAAGATGGGATGTAGCCAGATCTATGGAAGATGTTGTGGCCACTCATCGACGAGGGGAAAGCAACAGCGGTGGCGAGGCCGGTTGCAAGTGGCATGCTTCGCACCCAACATGCAAGGGAGGGGAGAGGAAAGGAGAAGGGAAAGAATCAAAGATTACCAAAGGAGATCAGCATGCTTCGCAAGTTGGAGAGAGCCAAAGGACATCGACATCACTGCATGCGTGCATTCGGGAGAGAGAGTGAATTTAGGCCTAGGAGGGATTTTAGATCCCTAGATCTGAAATTTCCTCTAAATTTAGCGACGAAATGACTTCGTCACAAATTTAGCAATAAATTTATAATTCATCGCTAAATTTACTAAATCGAGATCGGTCCGAAATTTATATGTTCAACGAATCCAAAATTTATTATAAAATTCATCACTAATTTGTGATAAATTTTGCGACAAATTGTTTTGTTACTAATTTTGTGATAAATTATTTTTGTTGCTAAATTTTTTATTGTCTTGCGACGACTTTTTTTATCACTATTTTTGTTGCTGATTTGTGATAAATTAATTTCGTCCATAAATCTATGTTTTTTTAGTGTAAAATGCTTCCACTTTAACTGCTCGCATCAAAAGCAACTGGACCTGTACAATTATTCAAAGAACTTGAATTGGAAGAGGTTAAACTGCACATTGGCAGAGACAATTAAGCAAAGAAAAAGGAATAAATGGATTTGTCACGAAATTCTAGCTACATATACCGGTTCAGTAATTTCACCAACAATTAAAAATGATTTCATCGAGCAATTTCACTAGCAATTTCACCAACATATACCTAGCTACACAAGCCTTTGTCACTTGACTAGAAATCACATTTTGGGCTAATTCAACCAGCAATTTTGATAAACATAATATAATATATCATCTAAGCTCAATCCAAAATGACATTCATCCAACAAGTTTTGTTCAAAATAATACTTCCAAAAGTATATCAAAATATAAGTGTCAACCTAATTCAAATATCAAATTCATTTTGGATGGATCTCAGAGAGCTGCTTTACCACGTAATCTCTCCTAAATGCCTTTGGCAGTGCGAAGAAGTTGTCGACCTTGTATTCATCCTTGAGAATATTCTCCCCGACATCCATAATTTCTTCTTGAGAGAAGTCAGAAAGTTCCATTAACTCATCATATATCCTCATTTTTCTATCACTACACTCGGTTTGTTTCTTGAAGTAGGTAGAAATTCCCTTCATCTCCTCATTAGCCTCTATAACAGTAGTAATATACTTGTGAATCTCTCCCACCAAGTCACCTAGAACATCATCAGACTTCCCTTTTTTCTTTCTGGTGGTTGACTTCTTGCTTGATGGGCACACGGATGAATCTAGAATCTCAAATTTCTTTATTTCATCTCTGACAGATTCTTTATCTTCGTGATCTTCAATTTGTTCATCTATTTCATACTCAAACGTGTCAGCCTCTTCATCGCATAAATTTATCTCTTCTACTGCATCAGCTGGGTATTTTGCACTAGCTCCTATGGCACAATCTTTCCCCCACACAAACATCAAGTCATCAAGGTGGGGGAACTCTTTGTTCCTTAAACCAATAGCAGCCGGATGACTCTAAATTTAAAACATATCATTAACAAAAAAAAACACAATCATTAAAGAAATGAAAAAACAAAAAAAAATAGAAAAAGTCACCTTAACCCAATCACTAAAGACATCCTTTGTTACAATGATACACTTCTGAGCATCATTCCACCCAAATCCATTGCTATGATTCAACATCTCTTTGATTGCATGGAACTACCTCTTTAGTAGCTTGTACCTTGACTCGATATGAGGGGTAGCCTTCAGATTGCTTGATGGCACTTTAACATCCATAAGTTCCTCTAAATGCAACAAGTACCCAGTTCTAAAACCATTCTCGCTCTTCCAAACTGAATCTTTGCTCAACTCAACAAGACAGTCAACTAATGCAGCATCCTCTTGTTTTGTCCATAAGTGTTTGGCGCAAAGAGTTTTTCTTTTAACCTTTGTTGGCATTGAACTTTCTACTTGTTCAATTGGAGTTGATAGAATTGGCTGTGAAGTTGGTGCATTCGTAGCCGTTGCTACCATTGTTAGCCTCTTCTTGCTCTTTCCTTCCATTGAAAACTGAAATTAAATCATCCAAATACAACATTGTGCATGCGTAAAACATAATCAAATTGTTCAAATGGAAAATATACAAAATCTAGATACAATCAAATTGTTCAAACATAATCTAATTGTTCAAATTATTCAAATGGATAATAAACCCAAATACAACATAATCAAATAGTTCAAATACATAGAAATAAAATCCAAATTTCAAGAATGAACATTATATTTAATTAACTAATAACTGTAAGCTCATGAACATATCATCCGCAAGCTTGTCTCTCCATTCAGTCCCAGTAGGACTGGATTTGACTCAAGGACATCAGCCTCGGTCTCTATCGAATCAATTATTATTTCATACCTTATGAAATTATGGAGAATACAACAAGCATAAATAATCCTACATGGCTACATTGAGTCTTAACGAAATAAAAAGACATCACTCATATAGCCCATCTAGCTTTTAAAATGTCACATCACACAAATAATAATAACCTATATATATTACAATAATATATATATATATATATATAAATCAAATATTTGTTAATTATATTACAAGTGAATATTATTTTACGATAATTATAACTTAATTACCTTAAGAAATCTTCAAGTCATTCCTTTTACTAATAGCATCCTTAAGACTTTGTCATCTGCCGCAGATCCTTCCTAACCCGATAGGACATAACTAAATTCTATGTTCGGTATGCATACACCCAAGGCATTGGTTGCAATTTCACCTTTTCTAGTTTGATGCCTAGGTCTGTCAACTATTAGGACATTGACATTAATATAAGTCTCATCTAATGCTCCCAAACAACCCTACACTAAAAGAAGTATCATAAAATTAAATTAATTATTGTGTACATTAAAATCGATTAAAAAATAAATTTATAGAAATTATATACTTTTAGCTTAAACCATTTCCACCTCTCATCCGTGTAATTTTTATGGGATTGGTTTTGGTTTCCTAAGGAAAATGCTGTGTAACCGCATAACAGAATCCAAAACTAATGAAATTGTCTACTAACTGTCTCGTTGGATCTAACTGTTTAGCATTTTAGAACCATATTCTTCACATTATGTCCAATAATGTGAAGAAAATATATCACAAGTTCACTAATTGACATATTTCTATTTCCTTTCAATTTTCTATGAGTTGTTAGCAAATAACAAAGTTTATCTAAAGACTTTCTATCCATCCTATAGTTATCAACACATTGACAATCACTATAAAAAATCATCTCATTTAATTTTATAGACTTAATATTATATCTACACAATGCCTAATCAGCATATAATATGCTCCTCATGAACCTAACCCTCCTTCTCTTGATAGCTAAGACAATTGTCAATAATAAAAGCATATATAACTTGCTTTCTATCATCTTCATGCGCATAATGAATACCGAAATCATTTTTATCTCCTGCCAACCGAGTCATATCAGCCTATCATGTAAATAGGGCAACGAACCAAACAATAAATTAGCAAGGTGGAAAATCCTAAAACAAGAGGTAGAACAAGAGAGTTAAAAGCCCAAAAATCTAATAATACTGAATTGAGACCTACAATTTCTGTTTCAAACCAGAATTGAAACAGGAACAAAATACTGAAGCAGAAGGTCACATCAAAATTATTATGATGGTCAACAACAAATTATAATACATAGTGCGTGTGCAACTATATGCTTGGAAAGGAACAAGAATTGAACAATTATCTTAGCAATCTAACTGTCAAGTTCTCACTATAAGTAGGAGGTGCAAATGAAAATACGAGTTGATAACCATATTTTTAATCATGGTGACTTTTGCAAGCATTGATAAGAATAAATCCAAATTAACTAAGACATTACTCATTAACATAAACTGAAGTTCTATCATTTGCAAATTAGCTAGGAGAAGACAAAAATGAGAAAAATCTTCTAAAATCTAAACAATCTTGCTCTGCATGTCAATCAAATTAATACCTGTGCCGGATAAAAAAAATCAATTCCCAAAATCTTGTTGTTAATGCCTATCCTCAACTCACCGGAGGGGGATTAGCCCCCAACTCAAGTCCATCCAAAGACAAGAAAGGAGGAAAAACAAACAACGATACGAGATTCGAGGAATTACATGATCATGTAGTAGAAGAAATTCACTGAAGGAAGGAATCGAAGAAGAATCCCTCCCAGCATGGGGATTTCGAAGAAGGCGAGTGGGGAACGCCTTCGCGAGTGGGACACCTTTAGGGTGCGAGTGGGGAACACCACCAAGGTTCTTCACGAGTGGGGAATGCCGCTAGGGTTCTTCACGAGTGGGGATGCCTTTGCGAGTGGGGAACGCCTCTAGGGTTCTTCATGAGTCGGGAACGCCGTTGGAGTTTGGTTATATCTAGGGCAAATTGAGATTTGATAAATCTTTAGGGGCATTTTTGTCTCAAAGGGAAAATATCGGAGGATAATTTTGGAAAAAAAATCGAGAACCTCGGGATTAAGGAAAACCTCACTATTAAGAGGGAATCACATTCCGGGTGGCATGACCCGTTTGTAACGTGTTGGGCATGCGTCATTATAAGAGAACCGCTCATTATATAAATCAAACAAGGTTTTGTTGATAACCTTGGATTGATAACCAAGGTTATCAACAATAACTTTGAACTAAACGCACCCTAAGAAATTTCTCCACCTCTGAAGATCTTTTATAAAAGGAATAGCATCTTTGATCAAATGAGTGGATTGGCAAGCCGTGAAGTAGGAAGAGGTGATTTCAAATAAAGTAAAATTTTCTTGTATTAGCATTGACATGTTATATCATTATTTCTGCTGCAACTTGATTTGTTTGACCTTGCAGAGTTATTCACCCCCTCTAGCCACTCGAGTTCATCTACATCAATCCTATCACTAAATTTCCAGTGAACTACAAAAAGCTCCACAGAACATGACATGCAAATAAGTTCAATTGGATAAAACATGTAACATAATATTGAGGAAAATGCATCTAAGGTCATGTTCTAGACTAACTTCTGGTTTATTAGATTAGTCAATTATCTAACAGTCCATTTGAGAAAAGTGATTAAAAAGTTAAAAGTGAATTACTTCACAATTCACATCACCATGAAGTTGAAAGGAATATTGTGACAAAAATCATCCATTCATCACTAATCAGTTCTGTTGAGATCATATTACTTGTAAGGAAATTTGAGTCTGTCTTACTGATATTTCTAACTATTCGCATGTTTGCTGATGTTGAAAAATAAAGACCAGTAGAGTCATACTGATTAAAGTACTTCAGAAAATTACTATAGGCAACACAGAGCATATTTTGGAGTAAGTAGCAGGACAGTTATTCAATAATGTTTTAGAAAAAAGACAGACCACATTATCTAAAATGATACCTAACTTAGTCTAGAGCAGCAAAACATAGATGCTCATGAATCATACCTGCATTGATGGTGGTCTCAGTTGAGTCTTCAAATCTCGAACTGCAGACTACAACATCACCATACCGAATAATCTCAGATAACCAGGCTAGATGCAAACAACTAATAGAAAACTAAACTCTATATCAAAACATAAAATGCATATTTAAAACCCAAAAGACAATGGAATGGATTGTGCATCAAGTAGTTGATTCTTGATTCGCAAAGCATTTGGGAACTTTATAAATCATGGCTCTAACCTTGGTAGAAACACTCATACAATGGTGCAATCTAATCAGTATTTCAGTGACCGGTGACGAGTTGATTAGTAACTATCCTCTTTTTATTTTAAGCAGGAGAAATGTAGTAATGGAAACCATACTCCTAGATATATATTAAAAAATGAACCAAGTATAATAACGCTTCATTGACTTATGTATGGCAGCATAATGAGGAAACTAGAATAAATAATGCAACATATCACTAAAGCTTAGAAAGATACTGGAACGAAGTTTACCTTGAGATCAGCAATTTCCTGCTCTCTTTTTGCAAAAGTGACAATAAATGCAGCCTCTCTTTTCTTAGCTTTCTCTAGCTGAAAGAAACAAATTCAACCAATTGTACTGACAGTCAAGACTTTGGCTGTGTTAAGCTTATGCATGCGAGAAATATACCATCCAACCAACCTGTTCTTTTAAGGATTCTTCAGAGGACTTTAAGTTCAGGAGATAAGTTAGCACCAACCCGGGTTCTATATCAAAAGAACCCGTGAATTAAAGAATAAATATTCTAACGAAAGGAAACAATGATGTACATAAAAAGTAGAAACCTGGAGACATTCCAGCTGGAGTAACTGGTCCATTGTGAAATGCAGAATGCCACTTTTGAATCTCCGACTTAGTAACTTCTAACTCTCCCTGGATAAAATTGTTCACAGAAAATATTATCAAGAAACACTATTACAATGTATGTAAAAAATATAAAAACATCCGGTGTCAAAACTATAAAGTACATAGAAATGCATTACTAATAAAAAAAGACAGATATCAAAGCAGTAAAATCGTAATAAATCTTGCAACATCAATTTGACCACTGAATACAAATCTATGTGAAAAAATGAGTTTATGAGAACTAACAAATGCAAAATCCCATAATCGCTGTGTTGGAGAAGCAGTGACTATATTCAGTTTAAAGACCAAACAATCAAATGAAAACCATAAATAATAAAGTTGGCTTATAAAAAATAGAAGCAAAATGGTGACATTTTGCCAGAAAAAATAGTAATGATTGAGAGTAATTTTGAATGGTCCATTCCCAGGCATTTTTTAAAAAAAAAAAATGTGCAACAAGGAGTATATGAATAAACCTAGCAAAGTTACAACCTACAAAAATTTCAGCAACATGAATTTTATACTACAAATCAATTCTCAAGCAACCTGAATTATTTTTTGTAAATAGGCCTTCTCCTAAATTTCATGCTGCTACTAAATTTATCTTCTCTTGTCTATGGCATCTAAGTCTTCTTTAAATATATGTAAAACGTTTATCATTAAATTTCTTACATCCAAATCAATTCTTCGCAAATGAAGTATTTCATATATAACATCCAAATGTTTTCCAAGCAACTTCATACACATCCAAAACTTGAAGGATCTAATCCATGCACAGGTCTTGGCTTCAATTGTTTTTTTTTCTCTTCTTAATTATTAAACTTGGGAAAGTCATACCGCAGGAGTCTTAATGTCACATTTACTTCCAGAACTTCACTATTATGCTTTCAAAATGGTTAATAAACACAAATATATTGTGTGATATACATTATTTGGATAAACTGGGTAACACCATACAAAATATTCATTGTGCAGTTCACAGACTGTATCACATAATATATTTAAACTGTTGTGATAGATTAAGAATCAAAGCAATCCATCAAAAACACATTATGCTAGATAATTTAAACAAGATATTGATAGCAAAATGTAACATCATAATTATTTGTGGCAGAATGTTGTATTAAAGCACCTAAACAAATCTACTGTCACATACCTGGCATGATGTGAGATTAGCTTTACAATTCTGCAAGCTATTAATAAATATTGAATCAGAGAGTGGAAATAAAGCAATAGAATGTGCTGCTCATCCATCTTAAATGTACCTTTCACGCAGAGACAAAATCATTCCCATGGTCATACCAGGTCCACTTTCTTCAATTTTTGATTTTCCCTGCATTGCCAAAAGAGCACAACCCAACTATAAGCTACTCCCAAACTAAAATGGTGACTGCAAGTGGCAATGCAACAAGCATATAAAAGGATAATGAGGTTATTTTGATGATTTATGGTTATTCACTTCAATGTAAAAATTAACATCACACTATCAGTAATGACTGGTCTACCAGGGGCAATAAATACATTATTCAGTAGGTATACCAAGAACTTGCAAATGCAATTAACATAGTTGTATGGATGGAGAATGTACAGGTTACCCAGATATCAAGCTTAACTGAGGTGCACGTAGTATGCTATAGATTGTAGTATGTTAGTTGCATTCATTCAGATGATTTCCAGATAAACACGATTACCACAAAGACATGATCAACATGTTGAGTCAAGGAAATTTAATCAAGAAACATGGTGCGAAGTCTTCAAAATATTTTCTAAAGTTACGTTAACATGCTAGTGAAGGGAAAATAGGCAACTGCAGCATTTTGGAAGAGAAGAGATCACCAAAACCTTGTAAAATTAAGAAAGACGAAAATGTTGATCTTCATAACTTTTGGAAGGCAAATACCTTGCGACCAAAGGCGCCGTCTTCTTCTTCGTCGAGATCTCCAAATTTTCGCTTACCATCTGGAAGTTTAGCGTGTAACAGGAATCCAAATAGACGAGGAAAAAAAAGAATAAACAGGAAAAGGGAATACCTGAACGTTTGGTACTAGTCTGGCTTCCAGGAGCATCCCCTCCAAAATCGTCTTCCTGCATCGTCATTAATAAAAATTAAAAAATAAAAAAAAAAGTTCTCCAGGATGGTTACAGAAGAGTCACTCACATCATCGAGGTTTAAAGTAGACACCATCACCGATCGGAAGAGTTAGCTGAGAAAAGTTCCTTCACCCACCAATCTCCACACTTCCCCAATGCTGGAGAAAAAGAGCAAAGGGAGTGAGAAAACAATGACACAAATTGCAGGAGAATACCAAAACGATGCCAAACAACCTCGGCTGCGCGCTTCAAATCGCCTTCGAGTAGGAAGGGAGGAGGGAAATAAGTCGGCCTAGGGTTCTACCTCTCGCGCTCCTAAGCTCGGAGGCAATGCAATGCAACCAACCGGCGCGTGTGCAGAAAATTTCATTTTGCCCGCCAGTGTTTATGGATTATCAAAACCTACTCGATCGAAATTTCCCTTCACCCCAACTTTTCCGAAAATACCAATTAACTCCAGGATATCCAAATCGGTAAATTAGAGAAAAATCTTCAATCACAATGTTAACTTTGCATGCAATCTCCATGTCCAAAAAACTTTGTTTCCACTCCCTGCATGCAAAGTATTACTTGTTTCAACTCCCTCATACAAATATTGATACCTAAATTGTCCCTCAGATTTTTTAGGTACAAAAATTTCAAAATTGAGTACAAAAAGTCCAAAAATGAGTATAATTCTTCTTAAAGTCAGTACTTTATATTAAAAATCGAGTATATTTTCTATCAAAATTGTCCCTCTTATTTTTTAGGTATAAAAAGTTTAAAAATAAGTATAATTCATGTTAAATTCAACACTTTATACTATAATCTAGTACTCTATACTATGATCGAGTATATTTTCTATCGAAATTAACCCTCATATTTTTCGGTACAAATAGTCTAAAAATGAGTATAATTCCTATTAAATTCAGTACATTAAATTAAAATCAAGTATATTTTGAGGTGAAAAAAAATCGTACTCAATTTGATAGAAAATATACTAGATTCTAAGTTAATATACTCAATTTAAGAGGATTTATACTGATTTTTAAACTTTTTGTACCTAAAAATATTATGGGTAATTAGGTAAAAATGTTTGACTAGGGAGTGAAAACAAAAATTTTCATGGATGGGGACTGCATGCAAAGATTTATTTGCCAATAGGGACTGCATGCAAAATTACCCAATCCAAATTCATTTCATTTTTTTAAAAAAATAATAATAATAATAATAATAATAATTATTATTATTATTATTATTTATCATCCGCCCCATTGCCCAGCACCCATGGTTAAAATCATAGCTACGATAATATTTTTCTTTAGTGTAATAAAAAATATAATAAATAATTGAAGATAGAGGTATCTGATTATAAAAAATTTAAAAAAAATCCCATACATGAACGAAGCTCCTATTAATATAAATCTCGATAAAGGATATAATTACTCAAATTAGTAAAGCTTTTGAGAAAGCCCCCTTCTCTTCTTTATTTTTATATATTAAAACAAAAAAAATTAGAAAGAAAGTCTTTAGCGCAATGATAATATTATTATCATGCGATCAAAAGGTCATGAATTCAAATCTTGAAAATAATCTTTTATAAAAAAAAAAATAAAGCTGTGTACAATGAATTTTTTCCCAGAATCTCGTATGGTGAGAGCTTCATGCACCGGACTATTTTTTTATATTAAAATAAAAATTAAATCCAACAAAATGCACAAAGTGAATCACCATTTGGCAACTTTTTTGTGTAAAAAAGAAAAATCAACAATATGAACACTTTTGAGTGTCATTAAAACCTTACAACATTAAAAGAAAATTTCACAAAAGTATATATAAAAAAAAATCAATTTTCAGCTATTTTCTTGAGCTTGAAAGTGCATGACATTTCTCATAGTTCTTCATCTGCCAGTTTCTTTAGTCGAACCATTTCATGCGGCGTTAGTAGTAGCTAAGGCGATCAGTGAGTTTAAAGACAGCTACTTGCTAGAAGAATAGGACTAAAGAAACCAGCTGGAGAGTAGAAAATGCTTCATCTTTACAATCAATCGAAATGCAGCATAGCAAGGTATGTGCATCAGTGCTACCAAAAGATACCTGCAGTTACACCAAAGATTCATCATCACAATTGTGTGGCTCGAGCTCAAGATTGCTAGTGAAATCCAACTGATTTCCTAACTTTACTGTGCATGAATCAAGAACTAATCGACATTCAAATGCACCGCATAGAAGAATCAATGTTCAGAAATGTCAGTCTTTTATCCGAATGAAACTTACCATATTGGTGAATAATTGGATGACAAATCGAGAAACGGGTAAGGCCACCTGCAAGAAGAAAATGCCAATCCAAAGCTTTTTTATTTTTTATTTTTTGCTGAAAATGTCGAAGAGGATTAAAAGAGATTCTACCATATATTGGTACAAGCATGGATCACCCATTGAAATAGGACATAAACTGCTGTCCAGAGTAGGAAGTATGCCATACGGAACCAGGGGAAACTCTGTTTAAGGTATGTGAAAGTGTTAATCATCGAACCAACTTGTATTACGATAAATCCACCTCGCTAAACCACAAGGAAAAAAGAACAATTTACCAAGCTATTCAGTGCTGTTTCACCGAGAAGGAAAACTACATTGATCGAATGCATGCCAACCAATACCTGCCATTGCAAAGAAAATTCAAGGACTTTAATGATCTTAACAAGGCGATCCTCTGAAAACCTTCCCTAGTATTTCTGAATTGTTGATGCAAAAATAAAAATGAACATCTGAGAAAGAATAGATAATGACTGATTGGATTACTAAATGCAACGTTCGGTTGGAATGCATTGTGAATGACAGTTTCGTTTGAGTACTCAATGAGCTACCCTGCATATCGAGCCTTTTATTTCCGAGTGTTTAGTTGTTGTAGTGAACCAACTTACAAAATTCATGTTATAATCTTTGATGACCAGAAATGGGAATATGATGAACCAAAAGACGCAATCGGTAAGCATCACTGCACCTGCACTTGTCTGGCAAAGATAAGAGGCAAATTAGTTCACCTGCAAGGCAAAAAAAAAATATAGGAACGAGCGCGCTTATAGTGTTAAAGTACACAAAGGTATAGAATGCTGACACAAAAAGGATAATGACATTGTCTGTCTGTTAACTAAAGAACCGGGTAAAATTGAAATCTAAAGGGTATTTCTTCCATATGTGATAGTTATTCATCATAGACTTGCTCACATAAAGCTTGACTGCTTGCACACTCTTGCAACTCGATTCTCAATTCAAGCAAAAGTTTCGCATGACCATGAGAGTATGTGAAATCACATAGCTATAACTAGCACTTTTATGCTTTTCTGATACCTTTGCAAAATAAATGATTGCCTGATCAAAAATTGATCCTCTCGGGCTCTCAAGTCTCAACTAACAGAAATAATTAGTATTTCATTGTATCTGATTTATGTTATGTCTACCTTGTTTGTACTATTTCCAAAACGACGAGAATATGGATATATTGTTGTATTACTGATGCTTACAATAAATTCTCTAAAATTGTTGTATTACTGATTACGCAAACACAGTAATCTATTTGCACCAAAATAGCAAGCGTGCAATAAACTTGTAAATGAAAAGAGTAAGGTTGAGAAATCGTGTATCTCTGGTTGAAGCGCTGGCGTGCCGACTGTCTTTAGAGAATTTATTGTCGCCCACGGTGCAGAGGCTCTCCGGCAAAATTCTCCCAAGATCCGACAACCACTGGCATCGTCTGTAGGTGCACTCCAAAACGAACGCCGCACTCGGACTCAACCTCAGATCGCAGAACCAAGCCTCAGAACAGGGGAAGAGAGGGAAGAAAGAAAGAAAGCGGAATGCTCTATTTTCTGGAGTGAGTTGAGAAGGAACAGAGGAAGTGTATTTATACACTCTGAAGCAGTGCACGCACCAAAGCGTACGTCGCTTCGCTTCCTCACGCGGACAGAACCGCGTTGCTTCTCTTCCTCTCGCGGACAGGTGCGTCGCGTTGCTTCCTTACGAGGACAGAACCAAACCCAAGTGTGCGCGGACAAAACCAAACCCAAGTGCGCGGACAGAACCAGACCAAACCGGAGACTGGCAAAAACAAACCAGGCCGCCTGTAAGCGCGAGGCCCATGAGCTGAGGATTTGCACCCCCCCTGAGCGCGATGATCGCGTGCGTCGCGCCCGGCTTATGGATTTCCGGCTCGAACCCCCCGAAGCCACCTGATTTGGACTCGACCTGCGCATGCGTGTAGGCCCCCCTTTACTTTGCTAAGCAAGGATGGAAGGGCTCCATATATAAGGCCTTCCCACATTCTTTGCTTAGCAATGTGGGACTAAATGCATAAGCACATGCATTGCCAAAACAACAACTAAACCAAAAAAAAATAGTTTGAATTAAAATACCAAACTCAACAATCCCCCACTAATTCAAATTATTTTTGGTCGAAAACAAAGATATGTTCTGAGGCTTAGTTGCAATGAGCTTTTAGTGAAAATACCTTCCGGTTTGAATTTTCACCTAAGTACACCAATCTTATTCACATAGTTTTGAAGTGAACTCAGTCTTGAACTTAAATCTTTTATATGTGAAAATCAATTGGTAACAACTCATCACGGGCGACGGTTGAATCCTTCTGGGTTGGTGCATTACGGTCATGCCACCGAATCTTGTTTCATAAGTGCTAAGGGGAGTTGCCTAGACCCCGCACACTGCGGCCACACAGTTACACTTACATAGGTGAATTCTCTAAGGATGTACTGCAAGCATCCTGTCATTAAGACCTTGAACTCATTAAGAGCTCCTAAGCTCATCCTTACTAGCAGTCAAGCATCTATCCAAGGAAGAGACTGAGATTACATCTCAATCAATTTGATGCTTACGGTTCACCCTTATAACTTGTTTGTACCACATTGAACCTACTTCTTGGGATATCCAATCAGATAGGTTGGGTTGCCGTTATAGGTGAAACCAGTAGGACTCATTCCCTTACTGGATCTCTTGATTTTCTCAGAATCAAGTCCTTTAGTGAGTGGATCAGCAATATTGTCTTTTGAACTTACAAAGTCCAATGACACCACTCCAAGAGACACTAACTCACGAATAGACTTTAATCTTATTCGTACATGTCTCTTATGTTTCTGGTTATACTTGGAGCTTCTAATCTGAGCTATTGTTGTTTGATTATCACAGTGTACTGAAATAGAAGATATTGGCTTTATCATCAAGGGAATTTTAGAAAGAAGACCTTTAAGCCAATCAGCTTCAGTTACTGTGGTATCCAAAGCACACAATTCTGCCTCAGATGTAGAACGGGTTATAATCGTCTATTTAACAGACCTCCAAGCAACTACACCGCCTCCAAGTGTAAAGACATAACCAGTAACGTCTTTCCACTCAACAGTGTCAGCTATCCAATTAGCATCACTATATCCCTTCAGGACTGCAGGGAATCTCCATACCACAAGCCCAAGGATATAGTACCTTTTAGGTATCTGAGTACTCTGTCTAATGCATTCCAATGCGTTCTGTCCGGACAGCTGGTGAACCTACTCAATTTCGATATAGCAAAAGAAATATCAGGTCTAGAACAATTTGCTAAATACATTAGACTACCTATTATTTGTGAGTATCTTAATTGAGACACTGCCACACCACTCTTATTCTTGTGGAGAGTTTTTGAAGGATCATAGGGTGTAACGACAGATTTAACTTGGCTATAAACATATTTCTCTAATACTCTCTCAATATAGAGTGATTGAGAAATTGCTATTCCATCAGTTGAACGAGTCAACTTCAGCCCTAAAATCATATCAGCACAACCCATATCCTTCATATCAAACTTACCACTTAAGAGGGCCTTAGTCTCATTAATAATAGAAAGGTTAGAACCAAAAAGTAGAATATCATCTACATATAAACATAAGATAATACAATCATCACCTTTCATTTTAGCATACACACATTTATCAGCGTCATTCATTTCAAAGCCAAACGATAGCATAGCTCTATCAAATTTTTCGTGCCACTGCTTTGGGGCTTGCTTCAAACCATAAAGAGATTTGACTAACCTACAGACTTTATTCTCATTTCCAGAGACCACATGTCCCTCAGGCTGATCCATATATATCTCTTCTTCAAGATCTCCATTTAGGAATGTCGTTTTGACATCCATTTGATGGACCTCAAGATGATATATGGATGTCAATGCTATTAACACTCGGATTGTAGTAATTCTGGTAACAGGAGAATAAGTGTCAAATAGTCAATCCCTTCTTTCTGTTTGAATCCCTTAGCAACTAGGCGGGCTTTGAATTTATCTACTGACCCATCAGGTTTTAGTTTTTTCTTAAACACCCATTTACATCCTATAGTGGTACACCCAGGAGATAAATCTACCAACTCCCAAGTGACATTAGAGATAATAGAGTCCATTTCACTTTTAATGGCCTCTTTCCAGTGTTTAGCTTCAGGAGAAGCCATAGCATCTCTATATGTCACAGGGTCACCTTCTATATTATAGGTGATAAAGTCCTGGCCTAAATCCGTAGACACACGTTGCCTCTTGCTCCTTCTCAGTTCTGTATACTCACTAGATTCATCTAGTCTAGAGTGACTTGAGGAAGGTGTACCTTCTACGGATAATGGGGCCTCTATGGAAGCAGACATATCTCTAGTAGGAATACTAGATATAGACTGAGGTGTTCTCGTCTTCATAGGAAATATATCCTCAAAAAATGTAGCATCACGAAGTTCTACAATAGTATTTGCATCTATTCTAGAAATTTCAGATTTAATAATCAGAAGTCTATATGCAATACTATTTTGAACATAACCCAAGAAGATACCATCTACGGTATTTGGACCAAGTTTTTTCCTTCTGTGCTCAGATACTAGTACCTTTGCAAGGCACCCCCACACTTTAAGGTATTTCAAACTTGTCCTCCGGCCTTTCCAAAGCTCATATGGGTTTTTATCCCTTGACCTCATGAGGACTCTATTTAACACATGGCATGCAGTGTATAGAGCTTCCCCCCACATGTAGTTGGGTAACCCAGAACTGCCTAATATGGAATTAATCATATCTTCAAAGGTTTGATTTTTTCGTTCTGCTATACCGTTGGATTGAGGACAATATGGAGCAGTTACCTTGTGAATTATACCTGCATCTTGACAAACTTTTTGAAACAGGTTCGAGGTAAACTCTCCACCCCTATCAGACCTTAACCTCTTAATAGTTTTATTTGTTTGATTCTCAGCTTCAGATTTAAAAACCATAAATTTATCTAAAGCTTCATCCTTAGTTTTCAGCAAATAAACATAACAATAACGAGAATGATCATTAATGAAGGTAATGAAATACCGTTTATGGTCTCTCGTTATTACACCGTTAAACTCACAACAGTCAGTATGAATCAATTCTAAAATATCAGAATTTCTATCAACTGATTTGAAGGGTTTACGGGGTTATTTATATTGCACACAAACTTCACATTTTTTCTTATCATTTATAGCATGCTTAGGAATCATGTCTAGATTTATCATCCTTTTTACGGTATTAAAATTGACATGTCTTAATCTATCATGCCATATATCATAAGACTCAATGTTATATGAACAACCAACATCAGTAGATTTATTTAAGGTAGCATTTTCTACATTGAGTTTAAATAAACCTTCATTAAGGTAACCTTTTCCAATAAAGGTTCCTAAATGTAATATTACAACTTTATTACATTTAAAGTTCAACTCATAACCAGCACGGACTAACTTTGACCCGCTAATCAGATTCCGACGGACCGCTGGAACATGATGCACCTCATGCAGTGATAGGACTTTTCCAGAGGTGAACCTCAGGTCAACTTGTCCTATCCCAAACACCCTGGCTGCAGAATAGTTCCCCAGGCCACGGAAGTGCCTTCAATTACCTGATAAGCAAGGAAGGCAGAGCGATCAGCACAACAGTGCACATTAACACCTGTATCAACTAACAATTCATTGGGTTGATAGATCAAGTTTAGTTCGGGTTTGAAGGTAACAAACCTATCGCTGGTGTCGTCACTAGCAGTTACAACATTTGCTTGTGCCTTGGTGTTGGACATATTGCTCTGGTTTTTCTTCTTGGGCCAGAATTTGGCATAATGTCCAACTTGTCCACATGCCCAGCACGGCTTGGCTCCATTTTTCTTTTGAATCTTTGGTTTGGATTTCATCTTGTTCTTCATTTTCTGATTTTTGAATTTTTTCTTGTTAGATGAGACTACTACATTTGCCTTTGGAATAAAATCCATAGGCATTTTTATATCATTATTTTTATGTTGCTTCCGATGTTCTTCTTCGATATTTAAGGCAATCATCAAATCTTTTAGAGAGATTTTACCTCTCCGATGTTTAAGAGTCATGCTAAAATCTTCCCAACTCGAAGGCAATTTTTCGATGATAGACAAGACCTGAAATTTTTCGGATAATGGCATATCTCCTTCAGCAAGACCATGAATTTGAACTTGGAATTCATGTGTCTGCTCAACCACAGATTTGCCTTCAACCATTTTGAAGTTTAGGAATTTTGCCACAGTGTACTTTTCTAAATCAGAATCTTCGGAATTGTATTTTTTATCCAAAGATTTCGACAGCTCTTTAGCCGAAGAGGTTGAGCAGTACATATCGAAGAGGGCAAACAGGATTCTCCCATGGTAGAGATAATCCCTTTGCTTAAACCTCTATAAGACAGCACTATAGGCAGGTTCCTCTTCATTAGGTGAAGGAGAATCTGTTTCTATAACGGAGAATAACCCTAGCGTAGTAAGCCAAAATTTCATCCGTTGTTGCCAACGTCTGAAGTTTTGTCCGAAAAATTTCTCGGGTCTGGCACTAGCCTCATCAGACCCCATTACCCTATCATTCATCATGTCTACTGATGCTTACAATAAATTCTCTAAAATTGTTGTATTACTGAATACGCAAACACAGTAATCTATTTGCACCAAAATAACAAGCATACAATAAACTTGTAAATGAAAAGAGTAAGGTTGAGAAATCGTGTATCTCTGGTTGAAGCGCCGGCGTGTCGACTGTCTTTAGAGAATTTATTGCCGCCCACGGTGTAGAGGCTCTCCAGCAAAATTCTCCCAAGATCTGACAACCACTCGCGTCGTCCGTAGGTGCACTCCAAAACGAACGCCGCACTCGGACTCAACCTCAGATCGCAGAACCAAGCCTCAGAACAGGGGAAGAGAGGGAAGAAAGAAAGAAAGCAGAATGCTCTGTTTTCTGGAGTGAGTTGAGAAGGAACAGAGGAAGTGTATTTATACACTCCGAAGCAGTGCACGCACCAAAGAGTACATCGCTTCACTTCCTCACGCGGACAGAATCGCGTCGCTTCTCTTCCTCTCGCGGACAGGTGTGTCGCGTTGCTTCCTTACGAGGACAGAACCAAACCCAAGTGCGCGCGGACAGAACCAAACCCAAGTGTGCGCGGGTCAGAACCTAGAACCAGACCAAACCGGAGACTGGCAAAAACAAACCAGGCCGCCTGCAAGCACGAGGCCCACGAGCTGGGGATTTGCACCCCCCCCCCTGCGCGCGATGATCGCGTGCGTTGTGCCTGGTTTATGGATTTCCGACTCGAACCCCCCGAAGCCACCTGATTTGGGCTCGGCCCGCGCATGCGTGTAGGCTCCCTTTACTTTGCTAAGCAAGGATGGAAGGGCTCCATATATAAAGCCTTCTCACCTTCTTTGCTTAGCAATGTGGGACTAAATGCATAAACACATGCATTGCCAAAACAACAACTAAACCAAAAAAAAATAGTTTGAATTAAAATACCAAACTCAACATATATCATCACTAATATCCAATAAAATTATTACACCACACGCCAACCATCCCTTAAGATGCCCCCTTTCGTGCTCTATAAATATATGAAAGCAAGACAACGATTGTAAAGCATAACTGCTCACACTTAAAATATTAGCAAAATCAATTAGAATAACTTTTGTTGGTAATGATTAGTTTTCAATTTCAACCGCCAATGATTATCGAAAATTTAAAGCTAAATACCAGCTTGAACAATCATTGCACTGAAAGGAGATAGATTTGACTGATTGTCATAGATAAAATGCAATTACCTGAAAGATTATTTGAAACAAAATCCCCCAATAGCCAGCAGTTTCCTTTACTAGCTGTTCCTCGAGAACGTTAGACTGCCTCTTCCTTTGACCGTTTACAGAAGCTATATATGTTCCCTGCTCCACATTCAGAGTTGTAACTCCAACTTTATCCTCACTAAATTTGTCAAGATGTTTGCACCCATAGGCAGACATCAATGTTCCAATCTAAAAGATAAAGCTGTATATGTGAGAACTTTAGAGAAAGTATCTATGGTTGTCTAACACATCGTAAACAAAAGGAAAACATTACAAGTGGAAATACAAGCAAAATGGTGTGACATTCAAAGTTTAAGGGCGTACCAAGAAATAAATGGTAACCAGCATAAACGTCCACCTGAGAAAAATGAACAAATGACACTTAAAATGAGTGAAAAAGAAACTAAAGGAAACATATCATTTTTCTAGGGATACAATTCCATCCTATAGAATTTAGAAAAAAAAAAATATTGTATTGCATTGCATTTTATAAAGAAATTTCGTGTAGTTATAGGCTCAACATAATTCTTTCGAAATAATCAATGCTATCTAAAACATAGACATAAGAGTATGCCTTAGACTAAGTTATATCTTATGCTTTTATCCATCACATCCATTGTTACTGACTTCAATGGAATTGAAAGGAAGAAAATAATGTCTATTGGAAATTCAAATTTCTTTTTGTTCCACTTTCAGTTGATCAGCCTCTCTTCTCCCATCCAAGTAAATGAAAATTTTTGTTGGCAAATCCACTCTCTCCCTTTCTTTTCCCTCCTATCTCCGTAAAAGTAAACATGCCATTAGACACTCCAAAAACATTATAAGATGTACTTTATCAATTGATTAAGATTTGGCAACTGCAAAAGCTTTTCTAGCAACATGAATACAGAGGAATAAAGGCAAACACTCAAAGTGCATGATAAGAGAAGCTGCAAAAACTGCTCGACACCTGAAACAATGGCTTACTGCGTGTAGTAGTAAAATATTCCGCCTCCATCCACAAGAACATTGATGACAAGGAACCCGAGCAGCGCGACGAAGGCGACAAGCCGGAAGACCAGCAACCAAACGGGGTGAATCTCCGGCACACAAGGCCACCACAGCTCATCCTTACACAAGGCACTGCCTTCAAATTTCCACACCAAAATGGAAGCTACGATCATGGAAGACAGCACCCACACAGCACATAGCAGAGCTCTCCAGTTCAACCAGTAGTACGCCTCGGTGGAGTCAGCAGTCACAACCGGCTGCCAAGAATTTGATGAAGGTGCTGCTGAGAAATGCATCAACCTTCAAGCTTTTCTTTTCTCCCCTGCTGCTCGAGTTGAGCTTTGAAGATGCTCAACTTTCAAGCGAGGAAGGAAGACGGCCGTGGACTGAGTTTGTTCATGGAGGTTTGCAAGGAATAAAGCTGAAGGTAAATGGGAAGAAAGATAAAGTGCATTGGGAAAAAGTGGCTTGATGAGATGCTTCTCCCATTTGGAGGGAAACTTGGGAAGCCAAAAACTTTGTGTTCGTTGAAATTGATAAGCCAAAATGTATTTACTATGAGATGCTTCTTCCCTTGATGATTACAAAAATTGTTATTTTGATCTTACTCAAATTAATTTAGTTACAAATATTATATATAAAATATTTTTATATATATTTTTTTACTAACTTGATTAATATGATTTAATTTTAATTAAAATATTTTTTTTAAATTGAAATGACTGGCACAATAGTTTTATAATAATTTTAATTAATTTAAAATAAGTTTGATTAAATTCTAATCAAATTTGTAAAAGCTTTTTTATATATAAAAATATTCTACATATAGATTTATTTTTATACATGGTAGTTATTCTGTAATTGCTATAAGAGAGTTGGAATTAACATACTTGCGATATTAGAAATATAATAAGACATCTTTTAACTTTTAAAAAAGTAAAGCATGTCATTTTAACCATTCGAATAATTAGGGTTTTTTTTTAAAAAAAAATTGACCATAAAATAAACTTTAAATTGAGAAACACGGCCGACCAACCAAATCTAAAGGCGATCTGTTTGAGAATCGTATCGGGGGGCTTTTGCATGCTCAAGTTGCTTTCGAATCTTTTCCTTCCTTCTCCTTCAATCCAATAACAGAGTAATAGTCAATGCCACGTGCCCTCTCTAATTTTTGAAGATACGGAATTAGTTTAGTTTAATAGATCTAGTCCAAATCTAGTTAGTTGCTTTCTTCAGTAATTGGCAATAGATTGCGTGGAGATGCTGCTGTCCCATGGTTGGGGGAAAGCAATTGAAAAAGGCAGCTGCTCAAGTTACCAAAACCGACTTAATTAAATGGCCAGTTCAGATTTTGTTGTCTCTATTTCTCTCTATCTTCATATTTTATTATTGATCGGACGATTCAGATTAAATTCAAAAATATCTTACACATCACAAGGATGTTACACATATCTTAAAAATGTTATGATGTCTTAAAATGTAATCTGAACCGTCCGATCGATAATAAAACATGAGGACAAAAATAAATGAGGACAAAAGATCTGAACTGACAGAAGATCTGAACTACTATTATTCGCTCTTAACCTTTTTTTTTTTAACTAATTTTCAGTATTTAATTCATCATGAAAACTTCCATTGAAAATTTTTGTTAAATAGATCCGAATTGGTTAAATCAAAACGGAATATATCAATTTTTGTTGGACAAATTGAACCAATCAAATTTTACCATGAAAATCAAATAAATTCACAAACCAAAGTGCCTACATGTTTCATACGGACTTAGGCAGAAAACAAGCACCAAATCCACAAAAAAAATGAGTATTACTCCAATGAGGTAAAGATTGTTTTCTGTATATAAGTTAACAAATTGGCGACATGTGGTTATCACTGTTTTATGAAAACATAAAAAAAGAATGATATTACAACATTGTAATAGTATATATATGCGCTAGGATGATCGATTGCATCAACCTTAGTTCTATGCACAAATGCATAATTCTTCCCGTCAAGGATCATCAACCTCAATTATACACACTGAAATGCACTTGTTTTGAATTCTTCACGCAGAATTCTCCGTGCTAAGGATCCTCTTGTTTTGAATAACAAGAAGAGAGTTTCTTTCTTTACACTTTGGTCAAGCTTGGCATATGCCTCTCTTCGATTCTCCATAGCTTGGATGCCAACATCCTCATAAAACCCCTAAAATAAGCGGCTACCGCTGCCACAATGTTCCTGAATGAAAAAGATGGCACCCGTCATCAAACAACATGAAGGATGGAGATACAAAAGAAACATAAATCCATTTACGATATAATATACTCGGAGTAATGTTCATCATGGAACCAGATGAGATTAACTTTGCTCTAATCAACAGTCAGCAGGTTGTATTACAACTAAGGTAGAACTAATTTTATAGCAACTAGTTTAGCTACAACTAAGGTAGCTTCATCAGCCTGGAAAAACTGAAAAGATCTTCATTTGGCAGGTCGGTATTTATTTTTCTAAAAAGAAAAAACAATTTCATACTAAATGGATTTTTAGGTTTATTATCTCAAGTTGACGTATCAATGCGCCTTAGCAACATAAACATTAAATGCAAGATCATTGAGCTTCCAACTAGAAAAACTACTTGCAGTGCCAAGTTGATATAGCATGGACTCGAGTAATATTTAACATTGCATGTATTTGTCAAATATCCTTGTATAACATCTTTAGGCTTTTGCTAATTGATATTTTTATTTAATTTTATTTCACAATGGAGTTGCGGATTCAATTCAGAGAACCACATGAGCCTATACAGAATGACTATATATTATTATTTAAAAAAGCTAAAAAAATCTTAGAAATTGAAACTTAGGTGAGCATGTAGACATCCTAGAAAATCAGAAAAGGCAATAGGTAATTTTCTGCACAAAAATCAAAGCATGTGCAATTGTAAATACAGAGAAAAAGATTTGAAAATGGAAAAGAAACTCACAAGGGAGTGTAGGGAGAGTGGCTTCCATTCACATAGTATACGAATAAATATGAATCATAATGTTGGTCGTTGATGTAATAAAACTTTTCCAACCGTCTCACGAGCTTAAATAACATCTTTTCATAAAAACTTATTGCTGGCAAGTTATAGGAAATGACATGCAAATATATTGCCTTGCAACTACTGATGCTTGAAGCATATTTAATTACCTCTCGTATGAGTGAAGTTGCTGTAACATGACAAAATGAATTAGCAGACAAAAATCATGCAGTAAAAAAAAAAAATAGTGGACACAGAGAAAGTATGGACCTATGCCATGATTTCTATAGTGCTCTACCACACCGAGCGTCAAGATATAGACAAGTGTTGTTTCTTTCCTTGAAGCATTATACTGAATCAAATCTGCAAGCTACAGTAGCAACATAGTAGTAGAGACATCTGTTAGGATCATTTGTTAAAGCCTTAAAGGAACAGAACACATATTGAAGTGTAAACACCTCGCTTTCTTTTGCCAAGATTAGGCGTGTAGTGACAAAGCCAATAAGTTCACCATCATGGCTACCAGACTGGCTTACATCAACCGCAGCCCAAGATACTATTCCATTGCCATGTACAACATTGAGGAAGAACTCTCTCTCGTACCTGCAAACATTGAGGAAACTTGTCCAGATATTCATGAATTAGAAAGGAAACTTTATGTTAATAATTTCTTCAGGAGTTATCTGGCACATCGAATAATGAACATAGGAATATCGAACCGACAGAGGTACATCAAATACAAATATATTGTACAAACACACTACAAGGAGTACCTTATAGGAAATAAAGAAACATGGATCTGCTCAAGAGCTTCAAGATCAGAAGGTAATATAGGCCTATATTTAATGGTCGGTCGGTGAGTACTTCTTGGTTCTAACATCAGAAGAGCTATCTTAGAAACACCTGCATAAGATTCTCTGTCATCTGTATCCAAGTTACGAAGCCATACAGATCCTGAAAAAAAGTAGGAAATCAACAAATCATTGGAACAACAGAAAAGAAACAGTGATCACAGTTGATGCTGGAGGATCCATTGTAAATAGACAACAGAGTCAAGATAGATAAGTTTCGGAATGCAAAATACAATTGGTATAGTTTAATTGATGTATCATTTGGAGCAGAAATGAAAAAACACCAGCAACATGGTATAGATTCATCATCTTTATTATCACCTTTTGCTCCCATCATCTTTATTATTATTATTTTGTCAAATAACTTAAGAGACTGATCAGCCAGTATAAAATGGCAGGTTTCTAGCCACAAGCAATGTTAAATATTTGTCACTAAAATTATTTTTGGTTACAAAGCCATGGGACAATTTTTTTTTAAAAAAAAAAATTATCACCGTTTAATTACTTAGTGATGATATTATAAAATAAATTGCCAATTAATAACAAAAGAAATCCATAATATCACATTTAATGATGGATCAACTAGTTTACTATTATTAATATTAATAGTTTTAACCATGACACTTAGGCCTCAACTTTAATAAAAGTATTATCATCAAAACTTTTATTGACAAATTATTAAATTTTAATGATTTTTTTGTCATTAATACCCGCTTTGTTTTAATGAGATTCTACAATGGCAATTAACCCACTCAAATCTCAAACAACTCCATCCTTTTCCAGAGTTGTGAACTTGTCTTCTGCAAAGGCGCTTTTGATGCCAATTCCAGTCATTGCCCATGTTCTCCCAAATGACTAGTGTCATCTTCAATAGAACCACCAAACGCTAAGTGATTCCAAGAGCATTCTTGCAACAAAAGAGTAGCAGCAGACCACTGACAGCCTATGACCATTTGTGATGCAGGAGCATCCAGCAGCATGACCAATTTATGTCCTCCGATACAACTATGTTCCCCTTCGAGCTATGATGAGAAGAAAACGAGGCTACCAACCTCCCTTTTGGGCATTGAAGAAGGATGATCGAGACTACTTACACAGAAGATGATTAGCTCATGGCCTCCTGACATGGTTGCACTCTATTCGAAGTCTAAGACGAAATCGGCCAACTGGGTCATCAAAACTCTAGATTTGGTCTTTTAATTTTTTCTTTTATTTGTTTTAACTTTTTAGGATTAAATTTTTTTCTAAAAGTTAGTTTAGATTTTATCTCTTTTTTTAGGATTAGTTTTCTTTTACTTTTTCTTTTTTTTTGTTGTGACTTTTTCTTCTTTCTTAGGCTATTTAAAGATGAGTTAGGGCTCTTGTAAAAACATGTTGATTTTGGTTTTGATTTGAATAAAGTTTATTTTTGTTTAAACCTAGAGACGGCTCCTCTTTATTACGAATTATCTTCATATGTCTTTCTCTATAAACCTCTAATTCAAAGGTCGCACCTGGAGTTGCTTCCCTGCGTCAGTTGCTATTAGAGCCTTAGATCCATGGATGATCGTCGTGGTTGTGGTCGTGGTCGTGAAAGACAGGTTCCAACTGAGGAAGTCTCGCACCAGGATCGAAGCGTACCCTACAAGCTCATCAAAGATTTACAGAGACAAGTTACGGAGTTATCCCAGCATCTAGCAGTGCAAGATCTTGAGGTACGTGGTCGAGATCATGGCAAACAGATTCCGACTAAGGAAGTCTCACATTGTGATCGTAGTGCCCGAGATTTTAAAGGTCGTAAGTTATTTTATTTCAATTTGAATAAATTTTTTCTTGAGAAAGATATGGATGACAAGATCGAAATTGTTGGTAATCCAATTTATGATGAAGATGATATATGACAAGCACTCGAGGGCTTTTGATCTTGAAGGCACTACCATGAACTCAAGGATGAGTTTTTTTCAACCTAGGGCGTCTAATGCATGAGCATCCAGTAGCACGACCAATTTATGTCCTCCGATACAGCTATGTTCCCCTTCGAGCTATGACAAGAAGAAAACGAGGCTACCAACCTCCCTTTTGGGTCTTGAAGAAGGATGATCAAGACTGCTTACAAGGAAGATGATTAGCTCGTGGCCTCTTGACATGGTTGCACTCTATTCGGAATTCAGACAAGACAGAATCGGCTAACTAGGTCATCAAAACTTTAGATTTGGTCTTGTAACTTTTTCTTTTATTTGTTCTAAATTTTGAGGATTAATTTTCTTTTCTAAAAGTTAGTTTAGATTTTATCTCCTTTTTTTAGGATTTGTTTTCTTTTACTTTTCCTTTTTTTTTTGTTGCGACTTTTTCTTATTTCTTAGGCTATTTAAAGATAGGTTAGGGCTCTTGTATAAACATGTTGATTTTGGTTTTAATTTGAATAAAGTTTATTTTCATTTAAACCTAAAGACAACTCCTCTTTGTTTACGAATTAACTTCTTATGTTTTTCTCTGCAAACCTCTAATTCAAACGTCGCACCAGAGTTTCTTCCCCTTGTCAATTTGTTACTTGTTTTTAGCACTCCAGTAGTCCAAACTGCTTCATCATTTTTCAGATTGGTAATCAACAAAATGCCCTCTTCCTTTCATGTAAGATATCTTCCACACTGGAAGCTTCGTCCCACCACTATCCTTCGTGTTGTAAGTGTCAACAAAAACAAAGTGTAGTTCAGACTACCTTTCTGGCATATGTAGTAGTCATTTGATGATGGTCATGATGATGATGAAGATGTAGTAGTCATTTTCCTTACTTGGTCTACATCCATAACATTAATTTGATTTGATACCAATTTTTGTTCATGGCAAATCAGATTGCTGTCTTTGCTTTATCCACATTCATTTTTTTTCAATCAACATGAGTAGGTATTTGGGGTGCATGGATTGTCCTATTGATTCACGTAGCATATTAACACAATTGATAAATACGTGACTAGAAATGCAGCCAATACGAACAGACTAAAAGTGCCTCATATTGATCTATAGAAGCTTTTCTATGGGATAAGACATGGTTATTATGCAATAATACCTTGAGCAATATAAGGTGCTGCTCAATCCAAAAACTCAGTATGTGGTAGTATTGGCTTTTGTGGTCTACATGCCCAAAAACTCAGTATTGGTAGTTGTTGTGACAGTTTTAGCCATATTGCTGCTCATGTCAAATATGAGGCTACCTATGCCTACATATCAACCAACATGAACAGATTGCAATTATGGTTCATCTTTCCTTCTTACAATCTCTATGGAGTTTCTAGGGTCTACAACATTAAAAGTTGAAAACATTGAGCATTGACTAAAACAAACAACCACAGAACCACATATTGCATGCCAGTGTGATTAACTAATCTTTAGTTGGAAACACAAGCATTTCTTTCTTTATAACTGGATTGTTTTGAATATTGTAATGCGGTAATGCATATCTTTTGCATTTTTGGTGGTAATGTAGAATGCTAGCATACAACAGCTATTCTATTCCAAGTATACATGAATTGACTAGCAGAAGACTTGCTAGATGTTCAGATAATATGATTTATAATTGACAACATTTAATACAAGAATGTGGGTGTGGCAAGGGGTACGATGGGTTCATCATCACTATCTCAAAGGTGTGGATTTTTTGGCAATGGTGCAGCAAGGAGTCTGATTCTCCATTGATCAAACATTTATTAAAAATTAGGGATGATCTCTTGCAAAGAACAGGAAGTCAAGGTGCTGCAAACATGAAATTGATCGAGTAGTTTGCAGTGGAAAAGCATGGTGCTGTCTATGCATATGATCTCTTCAGACCACATGTGGCCAAGATGTATTGGGCGCTGGTAGTCTGGAAACCTGGACTGTTGCCCAAGCATTGCTTCACGTTCTGGTTGAAGGCTCACGGACGCTTGAGGACGGTGGACAGAATGTTGTATGAACCCTACAAGTTGTGTTTGCTATGCAGACAACAAGATGAGTCCAATGCCCACATTTGTTTTCGCTGCCCCACCACTCGAGCACTGTGGGACAAGGTACGGCCTTGGCTTGGTTTTCGACATCAGATCTTTTCTGTTCAACGCCTATTTCGAGCATTCCGAAGGTTATATTGAGGCAATGGTTGGCTAATGAAGGCTCGATACTTAGCAGTCACTTGTATGGTCTTTCTTTTATGGCAAAGTCACAATAGATGTTGTTTTGAGGATGATGTACCTTGTGTTGAGAGATTGTTCCGTAAGTTTCAAATTCATGTCTATCGTTTTGTAGACATCTAGAGCTTGTATTGGTTTGGTGACATTTATATACATTTACCGTTCTCCAAAAAAATGTGGGTGTGGCAAAGCAACATAAAACCTTGTTCCTAAAAGCTTCCTCAGTGTGATTTGTAGACGATTTCTTCATTTCCAATCTCAAGCCTTAGTGAAATTTCCATAATCTTTATGCTTCAAATTCATCCAGATTATGGTATTGACATTACTATAATCCAGCTACTACATGGTAATGAAATGCCACAACTTAGAAGAGGAAATAATGAGAACTTATGCTGAAAACCTATTCCAGAAGAATATGTAACTAGCTTTGTACTGCATTATTACTGAATTTTACCTTAGTAGCAAACTACTTGATCTTATGTTAAGCTGCCATATCAAGGATGATATTCACTTAAATGAACTCTACAGCATTTTAAGGATAAAAAATCTATAGCCAACGAGTATATGTATATATGGCTTGAGAAGAGTTGTAACTACTAGCTAGGATTGTGAACTTCAATTCTTTAAGTGTACAGACAGACCCTTTTGAACATCATTACAGCTACAGAAAGAGGATAATCATGAGGATCAGAAAACAAATTAGAAGATGAAGGAGGGAAGAATAATTTTTTACATCTCCTGGAAAGAGACCAACAAATCAATTCTTTAAGCTTATCAAAAATTGCCTACTTTGGGGCAGAAATTAGTATATTAGGAGGAGAAAACAATTCTCATCAGTAGAACTAAGAAGCAATTTTTACAATAATCTGTTCTCGTTGACTAACTGCAAAAACGTTTAACAGGGGCACAAGTCTCATTTGTTAGTTTAGTGATAATAGAAAACAGTATCAAGCAAAGATAAAGCGTGATCATCAATCGATGCAAATTGTTCCACGCATCTGGTGACTAACTGTAAGCACCAAAGAGGAAAGATCTACGACCTTTGTGGAAACCCATTAGAATTCGCAGCGGTTGAAGCCATAATACAGAGAAATCAAACTAAGAAAACTCACCAGTTCTAATAAATCCGAGCCAAAAGTAACCCCCAGAAATCCATAAAAAATGCAAATTAAAACAACGAAATGGCTGGGGATCAAAAAGAAAATTTTTTGCATGTATATGAAAGAATCAGAAGAAGAAGAAAAATGAATGGATCACCTTAAATACCAGCGATGACATCTCCCATCGAGAATTATTTTGCCTTGGCAACCCTTATTCGTGATCCGCCATCGCCGTGGAGATCATCGAGCCGATGGAGAGGGATCGAGGATGGCAGGGAAGGGAATCCACCAGCGTAAAAAGTACGAGGGAAGGGGTGGAAGAAAGGTCAAGGAATGACTTCCCTCTGTGGGAGGAGGAGACCATGAGAAACGCAAAGGTCAAATTGGGAAATTTCATTTTAGCCCTTGGGGTTCTATCTTATTTTCCCAAATTTTCAATCATAATTGTAAAAAAAAAGAAAATACCTTTCAAACTTTTCCCGCCCGTTGAAGTTAGTAATTAGATTATAATGTTGTATTATTAATAAAGCATTGAAGCTAGATTTTATTAATCATTAACTTATTAATGTTGTATTCATATTCACCCTTGATCATCCCCTTCTTCCCCTTTTTTTATCATACATCACTCTTCCCGTATCCATAAGCAAAATAAGCAATTGAAATAGCTAGAGCAACACCAACACCAGCTATGGCATATCGCAAGTACCTCTTCGCGACAAGCTGGCTCTTACACAATGCAAACTCAAGCCCTGCCCTTTGGAGCTCTGCAATATCATTCACGGTTGCTTTCAACCGAACAACCTTCGCTATCGCCTCATTATCACCTTTGTTCCCGCCCTCGAGGAAAGCCCCAACAACAACACCCTTGTCAATCCAGTAAGCACCAAAATTCCCACTCGAAAAATCTCCATAATGGACGACTCGTCCAACATTGTCGCCGTAGAACTGCCAAGACAATGTGAAAACTCTAGAGTAAATGAAGGGTAGATAGTCGAGGTCACCTGCATCGCGTGCCATGATGGCGGCAACAGCATGTTTTGCAGTCTTTCGAGCGGCATCAACATGCTCAAGGCGGCGAATCTCATTGCCAAATTGTTTGACAGGAAAAGCAGCAACGTCACCAACGGCATAAACAGAGGGGTCACTACTCTGCATTTGTCCATTGACCTTGATTCCGCCTTTCTCAAGCTGCAGTTGATCTTCAAAGAGATTGGTATTCGGACGAATGCCAATGCCAACCACAACTAAGTCAGCTGGAAGATGGGTGCCATCTTTAAGGATCACTGCTTTCACCTATGAGTAAGAATGTAGTTGCCGGTTCAGCAACTGAATGATGACAAATATGTGTGAAGAGTTCTCAAAAAAGCTGACGATGATACGGTATAACCTAGCTTAACTCGATCTCTTTCAATGTCTGATATAATTTCAAGATTCTGCAATGAGATCAGCAAATACAAGTATGACAAAAGAACACTCAGTGTTACCTTTCCCTTCAAATCGTTGTCAAATGATGCCAGGGCATTCCTTTTGAAAAATATAACTCCTTTCGACTTATAGTAACTCTCATAAAAGTCTGCAATCTTTGGTGTAAAAAGACGACTCACTGACAAATTATTATAGGCACAATCAATCACCGAAGGTTATCTGAATCTCATGACATATTGTGGCGATACTCACTGCAATATGCATCAGGGAAAACCATGGCTACTTTCATTCGATTTGTAGCTAGAGCTGCTGCACATTCCATGCCTATGTAACCACCACCAATTACAACAGCATTTCCCCCTCTGTACTCTTGCATTAGACCCACAAGCCTATTGGCATCAGTCAAATTCCACAAGTAGCAAACATTTTCAGCATCTGATTCACTTATTCCAAAATTTTCAAGCTTCAAAGCCTGCACGCAACATATGAATTTCACTAGCATATAGCAGTCATGCTTGAGCACATTATGATAGAAATAAAAGAAGTGGGATTTCAAATACTAGACATAGACTTCAATACCCGAGCGCCTGTTGCAATTATAAGGATCTTATAAGTGATAGTTTCACCAGTTGTTGTGGTTAATTGCTTCAGCTGCACATTAGCAGACTTTACTCGAGTGCCGAGAACAAGATCAATGCCTAATCAAAACATGAAATTATGCGATGGAATTAACAAATTAAGAGGAGATTGTAATCATTGTTACGAAAGAAAAAACAACTTTAGAATGAAGTCTTCTTAGTAACAAAATTAAACTACAAGCCAAATCCTTTGTGTATGATGGAACTATAAGATATCAGGCTGTCAGGCACTGCCAACTCTGATTCAAAAAAACATTATGGGTTATAATTATTAACACAACCTAGATCAAAAACAATTCAATCTATTTGCAGAATAAGGTTAACTTACATGTCTATGTTTGACTGATTCAACAAATAGATAAAATTTCAATAGACTAGTAATTTTTCCAGATGCAGATATGACACCAGTATGAAGGTCATCCCCAATTATAGAATACAAGTCACAGTTAAATATGAAGCTTTATAATCCACTTCATCCGAGTAGAGGCATACTAATCTAAGAAGAACAGGAAGCAAAAGCATACATAATTAACACTCCCAAGTATAAGGTTCTTTCTACCATCAAAATTTGGATAATTAAAAATCCCAGTACCAACTATATGACTGCAAAAATTTCCTGGCAATGGGTAGTGGCAATATATAACACCTTTCGAAGTACATGAGAGGTGCTGAAAAGAAACACTAATTCTGGATAATTATAAGTCAATTATTATTATTTATTTATTTTCTGTAACCTTATAGAAATGACACTAAATGGGGACTAACACCAATTCAGCATGAATTTCTTAAAATAACTTAATGCACTAGAAAAAAGTCAACTAATTCATTCCAGAACAGGGACAGAATTTTTTTAAATAATTTATAATTAAGAAAAATAGCACATTTGGATTAAGTAATGGATGACCATTTGATCTAGATACTAGGAAGATACGTTTAAAGTAGTAAGGTATTATGATAACAAAATTAAATTGTTCCATAATAGTGTTTACATTTATTCCATTTTCCACCATACAACCGCAAGTTGTTGGCTTTGAAGAAAGGAAATCGCAGGGAGTCAAATTTTCACAACTTGCAAAATATTGACTATATTGAAGGGAAATCCTGTATGACTGCTAAAAGGGTAAAATTAGAGAAGAGTATTTTACCATGCTCTTTATACCATATTGGTGGCAATTGCTCATCATTAGCACCTACACAAGTATAAAATGTAGGTAGGCGTGCAGGGGCTGCAAGAAAAATTATATAATGTTATTATCACATCTGTAAATTGCTTTAGCATATAACTCAAAGGTAAATAGAAAATTATAAACGATTCGTTCATAGCAAAATCATTCAAGCTGATGTACAAAAGCCTCTGTAACCATTTTGATGAAAGTGTTTCATGTTTATTGATAAAAATTTATCAAAATATTTATGATGCCAATCTGTTTCATTATTAATGCTTTATATATGATGAAAAATTGAAAAAAAAAAATTACTGCCATAGTCAATTTATAAGTATATGTGCTTAAATGTGCTCAAACAAGAGTACATTTGTGTGCATCTAATCGTTTATGGACATTACAAATCAGTTACACGAGAATATGCAAGCAAGAATCATCAAGAGTATCGGGCATGATTGGGCCTGTTCATTAAATGAGATAGATGACTGGTGTATTCTTCTTCTAAATTCTGACTGGATATTCAGTAAGAAACAGCAAATCGGAAAGGTAAATAATGGAACTATCAGAGATAATATGATGTCATCTGAAGTGAGTTACTAGCATTTTAAGTCTATACACAAGAAGATTAATGCAAGAACAGAGATGTATATTGTCATTTGTCCCACTTAGATTCGCAACTCCCTTAGTGAAACACTTTGAAAGCATTTGAATAATACTCAATCTTGTAGTTGATTGTGCAAGTATGAATGAGATGAACTATCATGCTTATCATTTAGCTGAAAATGGTCAAAGCTTACTGTAGAATTGCCAATTATTATCTCCATAAACTGCATTTCTAACTGTAAAACCCCGATGCAAAAATTATGTACGATGGAAAAATAGCACATACCTTCTGGAAGTAAGTATCCTTTGCTCAATGCAGGCCTTTCATAAGGCGGAACCTGTGGAACAATTCATCATTTTTTTAATTATAACTTCTCCAACTTGAGTTCATGATAAATGCTAAATTGTCATGCTGATTGCCCGTAAAAGTAAGGAACTTCTAATTCTCAATTTATTAATACAATTTTTTTTTTTTAAAAAAAAAATAGCATAGGCGAGAAGCAGACTTCCATCTCGAATTTTCGACAAATTCTTTGAATGCTCGTGCTGAAATCACAAAAAGCATTTCCGAGCAGACAAGGGGATCGGAAACTTACTGATTCTTCGGAGATGATGCAGAGTTCGCCGCGGCCGACGCCCCTGCGCACGAACTCGAGGGCGGCGTAGCCAGCAGCTACGCCGCCGCCAAGTATGACGTAGACGAAGTCTCGACCCATCCGTAGTTCTCGCTCGATCTCTCTCTCTCTATCTCTTCCCGTCGGTCGCTCCTCCGATGGCGATGAGGAAGCAGCAAATGGAAGGGCAAATGATAAGTAGAGGAGAGAAATCGAATTACAGAGACGGAGACACTCCAAAGAAAAGAATTGCTTGTGATATTTGAACAATTTTGTCCCTTTTTCTAGTTTTTCATTTTACCCCTCAAACTTTGTTTATCTTCATTTTTAAAGTTATTCTTCAAATTTTCAAAATAACCTATAGAGTTTACAAATTGTCATCATTTTCCAAATGTTCTTTTATTGCAGCACCAAGAAACTTGGCTTAGAAGGACAAACATATAAATTTCAAAAGCACATACTCCTACTAGGATATGTTTGGTTCAAAGTTATCAATTAAAAGCTTGTTTGATTTAAATAACGAGTGATTCTTGTCATGTCAGTAATTTGGAAATACAACTTAGAATCAGAAAACCTTAGAAGCGTAGGGTTTTTTTTCACGATTCCGGGGTTAATAATTTTTTTTCATAATTACCCTCCGATTTTTTTCCTTCTCTTCTCTTCGTACTCCCTTGTCGAGTCGCAACTTCCTCCATCTTCCTCCCTCCCTCAGTTGGCGATCAACAAAGACGTCATGAGAAAAGGCCAAACCCCCTTCGTTGGATCGACAAAGACGTCGCCGCATCACTGGAGATCATGCACATTCCTGGCCGCCATCAAGCGACTCACAGTTGCTCTTGTTAGAACCCCAAGATTGTTTAGATGTGATCAAATAAGTTAAGGTAGGTCATGTTTGGTTTAACGCTTGTGTCTAAGTGTATAGAAGCTTAGGAGCATAGGAAGTCGAGCGGAAAACGCGGCTAGCGAGAAGAACGACACGGGAGAGAGCCGATGGGCTCAGTGCATCTGAGGGGTGAGGTGCCGCGGAAAAGTACACCGATGGACGAGAAGAACGTGCGCAACATTCAAGGGATAAGAACCAGGGAGGAAGGCTGCTCGAGGAGAAAGCCGGAAGTTGGGTTCGGGTGAGTCCTATTTCGGATGGACGAAATCACCCAAACTAGTGAAGCTGGAGCGTAAGACCTGGACCGAGATAAGCAGAACCGGAGCAAAGGCCCGGACCGTAAAATGTCAACTATGTTGACTTATGTGGTCCGGGCGCCCGGAGCCTATTGAGTTCGGGCGTCCGGAACCCTTCCGGGTGCCCGGAACCCAAATATTATCAAAAGTGATGTGGTCGTTGACCGACGCATCAAGGATAGAATTCTATCCCACTCCAAGCGCCTGGAACTCTTCCAGACGCCCGGAACAGTGCTATAAATATAGCTATGATTTCAGCAGTTCAAAAATCACTTGTAATTCATTTCTTTCTGTTCTACTTTTAGTCGTGTACTGTTAACGTTGTAAGAGGCTACTTCGCCCGAAGGAGATCGACATAAAAGTGAGCTTAATTTTCCTTAGATTAGCAATATCTTGATTGCAAACCAAGTAAGTCTCCTTGTGTTTCTGTCTTTGTAATTAGTCTCTTAGTTTTTTTATTACAAATGTTCTTAATCAAGCTATAAGTCGAGAAATGGTTGAATTTGTTTTTGCAGGGTAACTCACCTCTCCCCTCTTGTTGGCCACCAAGGGACAAACAGTTCTCCTCTACTTTGATATAGACGATGTGGTCTTGCCCTTCCTTCCCTTCCCCCAACCGAACCACACCTCAACACCCTCCTCTACTTCTATGTCGAGGGGTCGCATGGTCTCTGAGGTCATCCATGTCTACACGATCATGGGCACCATCGTGGATCCCTCCTCTCACCCCACAAGTGCCACCTACAACCTCCTCTTCACCTCCACAAATAAGCGTCTCCCGCAAGAAGCAACCGCTTGTATCCGTCGGAGAAGAGGACCTGTCGCTGGAGTTGATGCCAGTGTCAGAGCAGAACTGCTTGATCAACAACTCACCTTTTCGCTGAGGACCCTTTCCTTCTCGATGATCAGCAACTCTCCTTCATAAAATTCCTCATCATCATTGCCTCCATCCCGGGGCCACCGCTGAGGACCCTCTCCTTCTCGACGACCTTGTCATCGTGCTCGCCATCCACCCTGATTATGACATTGGCACCGCCCACGACGTCGACAAGCTCGCAGGGAGGATGCTGACGATGTTGGAGAAGAGAACACAGTAAAAAATAATTCGAAGTGGATTTGATTTTTTAATTTAAACTTTAGTTAATTATTAATCAATTCCTAACTTAATAAAATAATTTAATTAGGTTTTCTAATCCTAATATTATTAAGAGTAATATAGTAAATATTAAATTAGGTTATATCATTACTTAGGTTAAACCAAACAATACTAGGGTTATATTTTATTCCCTATAATCTTAGTTATGTGATTATCTGTAATCACATAACCAAGGTTATACATGATAACTTGAATCAAACACACCCCTAGAGCTCTACTACAAGTCCAGTAGTTTCCAGGGTACCGTACAGATAGTGAGTACATAGTAGTGTATCCGGATTAGGTAAGGGTCAATCCCCAGAATGTCATTGTTTGTGGTATGGTAATCTCTGTTTATACCTATATTTATCTTCCAATATTTGTGGGGCTGACTCTAAGGGTGCTAAGGTAACAGTTCCATATTTTTCTAATACAAGTCTAGAAACATGGAATGAAATTTTTACTCGAATACTTTATTGTGCATAATGATTGGTATATATATACAGCAGGCATGAGAAAATGTGAACATGTGAATTAGTCAAACATAGTTCTCGACCCATTGTCTAAGTCAGGTCTGGCTTCAGAAAATGTGAATTTCGACTGACTATGTCAGCCACAATCATAACTTATTAAAAAAGTTTCATGGTAGAAAACATATCACCATGAACAATATCTTATCAAATACTTGATGCAGCATCTTGTGAGTGATCTCAAAAGTAACGTAGGGTTAACGATTAAGATGATGTAGCGGTCAAAGTTAAGATAAGATGTTTATCTCATGGGCAGGACTCCTAATATAAACTTGGGTGGCTTTAGAGCCAATCGAGTATATGAGGCTCAACTTCTTACTGTTGGTTGCTACTCGGAAAACCTAGAGGTTCCACTGTACAAAAATTTTGTACAAAGGTCTGAACCTTTTCCTAGCTACCATGTGTTCTTTTAAATTAAATTTTGGATCGCCTGCGAAACTTAACACGTTTGATCCAAAACTTAATCTATTTGTTCTTTTAGGTTTAGACTTGGATCTCCTGCGGAACTTAACACGTTTGATCCAAATCACCTAAATTATTAATTCCATTAAATATTAATTTCTATAATTGGTTCCTAGTACTGACGTGACGAGGCATATGACCTTCTTGGATATGGGAACAACCACCACCGACTAGACAAAACCTTTTAAGGAAAGTTAATATTTAATTTCCTAAAATAACTTTAGGTTAACCGAAAAGAACAATCAAATCACAAGGAAAAGAAGAAAACATAAGAACACTACATCGAAAATAAATTCGAAATACTAGAATCGTAAGCCTCTTGTATTTGGTATTATTTTCAAAAATAACTAGTATGATACGGAAAGGAAAAATTACTAGTTATACCTTTTAGAAAAACCTCTTGATCTTCTACCGTATTCCTCTTCTAACCTCGGACGTTGTGTGGGCAACGATTTTCCGAGATAAGAAACCACCAAAGTACCTTCTTCTTCTCCTAGCTAGGTTCGGCCAAATCAAAAGCTTCACCAAGGATGAAGAAAAAACCACCAACCAAGCTCTAAGGGATGCAAGCTTTCTCTCCTTCTTCTTCTTCTTCTCCAAGTAGTATCCGGCCACCACAAGAGCTCCAAGCCAAGAAGGGTTTCGGCCACCACAAAGAGGAAGAGAGGGAGAAAGGATGGCCAGCCACAACACCAAGGAAAAGAGGGAGAGAATAATAGAAGTTGTAACCCATGAAGGCACCCGAACCCCTTCTTTTATATTCCTTGGCTTTGGCAAATAAGGAAATTTATTTATAATAAAATTTACTTAACTTTCCTTGACAACAATTAATTAAGAAAAATAAAATTTCTTAATCAATTAATCATGGTCGGCCACCTCAAATAGATAAATTAGGAGAGTTTCAATCAACAAAATAAAACTTCCTAATTTGTTTCCGGAAATTTTAAAATAAAATTTCTCTTCAAAAATCCCTTCATGGTTGATAAAAAGAAATTTCTATAATTTTATTTTTCAACATGTGAATAATTTTATAAAGAGAAAAAATAAAATATCTTTCCAATCTACAAATAAAGAAAGAGATCTAATCTCTTTCTTTAATCTTTTGTAGATCCTTTTAAGAGAGATATTTTAATTTTAATTCTCTCCAATAAATTATATCTTCTACATAAGATAAATTAAAATTAAAATTCTTTTTAATTTCATTAGGGTTGGCCCCCTTTAGCTTGGGTTCAAGCTAGGGCCGACCACCCATAAACCATGCTTAGGCCGGCCCTAGCTTGATCCGCAAGCTAGCTTGGCCGACCCCCTTTAGGTGGGTATAGAAGGTGGGTATAGGTGGGTATAGTACTCTATAATTAAGAGGCTACGATAGGGACCGAGAGGAGGAATTGATTTTGGTCTCCCGATAAAATTAAGCATCCCATGTTCGTCCCGAACACACAACTTAATTTTATCAATAATAATTCATTCCACTAGAGAACTATTATTGAACTACCGCACCAATCCTAAATTATATTTTTGGGCTCCTTCTTATTATGAGTGTGTTAGTCTCCTTGTGTTTAAGATGTCGAATGTCCACTAATTGAGTTACTGACAACTCATTTAATTAATATCTTAATCCAAGAATAGTACCACTCAACCTTATCGTCATGTCGGACTAAGTCCACCTGCAGGGTTTAACATGACAATCTTTATGAGCTCATCTTGGGGACATTATCAACCTAGATTACTAGGACATAGTTTCCTTCTATAATCAACAACACACACTATAAGTAATATCATTTCCCAACTTATCGAGCTTATTGATTTATCGAACTAAATCTCACCCATTGATAAATTAAAGAAATAAATATCAAATATATGTGCTTATTATTATATCAGGATTAAGAGTACACACTTCCATAATAACTGAGGTCTTTGTTCCTTTATAAAGTCAGTATAAAGAAACGACCTCTAATGGTCCTACTCAATACACTCTAAGTGTACTAATGTAATTATATAGTCAAGATAAATTAATACCTAATTACACTACGACCTTCCAATGATTTGTTCCTTTCCATTTTGGTCGTGAGGTACTGTTTATAATTTATAAGGTACTGATAACATCCTCTTCTGTATGTGGCACCACATACTATGTTATCTACAATATAAATTAATTGAACAATTACAACTAAATGTAGACAATTTGACCAAATGTGATTCTTTATTCAAAATAAATGTTTACAAAAGCTTAGGCTTTCAGTATACACTCTAACAATCTCCCACTTATACTAACGACTAAGCTGCCATATCTTCTGCCATACATCTGATTCTCATTCCCTCCACATGCCGATCGAAAGCTTTGGCTAGAAGGGCCTTAGTGAAAGGATCTGCCAGGTTATCTGCTGATGCAATCTTGGCGATGACAACTTCTCCTCGCTTCACGATATCTCGTATCAGGTGGTACTTGCGCTCTATATGTTTACTTGCCTTATGGGCTCGTGGTTCCTTCGAGTTTGCAACTGCACCGCTATTATCACAATAAATTGTGATGATTTTGGGCAAACCAGGAATCACATCTAAGTCCATTAGAAAGTTCATGAGCCATACTGCTTCTTTAGCTGCCTCAGAGGCTGCTACATACTCACCTTCCATGGTTGAGTCCGAAACGTATTTCTGCTTAACACTCCTCCATGCAATGGCTCCACCTCCCAAAGTAAACACATAGCCTGATGTAGACTTATTGTTGACCCTATCTGATTGGAAATCTGAATCCGTGTAACCCACAGGGAGCAAATCGTCTGCTTGGTATACTAGCATATAATCCCTAGTCCTTCTCAAGTACTTTAATATATGCTTTACCGCAGTCTAATGTCCTTGTCCAGGGTTACTCTGATATCTGCTGACCATGCCCACAGCAAAACAGATATCATGTCTCGTACAGAGCATTGCATACATAAGGCTTCCTACAGCCGAAGCATAAGGAACTGCTTTCATGTCTTCTATCTCCTTTGATGTCTTTGGAGACATCTCTTTAGATAGAGCTACTCCATGCCTAAAAGGTAAGAAACCTTTCTTGGAATCCTGCATGCTAAAACGAGCAAGGATTGTATCTATATATGAAACTTGGGACAGACACAACATTCTTTTCTTGCGATCCCTTATAACTTTGATCCCAAGAATGTGTGCACAATCTCCTAAGTCCTTCATATCAAATTGTTTGGACAACCATACCCTTACGTCCGATAATACCTTGACATTGTTGCCAATTAACAAAATATCATCTACGTATAGTACAAGAAATATCACCACGTTTCCGTTACACTTCTTGTATACACAAGACTCATCCGGACACTGAATAAATCCATTTGACTGGATTACTTCATTAAACCGGATGTTCCAAGACCTTGAAGCTTGCTTCAGTCCATAAATGGACCGATTGAGCTTGCACACTAGATGCTCTTTGCCTTTTTCAATAAACCCTTCTAGTTGCTTCATATGGATATTCTCTTCAAGACTTCCATTAAGGAAAGCTGTCTTGACATCCATTTTCCAAATCTCATAATCCATATGAGCAGCAATGGATAAGAGTATCCGGATAGACTTAAGCATGGCTACCGGTGAAAAAGTCTCCTCATAATCGATTCCCTCTTTCTGAGTATACCCTTTCGCTACAAGCCTAGCTTTGAAGGTTTCTACCTTCCCGTCTGTCCCTCTTTTCCTTTTGTAGATCCACTTGCATCCAACGACATTTACACCATCAGGTGGTTCTACAAGCTCCCAGACCTTATTAGAGTGCATAGACTCTATTTCAGAATTTATTGCCTTTTGCCAAGATGCTGCATCTATATCTTGGAGTGCTTCGTCATATGTTCGGGGATCAGGTTCATGTTTACCGAGATCAAGTCCGAAGACTCTCCCAAGAACATGAATCTTTCAGGCTGCCTTACAACCCTCCCACTACGACGAGGCACTATCTGTGGTTGTGTATCGTGTGTGACACGTGTTGCAGTCTCTTGTGGTACTTCATCTTGTACTGTTGGTACTGAAGTAGACGTGTCCTCTCTAAGTTCTTCTAAAACAACTTTGCTACTGGGCTTGTGATCCATTATATAGTCTTCTTCTAAAAACTGGGCGTTGGTGCTAACAATGACCTTCTGGTCTTTAGGACTATAAAATAAACCACCTTTCGTTCCTCTGGGATACCCCACAAACACGCGAACTTCTGTACGAGATTCTAACTTATCAGCATCTGGTTTTAGCACATGTGCTAGACTACCCCAAATCCGAATATGTCTTAGACTGGGCTTTCACCCATTCCACAATTCTGTGGGAGTAGTAGAAACTGATTTAGAAGGTACTAAGTTCATAATGTACACTGCTGTTTCCAGAGCGTATCCCCAAAACGAATTTGGTAATTCTGAATAACTCATCATCGATCTAACCATTTCCATAAGAGTCTTATTCCTTCGTTCTGCCACACCATTCTGTTAGGGTGTACCAGGTGCGGACAGTTGGGATTGAATCCCGACCTCTGATAAGTAATTCCTAAACTCTCCTAAGAGGTATTCGCCACCACGATCAGACCGTAGTGTCTTGATACTTTTACCTAGTCGTTTCTCCACATCAGCCTTGTATTCTTTGAACTTATCAAAGCACTCGGACTTGCGGAACATTAGGTAAATGTATCCATATCTTGAATAATCATCTATAAAAGAGATAAAATATTCAAAATCTCCTCTTGCCTGGACAGACATAGGACCACACAAATCAGAATGAACCAATTCTAACACTTCTTTGGCTCTATACCCCTTGGCCTTAAAAGGCCTCTTGGTCATTTTACCTTCCAAGCAAGATTCACACGTTGGAAAATTTTCCAACTCAAATGGACCCAAGAGTCCATCGGCTACAAGTCTTTGAATCCTACTTAAGTTAATATGGCCAAGCCTTAGATGCCAAAGATCTGTACTGAATCTGGATGGGTTTACTTTCGTAACTCAGGTCTTCCTGCACCTGTACCGACTGAGGCTCAATCACTTGATCTGTACTGAGAGTACATTTCTTGAGCATCGATACATGGAACACGTTGTGAATGGCTGCCATGTCTGAAGGTAGTTCCAGTCTGTATGCGACTTGGCCCACTCTTTCTAAAATCCGGTACGGTCCTACATATCTTGGGCTTAACTTGCTCCTCTTTCCAAACCTCATTATCCCTTTTATTGGGGATACTTTAAGGAATACCAAATCTCTGGTACTGAATTCCAGCGGTCTGCGCCTTTTATCGGCATAATTCTTCTGCCGACTTTTAGCAGTATCTATTCGTTGGCGGATCTTCTGTATAGCTCGGGTGGTGTCATCGATAAGCTCCGTTCGGAATCCCATCTCCTTCTTTTCACCGCTCTCATACCAGCATATAGGGGACCTACACTTCCTCCCATATAGAGCTTCGTAAGGTGCCATTCCAATAGTAGCTTGGTAGCTATTAGGAGAGTTTCAAACAACAAAATAAAACTTCATAATTTGTTTCCGGAAATTTTAAAATAAAATTTCTCTTCAAAAATCCCTTCATGGTTGATAAAAAGAAATTTCTATAATTTTATTTTTCAACATGTGAATAATTTTACAAAGAGAAAAAATAAAATATCTTTCCAATCTACAAATAAGGAAAGAGATCTAATCTCTTTCTTTAATCTTTTGTAGATCCTTTTAAGAGAGATATTTTAATTTTAATTCTCTCCAATAAATTATATCTTCTACATAAGAAAAATTAAAATTAAAATTCTTTTTAATTTCATTAGGGCCGGCCCCCTTTAGCTTGGGTTCAAGCTAGGGCCGGCCACCCATAAACCATGCTTAGGCCGGCCCTAGCTTGATCCCTAAGCTAGCTTGGCCGACCCCCTTTAGGTGGATATAGTACTCTATAATTAAGAGGCTACGATAGGGACCGAGAGGAGGAATTGATTTTGGTCTCCCGATAAAATTAAGCATCCCATGTTCGCCCCGAACACACAACTTAATTTTATCAATAATAATTCATTCCACTAGAGAACTATTATTGAACTACCGCACCAATCTCAAATTACATTTTTGGGCTCCTTATTATGAGTGTGTTAGTCTCCCTGTGTTTAAGATGTCGAATGTTCACTAATTAAGTGAGTTACTGACAACTCATTTAATTAATATCTTAATCCAAGAATAGTACCACTCAACCTTATCGTCATGTCGGACTAAGTCCACCTGCAGGGTTTAACATGACAATCTTTATGAGCTCATCTTGGGGACATTATCAACCTAGATTACTAGGACACAGTTTCATTCTATAATCAACAACACACACTATAAGTAATATCATTTCCCAACTTATCGAGCTTATTGATTTATCGAACTAAATCTCACCCATTGATAAATTAAAGAAATAAATATCAAATATATGTGCTTGTTATTATATCAGGATTAAGAGTATACACTTCCATAATAACTGAGATCTTTGTTCCTTTATAAAGTCAGTATAAAAGAAACGACCTCTAATGGTCCTACTCAATACACTCTAAGTGTACTAGTGTAATTATATAGTCAAGATAAACTAATACCTAATTACACTACGACCTTCCAATGGTTTGTTCCTTTCCATTTTAGTCATGAGCTACTATTTATAATTTATAAGGTACTGATAAAATCCTCTTCTGTATGTGGCACCACATACTATGTTATCTACAATATAAATTAATTGAACAACTACAACTAAATGTAGACAATTTGACCAAATGTGATTCTTTATTCAAAATAAATGTTTACAAAAGCTTAGGCTTTCAGTATACACTCTAACACTTACTTCTTATGAGCAAGACTTCCAGCATAAACTGTAATGACCTTAGTTTCGGTCGAGCATATGGAGCTCAACTCCCCACTTCTTATGAGCAAGACTCGGACGACCCTAGAGTTGGCCAGACATACGGGGCTTAGTCTCTCACTTCTCCTAGGTGTGACTCCCGTTATATAGTCGCCTCACCCCAGATCCAATCGGGTATCCAAACTCAATTTCTCACTTCTCCTAGGCATGACTCCCAGTATATATTCACTTGGCCCTAGAGTCATTCAGTCATCTAGACTCAGTTCTCATCTTTCCTGGGTATGACTCCCAGCGTACGTTTGCCCAGCCCTAGAGTCGGTCGGACCTCCTCTAGGAGACAACATTGTTAGAGAATCACAACAAACTACTAGAGAATATTCCACTACTTTGGCATGTACCGGCAACAAAACCTTCCTCTACTTAGAGGAGAGCTACTGTACATACTCCAATACCCAACATTCTCACTCTAATTTTCTTATTTGCTCTCTCTATAGCGTGCACAGGTCTATCAATGTTGGCAAAGTACTAGTCTCCCTGCAGTCAATGGTAAAGCCGGCCCCGCCAGCTCACCATCTTCTTTGCCTTAAGATAAAATCAAATTTGGCGTCGTCTGTGAGAACTTTGCCTGAATCTGAAATAAATAGATGGACAAAGTTGAACAGTTCACAATGGTCACTTTATTACAAGAAGACTTGGAATTGCTTATATCTACCTGAATGTAGAATTAGTACAACAACAGCAGGCAGCAGTGAAGCATCCATTGCAGAATGATCTGGCTTTATCTGTAATAGGCCCTCACATTGAGTGAGGGACTCGAGTGGAAGGACTGACTGGGTTTCCATTGGCTCCTCCTCCTCCAGCCGACTTTATGTATAGCCGATTAGCTTACTGCCCGTGCCCAGTCTCTACTCCTATATCACCGGATCTTGTTCTGCATGCCTTTCAAGGGTGCGACCCGAGCTGAGAGGTCCCAAGGATTGTCTTCTAAAAATACACTCACTTGGTGTTGGAGCAATCTAGGTACCCTAGGTTTTGATGTTTTGGCAAAGTTTAAGTTAGGTTTATTGTTGTATTTGATATGTGTTATGTGTGTGTAGGATATAGGTATAACAAGAAGAGTCCAAGTGTGATCTTAGCTAAGGAGAAAAGTTCAAGGGTGAGTTTTGGCGGTGTAAGACCAAGTATGTAGTCTTGGCAACGTAAGTCCAAGTGTGACTTGGCAAAGGTTGAAGTCCCAGAGGCGCAGCCTCTTGGCAAAGGTAGACCTAACAACAATGACAAAGCCGAGGGAAGCTCTTGAAGGCAAGGTGTCAATGATGGGGAAGCATCCGAGGGACACAAGGTTGATGAAGGAGGATAGAAGGCTAGGTCTAGATTGGTTGGACAAGGACGAGTGCTGAGTGAATGTACTCAGGGGTTAAAATATTAGATTTAGAGTTTTACTGTAGCAGTTACTATAGTAATACTGCAGCATTTATTGTATCACTTACTGTAGTAATTGCTGTAGTCATCCAATGTCCTATTCCATTTGGAACCATGTCTCCAACCTCCTCCTCTAATAATTGAAGTTGTCTCGGTCGTACGGAGGTGGAATCTAGATATCCCATTCGAGAGGTCTCTCTGACTCCATCTTCTTTTCTAGCAATTGCTTCTTTGGCGATTAGTCCAATAAAGAGCGACCAAGCTCTGATATCACTTGTTGGGTCTTGACGTCCGCTAGAGGGGGTGAATAGCATCTCACCTAAAATGTCGCTTCCTACAATTATTAGTACACAGCAAAATACAAATAATCTAACAAATAGAAAGACAAACCCAATGACATGTTGATTTAACGTGGTTCAGAGATAAAGAGCGACCAAGCTCTGATACCACTTGTTGGGTCTTGACGTCCGCTAGAGGGGGTGAATAGCATCTCACCTAAAATGTCGCTTCCTACAATTATTAGTACACAGCAGAATACAAATAATCTAACAAATAGAAAGACAAACCCAATGACATGTTGATTTAACGTGGTTCAGAGATAAAGCTCCTACTCCACAGCTGTCTGTAAGGTGGACGATTCCAATCCTTCGGTAGATGACTCTCCAGAAAACATCCGGCTAGCTCACGTAGCCCCTTGTGGGTGGAGAAATCTCACCACACCACAACTCGCACAAGCACGCTTGGGATGATAGGGCACTTGAAAGACTATTAATAGGGGTTAACTACCTCTATTTCTTCAACTTTGCCCAAACACCCCGAGCTCTATTAAATAGAGCTCGGGAGGAAACACTAAGTTGTTTTCCTGCCACTGGTCGATTGGTAAAAATATCAGTCGACTGATCCTAAATGAAATTGACCGTTATAAGCTAGCGGCTCGATACCAGTCGACTAATGAAAGTATCAGTCGACTACTCCATATGGGTTGAGCGAACAGAGATATTCTATTCGCTACCAGTCGATTGGTGATATGTCGGTGGATGACTTCCAAGAAAACATTCAGCTAGCTCACATAGCTTCTTGTGGATGGAGAAACCTCACCACAACTCAGACAAGCACACTTGGGATGCTAGGGCACTTGGAAGACTACTAATAGAGGTTAACCATCTCTATTTCGTCAACTTTGCCCAAGCACTCCCACTAGATCTTTGTTTGTTATTTAAGCTCATGCTTATATGCTAATAAGGTTAGAATAATATGACTTTTATCCTGTTTAGTTTAGTATGATCTCATATACATTCATACATATACACATCAATTTTTAATAACTTAGTGATTTTATATCGTCGTTGGTGTTTATGTTAGTTTTAGATAGTTTGATATTGATTATTTCTTATATTGTCACTAGGGGGTACCGTCTGATTTGGCAGACAAGTATACCCATGGGGCGTGACAGGAATCCTCCCGTTTGGACATTTATTCTGATAGTGGCATTTTGATTGCAAGAGAAGCATCTAATATGCTCCTTACCAATTACGTACTAAGGCTTTTGTCTTCTTTAACTTTATTTTTGCCTCGGGTGTCACTTGAGCCTTCTTCTTGGCCAATTTAGGACACTTATTCTTAGAATACCTTTTTTCCCTACACTCAAAGAAAATAATATGATCTTTATTTTTATAACTTGAAATCTTTATACCTTCATATATAGGGGTGACACTTGATCCTCCATTTGATCCTTCTTGGCTTGTGGAAGATGGTATAAGGGTGACACTTGATCCTCCATTTGATCCTTCTTGGCTTGTGGAGATGGCACCATCTTCCACTTTATCATTTCCAGAAGTTGAGGCTTCTTCTTGATCTGGTATCAATGAATTGTGTTCCACCTCAATCCTTGAGGTGGATGCCTCTTCAATTTTCCCCTCAGATGTTGAGCATCTCTCAACCTTCAAATCCTCATGTATATGAAACATAGAGTTTCCCTCTTTGCCTTTGTCTTTGCATTCCATTGAGGATGGTTTTTCATGGACTTCACCTATTTGATTCATATCTCCTTTGCATCTTGATAGTCTCCAATTTTGTACAGAATAGTGCATGACAATAAATTAACTAAAATTTTGATTACCTTCTCATTTGCCTTGCATCTTTGGATTTGTTCCTCACTCCATTGGCTTCTCATGATGAGTTTGTCTTTGTTATCAAATGGAGCTTCAAATCTCTCCATTAGAGCAAACCATTGCTTTATCTCCATCATGAAAAAATTTTTGATCCTAATTCCAAAGATCGAAGCTTGAAGCTATGAATGGCGGAGGCGCCCAAGTATCATATCCAAGTCCATCTCGAAAATCCAACTTGAAGTTGAACTCTCTAGATGAAATCTTTGACTTGTTGACTTTAGGATTCAACTTCTTCTTCCTCTAGCTTGTTACCCTTTCCAGCGATGAGTCTGGTGAAGAGTGACCTCGTTTTAATATCATTTGTTGGGACCAGGGGGGTGAATAGCTTGCTCGCTTCAACGAAGATGATTTGCAGTGGAATACTTGAAGTGAAGAACTCTCTAATGCTAACATAAGGATTTACTTGGTATCCACCTCCTTGAGGTGACTAATCCAAGGATCTGACTCTTTCTCACACATACATTATGAAAGATCTCCTTCTCAAAAATAATCCGGAGACAGAAAAGTCTCATACAAGCTCACACATGAAAAAATACAAGAAAAAGAGGATGAGAAGCTAATATAAATTAAATAAAATCTTACAAGATTACAATAATGAAATCCTAGCTTGCTCTCTTCTTGCTTGAAACCACCTCTTGATCAATTTTGAAATGCCCTAGCATGTCACTCTAAGTTTCCAAGAACTTGTCATATGTGGTTGAGTTGTTGCGAGCGAGAGTTCTTATTCAAAATGTCCACGAAGACTCTTTTCTAGAGTTCTTCGATGCCTCCCAATCGATTCAGTTTTTCTCTAATCGACTGCCACATCATTCAACCGTCCAACACCTATAAAACATCTTTTTTTGAATCCTAATCGATTGGTAAGTCATCCCAATCAATTCAGAGAGCCTTAATTGATTATCCAATCGATTCTGTAACTCTCTGTTCACTCATAAAAATGTCTTAATCAATTATCCCACTGGATTAAACCTTCTTAATCAATTATCCCACTGGATTAAACCTTCTTAATCAATTGCCTCAATCAATTTCCTTTTCTCGCAATAAAGCACTGCCTAATCAATTGACCCAATCGATTAGAAGTGGCTGAATCGATTGGGTCAATCTATTCAACCTTATTTTCGCAAATTCCTCTTAGCAAATCTCTTGGCCCGAATTGATTAGGATCAACCCAATTGATTCGAGCCCTTTCTATATTCTCACAAGAACCTCCTAATCGATTAGTTTATGGTCAATCGATTGTCCAACCCTAACTTTCTTAATCTAAGTCTAAGATTTCCTTACCCAACATTAAGTCAACCGTGATCTATTGGGATTTCTCCACCAAGTATCTAATAAATCCTTTGATTCACTTGGACTTTTATTCTCGTGCCAAGTGTTCGGTCTTTCATGATCCACTTGGACTTTCAAACACCAAGTGTCCATTCAACCTTTGACCCACCTAGACTTTTCTTCTTATGCCAAGTGTCTGGTCTTCCATAATCCACTTGGACTTCCAAACACTAGGTATCTGGTCAACCTTTGACCCACCTGGATTTTTCAATGTCTAACTTTACTCACCAGGACTTTTCTTCATCTAGTTTCACTCACTAGGATTTTCCCACTTAGCTTCACTCACTAGGATTTTCTCACTGTTTAGCTTCACTCACTAAGACTTTCTAATTGTATAGCTTCACTCACCAGGATTTTCTAATTATTTAATTTCACTCACCAGAACTTTCCAACTGTCTAGCTTCACTCACAAAGACTTTCCTACTACTTGGCTTCACTTACCAGGACTTTCCAACTATTTGGCTTCACTCACCATGACTTTCCAATTGCCTAGCTTTATATACCAAGACTTTCCAATTGCCTGACTTTACTCACTACAACTTTTCATCGCTTAGCTTCACTTACCAGGACTTTCTTCACTGCTCGACTTCATTCACCGGGACTTCTCACACCAAGTGTCTAATCCTCCATAACCCACTTAGTTTTTCTTCTTTTCCCAATCATCCCGTTAATTTTGTCCTTGTCTAACCTCCAGTTAGGACTTTTCTAATCGAGTATCCAATCAATCTTGACCTACTTGACTACTCTTGCATATCAAACTGGTCAACCTTTGACCGGTGGAGAATTGCACCAACAATCTCCCAAATGAATAATCGTACTTGTAATCTCCATATATTGTCAAATATCAAAACTCAAGCTTAAGTCAAACTGGTTAACTTTGACCTAGGGACAATTGCACCAATATTCAGGTCATACATTGTGCCTCTAAACTCTAGGACATTCGGGCCATACATCCTGCCTCCAAGTTTCAAGGCATTCGAGTCATACACGGTGCCTCCCATCTCTAAGGCATTCAGGTCATACACCGTGCATCTAAGCTCCAAGGCATTCAGGTCAGGCATTGTGCCCCCAAGATCTAAGGTATTTGGGCCATACACCGTACCTCTAAACTCCAAGGATAAATCTCATATTCTCGTGCCGCTCGGTTGAGTTATAAGCAAACCTACTCTGGCACCTATTCCAGAATTTCAAGCTGCCTAGCGGAGTTATAAGTGAGCCTATCATCACGCCTATATCCTAGACTCTCGAGTCATCCGGCTGAATTATAAGTGAGTCTGCCCTCGCATTTATGTCCCAGACTCTCCTCCCGCCCAGCAAAGTTATAAGTAAGTCTGCCCTCACGCCTATGTCCTAGACTCTTGAGTTGCCCGACCGAGTTATAAATGTGTTTTCTCTCACAGTTGTCTAGACTCTCATGTCGCTTGATCGAGTTATAAGTGAGTCTGCTCTCACACTTATCTCAGACTCTCGTGTCGCTCGGCCAAATTATAAGTGAGTCTGTCCTTACACCAATATCCCAGACTCTTGAATTTCTCCGCCGAGTTATAAGCAAGACTGTCCTCGTGCCTATGTCCCAGACTCTCGAGCCGCACAACCGATTTATAAGTGAGCTTGTCCTCACGCTTGTCTCAGACTGTTGTGATGCTTGACTGAGTTATAACCGAGCTTGCTCTCGCACTTATCCCAGACTCTTATGTCACTCAGCTGAGTTATAAGTGACCCTGCAGGCTGTCCACCTCGGGGGTTGGGATGTATGTGGAAGGGAGTTCTAGCTCATCCACACGTTCTCTCAAAATCTTATTATTCCATGCTAAGTCTACCACCAGATGATTCAGGCTTAGACCGATGGCAAAAACCTAAGAAAAATTAATGTGAGGAAGTTTTACTCATTAAGGGGAATAGAATTGAGAACTTATTACAGTGGCGCCTTGGGTAAATTCATCCACGCGGTTGAAAATAGAGAAGTCCCTCAGACGCCTTATCGCGCTCGTCCAAGTATTGGCTAGTGACCCTTTTAATTTCACCACCCTGAGGGGGAGGGGACTTGAAACTCATCCCCTGTTGGGATGGCAAGTCGAAGGAAAGGCAAAACTGGCACTTAGGTTTAGTGGGTGTGCCAGACCTGCTTTTGGTCCAGTCCCTAGAGATCAATTCACTTTCTTTGCTGAACCAACTTATTTCTTTTTCTTCTTTCTACCTTTCGATTTAGAAGCAGAAACATTTTCAGCAATGTGAATTTGAGAGTTTTGACGAAATAACCCTTCTGCTGCTTGAAGTTCTATCAGAAGTTTCACTTACGAATAAACCCTTTTGTTCATGTTGTAGTTCAAGCGGAACTGCTCAAAATTTTTAGGTAATGTTTGGAGAATGATATCGACCTAGGTTTCCCCATCGATTTCAGCCCCAAGGATTTCTATCTCATTTAAATGAGCCATCATTTTGAGAATATGATCCCTTACGGGTGTCCCCTCAGTCATAGTGGTCGTCATCAAGTTTCTCATAGCCTGTTACCTAGCAGCCCAATTCTGGTGTCCGAAGAGTTCTTTGAGATTGTGCATCATGTCATAAGTAGTAGACATGGCCTGATGTTGATGTTGCAGTACATTTGACATAGAAGCCAAAATGTAACACCACGTCATCTCATCTGCCCTGACCCATTTCTTATGACACTCAATCTCCTCTTCACTAGAATCACTATTAGGCAAGCTTGGATAGATCTCATAAAGTACGAACTTGTAGCCTTCAGCAATTAAGATAATGTCCAAGTTTCTCTTCCAATCTATATAATTGGGTCCTGTAAGTTTGTTCTCTTTCAATATAATAGCAAGAGGATTGAAGGTCATTTGAAATCCTAAGAATCACAAAATATTTGGTCAAAACATAAGAATTTAAAATAATATTGATTCATTAAATAATATCATTTAAATTCACCAACACCTCAAAACACCGTGAATTTTGTATGTCACGATAGTGTGGACGTATACAAATTCAAACATTTATAAGAGGGGGGTTTACCCATTAATTTTATTATCTTGTCAATCTAACTTTATGACAAATAAAATTAATAGTTGATTTTTCTTCGGTCACACAAATAATAGTAGTGACTCCAATGGGGAGGATACTATTAAATACGCCTAAGTGTATATCATTACTTGATACTTAGTCCATTAAATAGGATTGTGCCCCTTCAGATGGAGAATATCACACGCTCCTAAATAATTTTCTACAATCATCCATAAAAGAAGTTTGATCTAGTGATCCACAAACAAACTCATCTGATGTGGATGAAGACACTCAGAGCCAACGCGCAACTTTGAATGCATCACTTACAAACCAGTAATGGAAACCGTAGAATTTAAATAATTCCTCTCCCATTTAGTTATTTAAAATGAGGAATTTTAACATACATATACACGCAGCATATATAGACAGCATAAAAGGCAATAAATATGAAAAATAAATTTTCAACTATTATGGCCTCATCCATAGCTATCCTCGATATGCCACCAACCCTAGCCGCCGCCATCGGGTCATGTCATCGCGTCTATCTTGCTTCCTTTTCTACTGCACCTCTGGTCCTCAAGATAGCACCACACGTAGTAAGGAGACGAACCGCAACAAAATAAAATTTTATATTTATCGATCCTATATTCCAAAAGGGAATGTACATGTAATCTAGATCGAACAGAATGTAAAATCCTAAAACTAATACAGCTCCTGCTGTATTTAATAATTACAATCATGTACACACATAAAATGCCCTCGACATGTCCGAGGGTCCAATCACACACAAACACAATAGGGCCATAATAGTTGGAACTAGGATGCCTACAACCACAGAGTTAATCTATTTGCACATCCTACTATTATCCTGCCTAAATTTATGTATGAACTGTGCATAATTTAACTTAAAACCAAACACACAGAGGCAAAAAACTCGCTCTGATACCAATTGTTGGGTGCTACTCAGAATTTCATTCTGCTTCCCCTATACAAAAATTTGTACAAGCACAGAACTTTCTTAACAACCTATGTGTTCCTCATGAGTTAAACTTGAATTGGAAACGAAACTTAACATTTTTACTTCAAGTTCAACTCATGTGTTCTTCAGTAGTTAAAATTTAGATTACAAACGATACTTAACATTATTAATCTAAGTTCGTCCCATATTACAGAAGTTGATTCAATATCTATTTCAAAGATTAGCTTCCAGGTTAAACATGGTGAGGCACTTGGCCTTCTTGGGTATGAGATTATCCACCACTTCCTAGACAAAGTCTTTCAAAGAAATTAGATATTTAAACTTCTTACAGTAACCCTAGGTTTAACTACAGAGACCTCAATAGAAGCACAAGATCAAAACACTAAATCAAAACACAAAAAATGAAACACGAAATCGCTAGCCTCTTGTGTTGGTATTTCAGGATCCATACAAAGAAAAACTAGTTTCTCTATGGAATTAAGAATTAGTTATACCTTTCTTTATAAACAAAGACCTCTTTATCTTCTGCTGTATTCCTCTCCTCCTCTTGGACGTCGTGTGGGTGACGATCTACCAAGATGAAATCCACCCGAACCACTTCTTCTCCTCCAAGAAATTCCGGCCACCAAGGAATGCCAAAATAGGAAACTTTCTTCTCTTCTTCTTCCTCTCAAGCAACCGGCCACCAAGTGCTCCTTCTTTTCTTTCAAGTTTCGGCCACCAAGAAGAGATGGGTGTCGATCTTAGAAAGAAGAAAGGGAGAGAAGAAACAAGGTGACACCGGCCTTAGGAAGAGGAAAGGGAGAGAGGTCGGCCACCAAGGAAAAGAGAGGAGAGAAATTGTAGAGATATGTGTATATAACATAAGGCACCCTCTACCTCTCTTTTATAATTCTTGTTCATGGCAAAAAATAAAATTTTAATAACAATTAAAATCTCTCTCTTTTAAATTTCCTATTGTGATGGCTACAAAAGAAAAGTTTTAAAATTAACCTCTCTCTTTTAAACAATGTAGATGGCTACACAAAAGGAAAGATTAAAATTAAAGCTTCTCTTTTAAATCATGATTACAAAAAAAGAAAAGTCTTATCAAAATTAAAATCTCTCTTTTAAACATTATAGATAACTACAAAAAAAGGAAAGATTTTAACAAAATTAAAATCTCTCTTTTAATCCTTTGTAGATAGCTATAAAAGGAAATATTTTAAAATTTAAAACTCTCTTTTAAAACCATATGGATGCCTTCAAAAAAGGAAATATTTTCCCAAAATTTAATTTTAAATAAAATCTCCTTTTCTATCATGCTATGGTCGGCCCCTTGCTTGGGCACCAAGCAAGGCTTGGCCGACCACTACTTGTGTTCCAAGCTAATGCTTGGCCGACGCCCTTGCACCAAGCAAGGATGTGTCCAACCCATTACTTGGGTAAGAAGTGGACTTTGTGGATACAAGGCTTTATAGAGGCTACAACAGGGACCAAGAGGAGGGATTGGTTTTGGTCTCCCGATGAGCTTGAGCTTCCTGTATTCGACCCGAACACCCAACTCAAGTTCATCAATAATAACTCATACCACTAAAGAGTTATTATTGAACTACCGCGCCAATCTCATATTACATTATGGGCTCCTTCTTATCATGAGTGCATTAATCTCCCTATGTTTAAAATATCGAATGTCCATTAATTAAATGAGTTACTGACAACTCACTTAATTAATATCTAGCTCCAAGAGTAGTACCACTCAACTTCATTGTCATGTCGGACTAAGTCCATCTACAGAGTTTAAATGACAATCCTTATGAGCTCCTCAAGGGGACATCATCAACCTAGATAACTAGGACATAATTTCCTTCTATAATCAACAACACACCATATAAATAATATTATTTCCTAACTTATCAGGCCTATTGATTTAACGAATAAATCTTACCCATTGATAAATTAAAGAAATAAATACTAAGTATATGTGCTTGTTATTATATCAGGATTAAGAGTACGCACATCCATAATAACAGAGGTTATGTTCTTTTATGCAGTCAGTACAAAAGAAACAACCTCAAATGGTCCTGCTCAATACACACATAGTGTACTAGTATAATTTTATAGTCAAGATAAACTAGTACCAAATTACACTACAACCATTCCAATGGTTTGTCCAATCCATCTTGGTTGTGAGCTACTATTTATAATTTATAAGGAACTGATAACATGATCTTTTATGTAACACCACACACCATGTTATCTATAATATAAATTAAATGGACAACTATATTTTACTAAATGTAGAAATTTGACCAATGTGATTCTTATTACAAAATAAATGTTCATACAAAAAACTAGGCTTTTAGTATACATCCTAACACTCTCTTGTGTCAAAGATTGTCTTTCCTAACCGATTCAATGTAGTCTCATCCATCTAAGTAGTCTTGGAAAGGAAAGCCTTAGACATAGTCTCCATAGTAAAAATAGAGAGAATGTTTCAGCTAGAGGAAAGAGGAAAAGGGAGTTGAAATTTCTTACCGAAGGAGGAATCCAGCCCTATCCGGATGGGGCTAAACCCGAAGATATACAGCATCCCCTCTTGGAGAAATCCAGGAATGTTAAACTTCAAGACTACAGTCTCTCTATAGCTTCACCAAAGGTTAACTCCATACGAAAGTCACCTAGATTAGGGGTAGGAAGAAAAGACGATTGCCACTTGGTTGGCCAAGACCCTAGGATGGGGAGTCGAATAAAAAAATATTTGCTCCTCCTCTCAGCGCCTTGATAAGGAATATTATTGAAAAGGGTAGTCTTTAGATGGGAGTGGAAACAAAAAAGGATGTCGATTATTTATTGAGAGTAGAAAAAGTAATGGAACGCTTGAGGAGTCAACGAACCTCCAAATAAGCGAAACGCGATGACAACCCCGCATAGAAGGAGGATATAATTGGGGACTAGTTACTGAAGAGGAAGGCGAAAATACTAACTCACTTCAGTGAAAAATGATGGAATGGAAAAGCATAGGCCTACCAGTGCTTGTTCCTTAAAGAAGGTTACATAACCTTCGGGGGGAAGATGGGGATAGTCCTGGTTAGTAGGTATAATCATGTGTAGAGAATCGGGGACTTCATAATGTTAGAATGTATACTAAAAGCCTAGCTTTTGGTATAAACATTTATCTAGAAATAAGAAACACATTGGTCAAATGTCTACATTTATGATAAATGTAGTTGTTCAATTAATTTATATTGTAGATAACATGGTGTGTGGTGTCACACACAGAAGATCATGTTATCAGTACCTTATAAATTATAAATAGTAGCTCACGACCAAGATGGAAAGGAACAAATCATTTGAAGGTCATAGTGTAATTAGGTATTAGTTTATCTTAACTATATAATTACACTAGTACACTTAGAGTGTATTTAGTAGGATCATTTGAGGTTGTTTCTTTTATACTGACTTTATAAAGGAACAAATACCTCAGTTATTATGGAAGTGTGTGCTCTTAATCCTAATATAATAACAAGCACATATATTTGATATTTATTTCTTTAATTTATCAATGGGTGAGATTTAGTTCGATAAATCAATAAACTCGATAAGTTGGGAAATGATATTACTTATAGTGTGTGTTGTTGATTATAGAAGGAAACTGTGTCCTAGTAATCTAGGTTGATAATGTCCCCAAGATGAGCTCATAAAGATTGTCATGTTAAACCCTGCAGGTGGACTTAGTCCGACATGACGATGAGATTGAGTGGTACTATTCTTGGATAAAGATATTAATTAAATGAGTTGTCAGTAACTCACTTAATTAGTGGACATTTGACATCTTAAACACAGGGAGACTAACATACTCATAATAAGAAGGAGCCCAAAAATGTAATTTGGGATTGGTGCAGTAGTTCAATAATAGTTCTCTAGTGGAATGAATTATTATTGATAAAGTTAAGTTGTGTGTTCGGGGCGAACATGGGATGCTTAATTTTATCGGAAGACCAAAACCAATTCCTCCTCTCGGTCCCTATTGTAGCCTCTTATTTATAGAGTACTATACCCACCTATACCCACCTTCATACCCATGATAAGGGGGCTGGCCAAGCTAGGGCCGGCCAAGCCTTAATTTATGGGTGGCCGGCCCTAGCTTGAACCCAAGCTTAGGTGGCCGGCCCCCATTAAATTAAAAGGAGTTTTAATTTTAATTTTTATTATGTGGAAGATATAATTAAAGAGAATTAAAATTAAAATATCTCTTTTAAAAGGATCTACAAAAGATTAAAGAAAGAGATTAGATCTCTTTCCTTATTTGTAGATTGGAAAGATATTTTATTTTTTCTCTTTGAAAATTATTCACATGATGAAAAATTAAAATTATAGAAATTTCTTTTATCAACCATGAAGGGATTTTAAAGGGAAATTTTATTTTTTAAAATTTCCAAAGACAAATAAGGAAGTTTTAATTGTTGATTAAAAATTGTCTTATTTACTTTCCATGAGGTGTCGGCCATGATTAATTGATTAAGAAATTTTTATTTAATTTTTCTTAATTAATTGTTGTCAAGGAAAGTTAAGGAAATTTTATTATAAATAAATTTCCTTATTTTCCAAAGCCAAGGAATATAAAAGAAGGGGTGGGGGTGCCTTTATGGGTTACAACCTCTATTATTCTCTCCCTCTTTTCCTTGGTGTTGTGGCCGGCCAACCTCTCTCCCTCTCTTCCTCTTTGTGGTGGCCGAATCCTTCCTCTTGCTTGGAGCTCTTGTGGTGGCTGGATACTACTTGGAGAAGAAGAAGAAGAAGGAGAGAAAGCTTGTATCCCTTGGAGCTTGGTTGGTGTTTTTTTCTTCATCCTTGGTGAAGCTCTTTTGTTTTGGTCGAACCTAGCAAGGAGGAGAAGAAGGTGCTTAGGTGGTTTCTCATATTGGAAGATCGTTGCCCACACAACGTCCGAGGTTAGAAGAGGAATACGGTAGAAGATCAAGAGGTCTTTCTAAAAGGTATAACTAGTAATTTTTCCTTTCCGCATCATACTAGTTATTTTTGGAAATAATACCAAATACAAGAGGCTTACGATTCTAGTATTTCGAATTTATTTTCGATGTAGTGTTCTTATGTTTATTTCTTTTCCTTGTGATTTGATTGTTCCTTTCGGTTAACCTAAAGTTATTTTAGGAAATTAAATATTAGCTTTCCATAAAAGGTTTTGTCTAGTCGGTGGTGGTTGCTCCCATATCCAAGAAGGTCATGTGCCTCGCCACGTCAGTACTAGGAACCAATTATGGAAATTAATATTTAATGGAATTAATAACTTAAGGTGATTTGGGTCGAACGTGTTAAGTTCCGCAGGAGATCCAAGTCAAAACCAAAAGGAACAAATAAATTAAACTATGGATCAAACGTGTTAAGTTCCGCAGGCGATCCAGGTTTAATTTAAAAGAACACATGGTAGCTAGGAAAAGGTTCAGATATTTGTACAAAATTTTTGTACAGTGGAACCTCTAGGTTTTTCGAGTAGCAACCAACAATTAGTATCAGAGCTAGGGTTTTGCCTCTGTGTATTTGGTATTAGTTTAATTATACACATGTCATACATAATTTAGGCAGGATAATAGTAGGATGTGCTAACTTTGTGGATGCAGGATCCAACTATTATGGCTTATAGTTTTATGTGTGTGATTGGACCCTTGGACATGTCAAGGGCATTTATATGTGTGTGCATGATTGTATTATAAAATACAGCAGGAGCTGTATTTAGTTTTATTTGGATTTTATTTTTTGATCTAGTTATATGTACATTCCTTTTATGGAATATAGGATCGATGGATGTAAATTTTATTTTATGTTCGATCTAGTTTACATGTACATTCCTTCGAGGAATATATGATCGAAAAATGTAAAATTCTATTTATGTCGCGGATCAAATCTTGCAAGGCGTGAAACCTTTTGAGGATCAGAGGCGCAGCAGAACAAGGAGCAAGATGGATGCGACAACTAGACCCGGTGGCGGTGGCCAAAGATGGCAGCAGCTAGGGTTGGCGACACACGGAGGACAGCAATAGATAAAAGTCATAATAGTTGAAAATTAGTTTTTCTATTTATTGCTCTTTATGCTGTGTTGTGTGTGATTGTTAGTATGCATGCTAAATAGGCTAGCATAGTCAAAATTCGTCACTTTAAATAACTAAGTGGGAGAGAGATTTATTTTTAAATAAATTTCACGGTCTCCATTACTGGTTTGTAAGTGATGCAAACAAGCTTCTGCGTTGGCTCTGAGTGCCTTCCTCCATATCGGATGAGCTTGTTTGTGGATCACTAGAACAAACTTCCATTTTGGATGACTACAGGAAGTTAATTAAGAGTGTGTGATCTTCCCCATCGGAAGGGGCACAATCTTATTAATGGACTTAGTGTCAAGTAGTGGTATACACTTAGGCACGTCTAATAGTATCCTCCCCATCGGAGTCACTGCTATTATTTGTGTGACCGAAGAAAACCAACTATTAATTTGTCAAATAAATAGGTTGACAAGATAATAAAATTAAAACCCCTCTTATAAATGTTTGATTTTGTATACGTCCACACTATTGTGGCATACAAAATTCACGGTGTTTGAGGTAATTTTATTTTGTCATAAAGATTTATTGACAAGATAATTAATGGGTAAAACCCTCCTCTTACAAATGTTTAAATTATGTATACGTCCACACTATCGTGGCATGCAAAATTCACGGTGTTTGAGGTGTTGGTGAATTTAAATAATATTGTTTGAGGAATCAATGTTATTCTAAATTCAAAAGGTTTTGACCAAATATTTGATCAAAGACAGATCAACTATTAATTTTATTTGTCATAAAGTAAAGTTGACGAGATAATAAAATTAATGGATAAAATCTCTTTTTTGATTTTGTATACGTCCACACTATCGTGGCATACAAAATTCATAGGGATTTTAAAAGAATTGATCTTGACCAAATATTTTTGTGATTCTTAGGATTTAAAATGTTTGTCAATCCTCTAGTTGTTATACTATAGAAAAGACTTAGTAGTCCCAATTGTAATGATTGGAAATAGGACTTGGACATTAAGGTAGGCTGTCTTCTTAGAACTAAGAACAATTTAGGTGTATTTAATTCATTAGTTGAAACATGTCTAGTGGTGTTATCTACCAGAACCTAGAGTGTAGATACAGATGCCATTAATCATGACCGCAATTCATTGCAGGGTTCCAGGAAACCCGACAACTAAATGAAAATAAAAATACCGTCCACATGAGCACTGCTGTAAAAGTGGCAGTTGTTGCAGTGGGAGATGTTTATCTTTTGATAAGAATAAAATATGGATTTTAAGTAATTGTCTTTACGTACCAAGTTTAGAAAGAACTAGTTTTCAGTTTCTAAACTATTCAAAGAACTTGATATTCTGGCTCTTTTAATAACAAAGTTGTTATTAAGAAAAAGAGAGAAGTTATCTATTCTGGTACGTTGGTTGACAATTTATAAATCCAATAACTCCCACGATGCAACAAATGGAAATTAGTAACACATCTTCTAAATTTAAGAGAAAGCAACCTTCGGAAATGAACCAATTATATTCTTGACATCTAAGGCTAGGTTATATTATCTTGAGTAGGATTCATTGGTAGCTGATGAACTTTTGGGTTCATTAGTAGTGAAAATCTTTCCAACCTGCGAGTCTTACTTGGAAGGAAAAATAACCAAGAAGCTTTTAAGTCTAAGGGGTTTGGAGCCAAAGAGATATAGGAATTGGTTCATTCTGATTTGTGTGATCCTATGACTATCCAGACAAGAGGTAGTTTCAAATATTTCGTCCATTTTATAGACAACTATTTGAGATACAGATACATTTACTTGATGTGCTGCAAGTCTAAGTGCTTTGATTAGTTCAAAGAGTACGAGGCTGATGTGGAGAAACGTCAAAGTAAAAGTATCAAGACACTACGGTGAGATCGTAGTGGCAAGTACCTCTTTGGGAGAATTTAGGAGTCACTTATCAGAAGTAGGGATTCAATCCCAACTAACTGCACCTGGTACACCCCTATAGAATGGTGTAGAAAAAGGAAGGTATAGGACTCTTATGGAAATAAGTAGATTGATGATGAGTTATTTGGGAAATTACCAAATTCATTTTAAGGATATACTTTGGAAACGGAAGCGAACATAGTACCTTCCAAAGTCAGAACTCTCTACTCATTGCTAAATAGGCATAAGCCTATTTTGAAGCATATTCGGATTCGGGTAGTCCAGCACATATGCTGAAGAGAGACAATGATAAGTTGGATAGGAATTCACTTGTTTGTAAGTTATCCTAGAGAAATGAAAGTAGGTTTATAGTCTTAAAAATCTGAAGGTCATTGTTAGCATCAATGATCGATTTTTAGAAAAGGACTATGTAATAAACCACAAGCCCATAAGTAAATTTGTTCTTACGGAAATAATAAAAGACATGTCTAATCTAGTACCAACTGTACAAGATGAGATACCACAAGGAAACAGCAACACGTATCACAAATGATACACAATTACAGAAAGTGCCTCGTCGTAGTGGGAGGGTTGTTAGGCAACCTAAAAAGATTCATGTTTTGGGAGAGTTTTTGGACTCGATCCCTGGAAGACATGAACCTGATCTCCGAACATATGACGAAACACTCCAAGATAAAGATGCAGCATCTTGGCAAAGAGTAATGAATAATAGAATTAGAATATATATTCTAATAAAATCTGGATGCTTGTAGAACCACCAAATGGTGTAAAAGCCTTTGGGTGTAAAAAGGTCTATAATAGGAAAAGAGGGTTAGACAGGAAGGTAGAAACTTTCAAAGCAATGCTTGATGAAAAAGGAAACTTTTTCACTGGTAGCCATGCTTAAGTCTATCCGGATTCTTTTATCTATTTGGCAAGTGGATGTCAAGACAACATTCCTTAATGGAAGTCTTGAAGAAAGCATCCATATAAAGCAACCAGAAGGGTTCATTGCAAAGGGCTAAGAGCATCTTGTGTGCAAGCTCAATCAGTCTATGGATTGAGGCAAAGCTTCAAGGTCTTGGAACATCCGGTTTATCAAAGTAATCCAGACCTATGGATTTATTTAGTAACCGGATAAGTCTTGTGTATACAAAAGGTGTGATGGAAACGTGGTGATATTTCTTGCACTATACGTAGATTACATTTTTGATAGTTGGAAACAATATCAAGGTGTTATCGGAAGTAAGGGTATGGTTGTCCAAGCAATTCGTTATAAAGGACTTAGGAAAATAAGCACATATTCTTGGGAACAAGGTTCGCAAGAAAAGAATGTTGTGCTTATCTCAAGCTTTATATAACAAGCTTGTTTTAGCATGCAAAACTCCAAGAAAAGTTTTCTACCTTTTAAGCATGGAGTGTCTTTATCTAAAGAGATGTCTCCGATGACATCAAAGGAGATTGAGGACATGTAGGCAGTTCTTTATGCTTCGAAAGATAGACAGCCTAATGTATGCTATACACGAGATCAGAAATCTGTTTTGCCAAGGGTATAGTTAGTAGATATCAAAGTAACCCTAGATAAGGACATTGAACTGCAGTAAAGCATATATTAAAGTACCTTAGAGACACTAGAGATTATATGCTAGCTTACAAGGTAGTTAATTTGGTCCCTGTGGGTTGCACAAATTTTGACTTCCAATCAGATAGGGACAATAATAAGTCATCCTCGGGGTTTTGTGTTTACTTTAGGAGGAAAAGTCATAACTATGGAAGAGTGATAAGCATAGGTGTTTTTCTGGACTCCACCATAGAAGCTGAGTATATGGCAAGCCTCTGAGGTAGCCAAAAAAGATGAATGACTCAATAACCTCAAGATGGACTTAGATATGATTTCTGGTTTGTCCAAAGATTATTACAATTCATTGTAATAATAGTGGTGCAGTAGCAAACTTGAAGAAACCATAAGTCTATAAGGCAAGTAAACGTAATAGAGCGCAAGTACCACCCAATACGAGAAATCGTATAAACGAGAAGAAGTTGTTGCTGCCTAGATTGCATCAAGTGATAACCTAGAAGATCCTTTCACTAAAGCCCTTAAGGCAAGAGCTTTTGATGGGCATGTTGAAGGTTTGGGAATCAGATGTATGGTAGCAGTTATGACAGCTTAGTCTTTTAGTATAAGTGGGAGATTGTTAGAATGTATACTAAAAGCCTAACTTTTGGTATAAACATTTATCTAGAAATAAGAATCACATTGGTCAAATGTCTACATTTATGATAAATGTAGTTGTTCAATTAATTTATATTGTAGATAACATGGTGTGTGGTGTCACACACAGAAGATCATGTTATCAGTACCTTATAAATTATAAACAGTAGCTCACGACCAAGATGGAAAGGAACAAACCATTGGAAGGTCGTAGTGTAATTAGGTATTAGTTTATCTTAACTATATAATTACACTAGTACACTTAGAGTGTATTGAGTAGGACCATTTGAGGTTGTTTCTTTTATACTGACTTTATAAAGGAACAAATACCTCAGTTATTATGGAAGTGTGTGCTCTTAATCCTAATATAATAACAAGCACATATATTTGATATTTATTTCTTTAATTTATCAATGGGTGAGATTTAGTTCGATAAATCAATAAACTCGATAAGTTGGGAAACGATATTACTTATAGTGTGTGTTGTTGATTATAGAAGGAAACTGTGTCCTAGTAATCTAGGTTGATAATGTCCCCAAGATGAGCTCATAAAGATTGTCATGTTAAACCCTGCAGGTGGACTTAGTCCGACATGACGATGAGGTTGAGTGGTACTATTCTTGGATAAAGATATTAATTAAATGAGTTGTCAGTAACTCACTTAATTAGTGGGCATTTGACATATTAAACACAGGGAGACTAACATACTCATAATAAGAAGGAGCCTAAAAATGTAGTTTGGAATTGGTGCGGTAGTTCAATAATAGTTCTCTAGTGGAATGAATTATTATTGATAAAGTTAAGTTGTGTGTTCGGGGCGAACATGGGATGCTTAATTTTATCGGAAGACCAAAACCAATTCCTCCTCTCGGTCCCTATCGTAGCCTCTTATTTATAGAGTACTATACCCACCTATACCCACCTTCATATCCATGATAAGGGGGTCGGCCAAGCTAGCTTGAACCCAAGCTTAGGTGGTCGGCCCCCATTAAATTAAAAGGAGTTTTAATTTTAATTTTTATTATGTGGAAGATATAATTAAAGAGAATTAAAATTAAAATATCTCTTTTAAAATGATCTACAAAAGATTAAAGAAAGAGATTAGATCTCTTTCCTTATTTGTAGATTGGAAAGATATTTTATTTTTTCTCTTTGAAAATTATTCACATGATGAAAAATTAAAATTATAGAAATTTCTTTTATCAACCATGAAGGGATTTTAAAGGGAAATTTTATTTTTTAAAATTTCCAAAGACAAATAAGGAAGTTTTAATTGTTGATTAAAAATTGTCTTATTTGCTTTCCATGAGGTGGCCGACCATGATTAATTGATTAAGAAATTTTTATTTAATTTTTCTTAATTAATTGTTATCAAGGAAAGTTAAGGAAATTTTATTATAAATAAATTTCCTTATTTGCCAAAGCCAAGGAATATAAAAGAAGAGGTGGGCCTTCATGGGTTACAACCTCTATTATTCTCTCCCTCTTTTCCTTGGTGTTATGGCCGACCAACCTCTCTCCCTCTCTTCCTCTTTGTGGTGGCCAAATCCTTCCTCTTGCTTGGAGCTCTTGTGGTGGCCAGATACTACTTGGAGAAGAAGAAGAAGAAGGAGAGAAAGCTTGTATCCCTTGGAGCTTGGTTGGTGTTTTTTTCTTCATCCTTGGTGAAGCTCTTTTGTTTTGGCCGAACCTAGCAAGGAGGAGAAGAAGGTGCTTAGGTGGTTTCTCATCTTGGAAGATCATTGCCCACACAACGTCCGAGGTTAGAAGAGGAATACGGTAGAAGATCAAGAGGTATTTCTAAAAGGTATAACTAGTAATTTTCCTTTCCGCATCATACTAGTTATTTTTGGAAATAATACCAAATACAAGAGGCTTACGATTCTAGTATTTCGAATTTATTTTCGATGTAGTGTTCTTATGTTTATTTCTTTTCCTTGTGATTTGATTGTTCCTTTCGGTTAACCTAAAGTTATTTTAGGAAATTAAATATTAACTTTCCATAAAAGGTTTTGTCTAGTCGGTGGTGGTTGCTCCCATATCCAAGAAGGTCATGTGCCTCGCCACGTCAGTACTGGGAACCAATTATGGAAATTAATATTTAATGGAATTAATAACTTAAGGTGATTTGGGTCGAACGTGTTAAGTTCCGCAGGAGATCCAAGTCAAAACCAAAAGGAACAAATAAATTAAACTATGGATCAAACGTGTTAAGTTCCGCAGGTGATCCAGGTTTAATTTAAAAGAACACATGGTAGCTAGGAAAAGGTTCAGACCTTTGTACAAAATTTTTGTACAGTGAAACCTCTAGGTTTTCTGAGTAGCAACCAACACATAAGTGATCCGAAAGTGATCCAAATCTACCCCATTGAAATCCGGGATAAGAAAGGTGTACCACATGCTATAAACATTCATGATGAGACTTGAAAGAGAGAATTGAAAGAGAGAATTGAAGAGGAGTAGGGAAAGAAAAGGTCTATACGGGCTTACAAAGAGCAAGTAATCAGTTAATGTTAGAGGAAAAAGAAAGATGAAGGGAATGAAGAAGTCTCTAGGTTTTTTAAAGGAAAATCTCCAACATGCTCCTTCATAAAGGATCATTGGATTGAGAATGTGAAAAGACAAATTGATTTTTATGACCGTCAGATAAGGAGAGAGAAGGGCATGATTTTTTGTATAAAAAATCGTGCACTAGCTGCCACATCAATGAAAAGGAGGTTGATAGACATGTGGCTATAGTGGAGAGGAAGCCTTTATAAAGGATGTAGTAGGCGAATCATTATCTGATGTACCAGTACGTGCATTGATACAGATTCTTCTTCCCTCATTTATGGAGTTTTTCCTCTTTTAAGGCGTCAGTTGGTCATCTAAAAGTTGGTCGGCCTTAAAGTTGATCAATCCTTCAGGGTCTTGTTGCCTTCGTCTCATGGGCATGGCCCACAGTATACGCCCAGTCGACCTAAGAGCCAATTGGAATTTTAGGTTTCTGTCACTCACGTGTGAGCGCCTAGACTTATGAGTCGCTCGTTAGGGTGTGCTCGGTCTTTTGAGTCACTCAGTATTCAAAAAGAAACTAAGACATCCCTTCACTTAGACGCGTAGAGTGCTTACAAATACTTGGGAAAGATAGGAGTATGAAATAATCAAGCGTGAACCAAGAGTGAGTAAAATCTAATGAAACCTTAGCTATAGAAAGAAAACTTAGCTACACAAAGTCTTATTTTTCCATAGAGAAGGTTAAGATATAAAATAGACTACTTGAAATGGGGGAAGATGTTGGGTGGGAGTTCATTTAACAGCCTTTAATGGTCTAGAAAGCAAGCGAAAGGTTCAAACTCTAGGTAGCCACCCTCACGCAGTTGTGTAACAGTCTTGTCGACTCTAAAAAGAAAAGCTTTATTGATGGAGGTGACGAGGGGCATGTTGAATTCCCGAGATTGGAGGTAGGTTGCTTTCTTCGTCTCAAAGCACTCATCCTCCCCCACTTGATAGTTGGTTAATTCTACCTGGGAGATTGTCAGTTCAAATGTGGTTATGTGGTTCTTATCAATTCAGACTTAAAGGTAGTTAGTTCAGATTTTGTAGCCTCTAATTCCGTCCACAAGAACTCTAGCTCTGTTTTCTGGGCGTCCACATGTAGGATCAGTGGTGTCGATAGGGGGGTGAATATCGACTCACCACTTTCAGTTCAATTTCATTCATTCTTTCTATCAAGCTAAGGTGTTAGTCACAGTGGAATATAATAAAAACTTAAAGGAAAGATTACTCATGGGATTTACTTGGTTCCCAACCCCCTAGGGTTAGTACTGTAAGTACCCTGTTATAATTTTAATGTGATCTACCAAGTCAAGTTAGATCCTGTTATGTTTTGATTCCCTATGTCTAAATGTGCAGGAACTTAGGAGCACAGGAAGTTGAGCAAAAGATGCAATTAACGAGAAGGATGGCACGAGAGAGAGTTAACGAGCTCGGTGTGTCCGAGGGACGAGGTGCTACAAAAGAGTACACTGACGGATGAGAAGGAGGTGCACAATGTTTCCAAGGGACAAGAAGCCGGAGCGGAAGATTGCTCCAGAAGGCTAGAAAATGGATTTGGTTGAGCCCTATTTTGAATGGCCGAAATCACCCAAGAGAGCGGAGTATGCTAGCGGACGAGAAGGAAGTGCGCGGCGGTTCCAAGCGACGAGAAGCCGGAATGGAAGGTTGCTCGAGAAGATCGAAAAATGGGTTTGGATGAGCCCTATTTTGGATGGCCGAAATCACCCAAGCGAGTGAAGCCGAAGCGAGAGCCCGGACCAAAAAGTCAACAAGGAAGTTGACTTCAGTTCGGGCACCTGTACCAAGTCCAGGTGTCCGGACATGGTCTGGGCTCTTGAATCACCTAGGCACCCTCTGGGCGCCTCGCCCAGTGAGGGCTATATCGCCACCATCCGAGCTCCCAAAACCCTTCAGGACGCCTAGACTAGAAAGTTTATCGAAACATGCGCTATCACGATCTAGTGCGATACAGATAAAATTCTATCCATGTCTAGGCACCTGAAACCCTTCCAAGCACCCCGATCAGGGCTATAAATACAACCCTAATTCCAAAAGCTAGATAAGATTGAAAAAATATAGAGAAGAACACTTGTAAACGATTCCATTTGAGTTTAGCTTTGTAATTGTGAGCTTTGACTGTTGTAAGAGGCTTCTCCAAATTGAATCGTTTACAAGTTTAGTCAAGTGCAGGATATTTTAGTAAGTGTAAGAGGATTCCTGATGATGAAACGACATTCATGGTAAGAAAATTTAATAAATTGTTTAAAACTAATAAGTTTAGTCAAGTGCAGGATAAAAGAAGAAGAAGAAGAAAGGTAAGATTTTACCACTGTGATGAAGAAGGGCATATCAAAGATAACTACCCCAAATTGAAGAACAAGGAGAAGAACAAGAAGCTGATCCAGTCAAAACATAAAAATCTAAAAGTAACATGAGATGAAATGTTGTCAGAGTCGAGATCGAAGCCCAAGCCGGACTTGCATTGATGGTAAATCACCAAGAAGACAACGAAGCAAGCTCTTCTGCAATGAGTATCAAGAGCATCGATAAAGGGGGAGCAACATCATAAGAAAGTAGCTCTACAAAGGGAGCATCAGAAATTGACAAAGTAAGTTAGGTACGTTCTCTACCTCTTTACCAATTATTTAAATTTGTAAAAATATTGTCAAAAAATACCTATAAATTAGAAATTAAACATAAAAAATACAAAAAGGAAAATGATGAATTAAAACTAACCTTAGTAACATCCTGTCGATTAGAATATTTTGACAAGATAAAAATTTAAAATGAAAAGCTGAAAATAGAAATAGAAAATTTAAAAAATTTTGCATGCTCACATTTCAACCAGCTTGAAATTATTCAGACCTTAATTGGTATTATAGATATCATAAGAACCAAATCAAAAAACTATCACGAAAACATATTCCAAAAAAAATTCTTGTTAATCTGATAAGAAGGAACCTATATTGGGTTCCAAAATCACCCTTAAATTAAATTTTGATGCATATCGCACTTTTAATTAATTTAATTTTTATTGTTTGCTTACAATTTATTAAATAAATTGCTTTGCATGATATCTATTATAAATTAATTAGAATTTAATTTTTCTGAGAAAGAGAATTTCATCACTTATCTGTAGGAAAAATTTTAAATTTTTTATGGTTAAATTATCTTTTTATGATTTTTTTAACAAAAATTATATTTTCCAATTTAAAAATAATTCTTGAAGTAATTTTTACAAACATCATTTTTCTGTGAACTCTTATTATGTTATTGATCAAAGAAAATTTTTTAATATTTTTTTGACTATTGTATTATTTTTCTATGATTTTTTTTTATAAAAAACATATTTTAAATGTTAAAAATTCGATTTCCATTTAATTTTCAAAAAAATAATTTTTCTGCAAAAATACATGCTCTACTATATTTTTAGAAATTTTTTCACTATTTTTAAATATTTTTTTAATACAACCTTTTATTACTATTTAAAATCAATTCAATTTTTCGTGAAAATTTTATTCACTAGTTTTGGATATTTCTCTAGATTTTAAATTCTCAAAATTTTTTGAACAATTAAAAATAATTTATTTCAAAAATGTTATTATAAATCAAGATCTTCGAAACTTAAACTTCTTGATTTCTTTTGATGATAGTCACTATATTTTATCCCTTAGACTTTGTTTCAATTTATTTCCAATTATTTGCATAGATTACCTTATTTTAATGTGATTAAAGTGGGAGAATTAGAGATTAAGTTTAGAGGGAGGGTATATTTTTTTAAAAAATCATGTACTTACAATTTTATAACTGTTATTTGTTTAAGGTTTACCCTAACTTAACTTGGGGTTGCTTACATCAAAAAGGGGGAGATTATAAGTACCCCGTGGAAGTTTTGATGTGATCAGCAAAGTTAAGTTAAGTTCTGTTATATTTTGATGCCCTGTGTCTAAGTGTACAAAAACTTACGATCATAGGAAGTCGAGTAAAAAATGCAGCTTATGAGAAGGACGACATGAGAGAGAGTCGATGGGCTCGGCATCCGAAGGACTAGGTGCTGCGGAAGAGTACGCTGGTGGACGAGAAGAAGGCGTGCGACATTTTTGAAGGATGAGAAGCCGGAGTGGAAGGTTGCTCAAGAAAGTCGGAAAATGGGTTCGGGTGAGCTCTATTCTAGATGGCCAAAATCACCCAAGCGAGCGGAGTATGCTAGCGGACGAGAAGGAAGCGCGTGGTGGTTTCGAGGGACGAGAAGCCAGAGCAAAAGGTTACTCGAGAAGGCCGAAAAATGGGTTCAAGTGAGCCTTATTCCGGATGGCCGAAACCACCTAAGCGAGTGGAGATGGAGCGAGAGCCTGGACTGAAAAGTCAACAGGGAAGTTATCTTTTATCCTTGTTCTTGTTCTTCAGTTTTGGGCAGTTATCTTTGAGGTGCCCTTCTTCATTGTAATGATAGCATCTCACTTTCTTTTTTATTTTTTTCTTGGCTTACACTTCATTGAATTTAGTAGATGTAAAAAAACTCTTAAATTTTCTTACCATAAATGTCATTTCATTATCGTCAAGAGATGTTTTGAAATCTGGTTCGTCCATTTTTGCCTTTAAGGTAATGTTCTGATTCAGCTCCTTTAGTCTTGCATATCTAGATTCATGAATTTCAAAGGTAGAAAATAATTCTTCTAGATTACTTACCTTTAGGTCCCTAGAGATGTAGTATGCATCTACTAATGTTGGCCATTCTAGTGTTTGTAGAAAAGCGTTAAGTGCATACCTCAGTGAATCTCAGTTAGTTATCTTTTCTCCAAGATTCATGACTTTGGTAATTAGCTCCTTTAGCTTGGCGTGTAGTAGAGAGACCATTTCACCTTCCTTTAGTCGAAGATTTGTCAGTTGGTTCTGAAGTAGATCTCTTCTTATGAGCTTAGCTTCGGAAGTTCCTTCATGAAGTTCCAAGAATTTTTCCCAGAGATCTTTTACATATTTGTAGACTCTGATCATGTTGACCTCTTGTGGTGGCAACACACTCAGCAGATAGAATTTTACTCTTCTGTTGGCCACAAATTCAACTTGTCCCTTCTTTATCCTGTTATTCGCTTTCTTTTGTTTGTTGTTATTGTTGATAGGTACTATAAAACTATTTTTTTAAATTAAAAAATATCAAAATATATTTTGAAGTATACCTCCATTTTCTTCTTCCAATGGGCAAAGCCTCCCTCGAACTTAGGTCGGTGGATACTTTCTCCGACCATCATATTATGTGCTTCAGTCACCGGTTAGTCATTCTGAAGTTGTTGACCTATGATATCAATTGTTGGTCTCGTGTGGCCGACAAGAGGGGGGGGGATTACCCTAAAATAAAAATATCTCATTTCTCATTCTTTCAACTTAGATTAGTAACGTAATTATAATGAATTAATTGCTCAACAAATAAAAGAGACAAAAGAGTTACTTGGTTACAACCTAAGTGGTTGTTAATCCAAGACCGATGAAAGTACTAGAAAGTCTCCTTTGTTGAGGGTGGAGAAGCCTCGTACACTCTTTGAATGCTTAGAAATAAGCTAGGAATTGATTACAGAAGTTGTTTATTAATTCCTAGCTCTAGGGATTTTTTTATAGCTCCTGGAAAATTATATCCATGGGTGGAAGACACCTTCAAGAGGGTTCAAGGCACCTTCATGTGAAAAACTTTATCTGCCAAAGATAATGTTTTATCTTCAGCTAATGACTAGGGAAGGCACCTTTAACTAGATGTAAGGCACCTTTGGTACTGTTCATGAAGGCACCTTCCAATCCAAGCCATTGAAGGTGCCTTCCCTGTAGCATATCAGCTCCTTAGCTGATCTTTATCCTCGAGCAATCTTCCACTCCGATTTCTCGTCCCTCAAAAATGTCGCACACTTCTTTTTCGTCCGCCAGTGTGCTCTTCAATGGCATATCATTCCTCAGATGCACCGAGCCCATCAACTCTTTCCCATGCCATCCTTCTCGAGGTACTAACTATTAGTACCCTGAGGTAGTTTTGATATGGTCAATCGAGTTAAATTAGGTCTTGTGTTTGTTTAATGCCTTGTGTCTAAGTGTGCAGGAACTTAGGAGGATAGGAAGTTGAGCAAAAGGCATAGCTAGCAAGAAGGATGGCACGAGAGATAGTTGACGGGCTCGATGCATCTGAGGGAGGAGATGCTATGGAAGAGTATGTCGGCAGATGAGAAGGAAGCACAAGGAATTTCTGAGGGATGAGAAGTCATAGCGAAACCTTGCTAGAGGAGAAGGTCGAAAAATTAGTTCGGGTGAGACCTATTTTGAATGGTCAAAATAACCTAAGTGAATGGAGCTAGATCGGAGGAGAACCGGATAGTCAACAAGTTGTTGACTGTTTGGACACCTGGACCAACTCTAGGCGTCCGAATACTCTAGGTGCTCAGACTGGGACCGAGTACTCAGACTACCCTTGGTAGCCCAGGGTGCCTCCTCGATGCGCCCCTGTTCGGGGCCACATCAGCATGGTTCGAGCTCCCGAAGCTAGTCCAAGCGCCTAAACTAGAAAAATTCTATCATCACCGAGCCATTACAAACCATTGTGATGTGGATAAAATTTTATCCATGCCTAGGCGCCCGGACCCATTCCAGATGCCCGAAACTACCACGTCAGCAAATAGATATATTTGACCAACAAGCTAGAAATAGAGCTCTATTCTCAGTAGATCATAGAATCATCTGTACATAAATTTCTTTAGTGTTCTACTACTCTAATCGTGAGCTATCAACGTTGTAAGAGGCTACTTTGCCCGAAGAAGATCTTCATAGTGAGCTTTTCATAGTCTTGGATTAGCAATCTTTTGATTGCTAACCAAATAAATTTATGTGCCTCTTTTCATAATTAATTAGCTTATTGATTCTTTTAATACAAGTGTATGCTTTAATCAAGCTATAAGATCGAGAAAGGTTTGGTCTTATTTTTCAAGTCAATTCACCCCCTCTTGCCTACCACACGGGTGCTAACAAGTGGTACAGAGCCAAGTTCCCTTCAGAAAGACTAACTATAAGTACCCGTGGTGATTTAGATGTGATCAACCAAGCCAAATTAGGTCTTGTTGTCTTTTGATATCTTATGTCTAAGTGTGCAGGAACTTAAGAATACATGAAGTCGAATGAAAGATGCAGCTAGCGAGAAGGATGACATGGGAGAGAGTCGACGGGCTCGGTGCATTTGAGGGACAAGGTGCTGCGAAAGAATACACTGGCGGACGAGAAAGGAGCGCATGACGTTTTCGAGGGACGAGAAGTTGGAGCAGAAGATTGCTCAAGGAGAAGGATAGAAGATGGGTACTAATGATCCCAATTCCGGATGATGGAAATCACCAAAGTGAGTGGAGCTGAAGCAGAAGCCTGGACACAAAAGTCAACTCGAAGTTGACTGGGGTCCGAGCGCCTAGACCTGGTCTGGGTGCTGGACCATCCAAGCACCTAGACATGGTTCGGGCACTTGGACCCCCGGTGCAGCCTGGGGGTGCCTCGACTCGGCCTCGCTGCGGATAAAAGTCAACAAGGGTCCGGGCGTCCGATCCTATTCTAGGCACTCGAAGTTGTTCCAAGCGCCTAGACTAGAGAAGTTTATCCTAATTGAGCTGTTACGATCCGTTGCGATGTTGATAAAGTTTTATTCATTCCTAAGCACCCGGAACTCTTCTAGGCGTTTGGAACTGGGCTATAAATACAACCCTAATCTCAGTAGTAAAACACAACACTCATAAACGAATTCTCTTTCTGTTATACTACTTTTGTGAGCTATCAACATTGTAAGATACTACTTTGCCCAAAGGAGATCTTAGTGAGCTTCATTTTTCTTGGATTAGGAATCCTCTAATTGCAAACCAAATAAATACTTCTGTCTTTATTTTATGCATTCACTTTTTGTTTATAACAAGTATTTTTCTAACTTAGTCCAAAGTTTGACAAAGGTTTGATTTTCAATTTCAGGTAATTCACCCCCCTCTTATCGGCCATCAGGGGGCCAACAATTGGTATCAGAGCAAGGATGCTTCAGAAGGACTAATCGCTGATCGAAACAATGAAATTGATGGCTAGACCAAGCCTCATCCCTCTAAAGTTCAAGGGGGAGTTTGCACACTGGAAATGTCGAATGGAGGTATTCCTAAAAACTGATTTTGAAATACATTTAATAATCAAGTATGGTTTGTAGTTCCTAAGGATCAACAAGAAGTGGAGAAAGAAGAGTACCTCTGGACAAAGAAGGAACAAAGTGACTTCATAGCCAATAGTAGAGCGGAACATCACTTACTAAGTGTATTACCACCTCAAGAAGTCAATCACATTGGAAGCTACACATTGGCCAAAGATCTCTAAGAGAAATTCCTGAAACTCAACGAAGGCACATCCAAAGCAAAGCTTGTACTACTGGACATCCTTCGGAACAAGCTAACGAGCATCCGTTTTGAAAAAGGTGAGAAGGTAGCTCAACTGCACATGAAGATTAAGGAGCTGATCATCGGACTGGTCAACTTCGATGAAATGGTAACCAACTGGGACTCGGTACGCTATACACTTAACGCTTTTCCTAGGACTCCATAATAGACTTCGATAATAGACGCCTACTACATCTCGAAGGACCTAGAGGAACTTTTTTTTGGCTTTAAAATTACATAAAACTAGATGTATAGGTACAACAAAAGAGTTAATCCAGAACCTGACATTAAGAGCCACCAAGAAGGACAAACTTGAGTCAGACTCAGATCTCGAAGTAAACCAAGAAGCTTATATGGTAATGAAGTTTTAAAAAAAATTTAAATCTAATAAATTTAAAGAAATGTAGAATATAAAAAATTCAAGAAATAGAAGAAGGGTTCGATGCTACTAGTGTCTAAAAGAAGGACACATAAAGGAGGACTGCCCAGAGCTCAAAAAGGAAAAAAGACAAAGGACCCAAGCAAAACAAGCACAAGAAACTTAAGGCCACTTGGGACGAAAGTTCATCATCCGAGTTAGAAATAGAAACATACATCAAACTAGCATTAATGACTAGTCACGAAGAACAAAGCGCCTCAAAAGTCAACATTGATGAAGGGGGAGCAACATCAGATGAATGCAGCGAAATAAGGGGAGAATCAAACTTCAGATCTGACATGGTAAGTGAGATATGTATCTTACCTCCAGATCAACTATATTATGATATTAAATCAATGTCTAAATCATGTGTAAATTAAAAAGTAACAATGAAAATTTAAAAAAAAAGAGAATTTAGAAATAAAAAAAATCTTGGCAAAATCTTATTTAATAGAGGATCTTGATAAATTAAAAATTGAAAATGCTAATTAAAAGAAACATATAAAAAATTTAAAAAATTCTGCATGCTTAAATTTTAGATATTATTAAGGACTAAATTGGTATTATAGATTTCACATGGGTCAAATAAGAAAAGTAATAAAAATATACATTCCTAGAAAATACTTGATCAATATAGTAGGAGGTTGTGCATATTTTTAATTTTAATTTGATTTAATATTTACCTTTTCATTGCCTAATGTGCTAAAATAAATTTCTTCATATAATTTATATTCAAAATTAATTAGGTATTAATATTTCTAAAAATGAGGATTTTATTTTCTAGCGGTAGAAAAAAATTTAAAAATTTTTTACTGTTGTATTATTTTTTTATAATTTTTAAATTAAATATTATATTTATCAATTTAAAACTATTTCGTAGAATTATTTTTATAAAATTTATTTTTTAGTAAAAACTTATCATATTCTTTGTCAAACAAAAATTTTTGAATTTTTTTTACTAATATTTAATTTTTTATGAATTATATATTTAAATACTAATTTTTAATATTAAAAATTTTGGAATACTCAATTTTTAAAAATTTATTTTTTTTTGTAAAAATATTTACTCTATTACATTCTCAAAAAATTTCTTAAGATTTTTCGAACCTTGAAAGTATTTTTAATTATTTTTAAAATAAATTCAGTTTTCTATAGTAAATAATTTATTACTTCTTAAATTGATTTTATTTTTTTTTAAGTTTTATTATTACTTTAGATACATCTGTTTAACCTTTATAAAAATTCTCATAAATTTTTAACAAAAAAAATATTTTTTTAAATTATTTTTGTTGAAAAATACTTTTTTAATCACAAAAATCAAAGTTTTGAGAATAAATTCTAAGTTTTTTTCCTAAATGTTAGTCATTGTTTGTGTATTTTTTAGACTTTAATTTCAATTTAATTTAGTAAAACTCCTATTTTTAATATGATAAAAGGGGGAGAGTTAGAAGTTAAGTTTAAGAGAGAGGTACATTTTTCTTTTCAAATATTGCATATCTAATGTTTTAAACTTATATATTCATTTAATTTAATGTCTTGTTTTACCCTAACTTAACTTGGATTGATCCACATAAAAAAGGGAGAGATAGTAAGTACCCTATGGAGGTTTTGATGTGATCAACCAAGCCAAGTTAAGTCCCGTTGTCTTTTGATACCTTGTGTCTAAGTATGCAAGAACTTAGGAATACAAGAAGTCGAGCGAAAGACACAGCTAGCGAGAAGGATAATACAGGAGAGAGTCAACAAGCTTGGTGCTTCCGAGTGACGAGGTGCTACGAAAGAGTACGTTGGCGGACGAGAAGGGAGCGCTCAACGTTTCTGAGAGACGAGAAGTCTGAGCGAAAGATTGCTCAAGAAGAAGGCCGAAAGATGGGTTCGGGTGAGCCTAATTCCGGATGACAAAAATCATCCAAGCGAGCGGAATGAGCGGAGCCGAAGCAGAAGCCCGGACACAAAAGTCAACTCAAAGTTGACTGGGGTTCGAGCGTCCGAACATGGTCTAGTCACCCGGACCCCCAGAGCAACCTGGGGGCGTCTCGACTCGGCCTCGCTACGGATAAAAGTCAACAAGGGTCTAGGCGCTTGAATTTATTCCAGGTGCTCAGACCAGAGAAGTTTATCTGGATGGAGCTGTTGGGATCTGTTGCGACATGGATAAAATTTTATCCATGCCCAAGTGCTCGAAGCTCTTCTAGGTGCTCAGAACTAGGTTATAAATACAACCCTAATCTCAGTAGTAAAACACAACACTCATAAACGAATTCTCTTTCTGTTCTACTACTTTTGTGAGCTATCAACGTTGTAAGAGACTACTCCGCCCAAAGGAGATATTAGTGAGCTTCATTTACCTTGGATTAGAAATCCTCTAATTGCAAACCAAATAAATACTTCTTGCCTCTGTCTTTATTTTATGCATTCACTTTTTGTTTATAAACAAGTATTTTTCTAACTTAGTCCAAAGTTCGAGAAAGGTTTGATTTTCAATTTCAAGTAATTCACTCCCCTTTTGGCGATCGCCAATGGACCAACAATTGGTGTCAGAGCAAGGACACTTCAGAAGGACTAACCGTCGATCGAAGTAAAGAAATTGATGTCCAGACCAAGCCTCATCCCTGTAAAATATGACACTCAAATAATAATTAAATAATAAGTATTGTTGGAGAAATAACCTTATCGGATTTTTTAAAAATTTTTAGAAATTTTTCGAGATTTAAATGAAGTCTGTTTGGCACATTTAAGGGGATGAATTGATTGGATACAGAGAAAGCATGTTTGAGATATCAAATTCTTTTTGAAACTAATCAACCTAAGTTCATGAAAATTAAATTCACTCCTCTCCTTCTCTTCTTCATTTGTCCTGACACCCCATTTCCTCCCCCTCTTCATCACCGATTCTCCTCTTCGCCTCCTCGCACCACCACCCGATGCCACTGATGGACGTTAGCCCTCGTCGGTCGTCTATCGTCAACTGACGGCGATCACCCCTTCGCTTGAGGGTAGATCGGTGAAGCAACCTACCCCTCTTTCTTCATGCCCTAGATCCCTCCCTTCCACTGTTGTCCTCGCCCAACTCCTCACACACCGTCACTATGCTAATCTTGGACAGCCGACATCGGCCTTCTAGGGGGGTGACCTTTGTCGATGAAGCTCACCCTTCACCTCTCTTCATCGCCGTCATAGATAGCCATCGTTGGGCCCTAGTGTTGTGCTATGCCCTAGTGCCGGTATAGTTCCAGCACCTTCTTCTTCGAGTTGTGCCCTAGCGCTACCGCCCCTGTCGCGCCTCTGATCGCTCATTGTTAGCAATCGAGCGCACTCAACTGCAGATGCATACTGGCTGATTTCTCCCCTTCATCCACCCAACTACCTCTAGGGCCAGTGTTGGGCCTCACACCCTAGTCCAACAAGAATATTCTGGCCTAAACCTCCCAGACATTGCAGCTCTGTCTTGCAATCAAAGATCGATTGAAGGTAGGTTGTTTAGTTTATGGCGGTGGGTTAAGATTTGGGAATAATGATAGGATCCTAAGGTTGGTTGTGTTTTAGGGTACTTGTGTGGAGATCAGTGACTCCACTTTGCTCCAGCTACTCTTCCGACAACAACCTCCTTTGGCAGTGGGTCAAGTGGTTGTGCTAAGGATTTGGGTTGACTTATGCATGAATTTAAAACTAAAGTGGGATGTGGAGAGTTGAGACTTGGCTGGTCTTTGTAGCTTTGGACAGTCACCGACGATCCACAGTCCCGACCATCTTCCGGCCATGAGCCCCTCGTGTCATGGGACACCATTAGCCACTATAGATTTGGTGAGTATATGGGATGTTAGGTTAATTCAATTAGGGTTTCCTAACCCTAATTGGGATTGAGTTTGGTTATTTGAATTATAGTAGATTGGATTGATTTGTATTCTATGTTGCAGAGTTTTGATTTGATTTGAAGCAGACTATTGGACTTAAAGATATTTAGCATGACTTACAATAAAGCCAGGTACTTCTTTCTTGGCATCTATAGTTTTTTGAACTTAGTGAATGGATTATCTTATGGATTAAGTTGTTTTATCTTAACTCCTCTCGTGTTTTATCAGTGTTTGATACTTTTATGTTTGATCTTTGAGATGATTTGCTTATTATGTATATAGTCTTATCTTTGGTTATTCTTACTCTATAGTGTACACACGTGTATGATGTGTATTGTAGGACTTATCATGTTGATTATGCATTATTAGTGTGCACACATGTATAGGTGTTGCTACGTATTGTAGATGTTATTAGTAGACATATGTTGGATCTTTTCATGCATATAGGTATATGTGATTGATGGATCATAAATCTGGATCTCTCATGTGTTGTGTGTGTATACATGTCAGGTGAGTATTATTGGAGGTATCTTGTCAATTATACCTTTGTTATTAGGTGTACACGTGTCCAGCATGTTTAGTTGGAAGTATCTTGATGATTATACTTATGTTGTAAGTGTACACGTGTTTGTCATGTGTACAGGTGGCTGGTGAGTAATATCGGAGGTGTCCTGTCGATATACCTGCATTATGGTGTGTGTACACGTATTTAGTGTGTACTATTGGAGGTATTTAGTTGATTGTACCTACGTTGAGTGTCCACACATGTCGGGTGTATATTATTAGAGGTATCATGATGATTATACTTATGTGGTGTGTGCACACGTGTCTGATATGTACTATTGGAGGATCATGTTGATTATATTCTACCTATGTTGAGGGAGTTGTTGCATTGATGATCATTGTATCGGTATCATGGTTATTTACATCATATTTATCATTGCACTATATGAATGCTAACGACCATTGCTCCTTAGTGGTATGAGCTAGTTTGACGACCAGTGCTCTCTTTTGGTATGAGCTAGCTTGATGACCATTGCTTCCATATAGTATGAGCTAGTTTGATAAGCATTTTTCCCTTGCGGTATGAGCTAGTTTGATGATCATTGCTCCCTTACGGTATGAGCTAGTTTGATGACCATTGCTCTTGTTGGTTGCTACTCGGAATATCATACTGGTTCCCCTGTACAAAAAATTTTGTACAAGTCCTGAACCATTCCTAACAACCTATTGTGTTCTTTAGAAATTAAATTTGGAATTGCAAACAGAACTTAACATTATTGATTCCAAATTCAACTTATCTGTTCTTATAGGTTTAGACTTGGATTGCAAACGACGCTTAACATTATTAATCTAAATCCACCCATGTTATAAATTCAATTAAATATTTATTTCAGAGATCGGCTTCCAGGTTAAACATGGCGAGGCACTAGGCCTTCTGGGGTATGGGATCATCCACCACTTCCTAGACAAAGCCTTTCAACAAAATTCAATATTTAATCTCCTTATAGTAATCCTAGGTTTAACCATTAAGAACAATCGAATCACATGATCGAAAAAACAAAAGAAACACAAACTCGAATCATAAATTCGAAACCTAGAATCGTTAGCCTCTTGTGTTTGGTATTTCAAAATTCATAAAAAAAAAACTATTATGATGCAGAATAAAACTACTAGTTATACATTTCTTTGTAAGCAACAACCTCTTGATCTTCTATTATATTCCTCTTCTTTTCTTGGACGTCATGTGGGCGACGATCTACCAAGAAGAAAACCACCAAAGCCTTCCTTGCTTCCAAGTTTCGGCCACCACCACAATGCTCCAAGGGATGCTAGAAAATAATATCTCCTTTCTCTACTTCTTCACCACCAAGCTACCGGCCACCAAAAGCTCCACAAGAGATGATACCGCCGGCCACAATGAAGAAGAGAAAGAGAAGAGGTAGGGTCAGCCACCAAGGATGGAGGAGAGGAACAATAGAATAAGTTGTGTCACATGAAGACACCCTCTCCCCCTCTTTTATATTCTTTGGTGAATCCAAAAAAGGAAAGTTTTATAACAAAAATAAAACTTTCTTTTATTCCTCTCTATGGCCGGCCACCATATGTTTAAATAATCAAGGAAAGATTTTAAACAAAAATTAAAATCTCTCTTTTATAAATCCCTTTTGTGGTTAGCTATAAAAGGAAGGTTTTATAAATTAAAATCTCTCTCTTTTAAATCCTTTTATGGATATCCATAAAAGATAAGATCTTTCAAAAAAACTCCTTTTATATCATGATTACAAAAAAGGAAAGTTTTGTCAAAAAATTAAAATCTTCCTTTCGCATTATAGATAACTACAAATAAGGAAAGATTCTTAATCTTTGTTTTAATCCTTTGTAGAAAATCTATAAAAGGAATGATTTTAAAATTTAAAACTCTCTTTTAAAACCATGTGGATAAAAACATTAAAGGAAAGATTTTATCAAAATTTTATTTTAAATAAAAACCCTCTTCCCTTCTCATACTTGGTCGACCCCTTGCTTGGGCACCAAGCAAGGCTTGGCCGGCCCTAGCCTTAGCTCCAAGCTTGGCTTGGCCGGCCCCTTGCTTGGGCTCCAAGCAAGGATAGGGGTCGGCCCCTAGCATGGGCTAAGAGGCTAGGCTTTGGGTGGATATAAGACTTTATATAAGAGGCTACAATAGGGACCGAGAGTAGGAATTGGTTATGGTCTCCCGATGAACTTGAGCTTCCCGTGTTCGCCCCGAACACCCAACTCAAGTTCATCAATAATAACTCATACCACTAAAGAGCTATCATTGAACTACCGCACCAATTCCAAATTACATTTTGGGCTCCTTCTTATCATGAGTGTGTTAGTCTCCCTGTGTTTAAGATATCGAATGCCCATTAATTAAATGAGTTATTGACACTCACATAATTAACATCTAACCCCAAGAGTAGTACCACTCAACCTTATCGTCATGTCGGACTAAGTCCACCTGCAGGGTTTATATGACAATCCTTATGAGCTCCTCTTGGGGACATCATCAACCTAGATTCCTAGGACATAGTTTCATTCTATAATCAACAACACACCATATAAATAATATCATTTCCCAACTTATCGGACCTATTGATTTATCGAACTAAATTTCACCCTTTGATAAATTAAAGAAATAAATATTAAGTATACGTGTTTGTTATTATATCATGATTAAGAGTACACACTTCCATAATAACAGAGGTATTGTTCTTTTATATAGTCAGTATAAAAAGATACTACCTCAAATGGTCCTGTTCAATACACTCAGAATGTACTAATGTAACTTTATAGTTAAGATAAACTAATATCAAATTACACTACAACTATTCCAATGGTTTGTTCCTTTCCATCTTAGTCGTGAGCTATTTTTTATAACTTATAAGGAACTGATAACATGATCTTCTGTGTGTGACACCACACACCATGTTATCTACAATATAAATTAATTGAACAACTATACTTAGTATATAAATGTAGACATTTGACCAATGTGATTCTTTATTTCAAAATAAATGTTTACAAAAAGTTAGGCTTTTAGTATACAGTCTAACAATCTCCCACTTATATTAAAAGACTATGCTGTCATAAACGCTGCCATACATCTGATTCTCATTCCTTCAACATGCCGATCAAAAGCTTTCATTGGGAGGGCCTTAGTGAAAGGATCTGCCAGGTTATCTGCTGATGCAATCTTGGCGACAACAACTTCTCCTCGCTTTATGATGTCTCGTATCAGGTGGTACTTGCGCTCTATGTGTTTACTCACCTTATGGGCTCGTGGTTCCTTCGAGTTTGCCACTGCACCACTATTATCACAATAAATTGGGATGATTTTGGACAAACCAGGAATCACATCTAAGTCCATTAGGAAGTTCCTAAGCCATACAACTTCTTTGGCTGCCTCGGAGGCTGCCACATACTCAGCTTCCATGGTTGAGTCTGAAACGTATTTTTGCTTAACACTCCTCCATGCTATGGCTCCACCTCCTAAAGTAAACACATAGCCTGATGTAGACTTACTATTGTCCCTATCTGATTGGAAGTCAGAATCCGTGTAACCCATAGGGAGTAGATCATCTGCTTGGTATACCAGCATATAATCTCTAGTCCTTCTCAGGTACTTTAATATATGTTTTACGGCAGTCCAATGTGTTGGTTGGTCCTAGGAAGATCGTAATGGTTCCACTGTAAAAAAATTTATACAAGTTCTGAATCTTTCCTAACAACCTATTGTGTTCTTTAGAAATTAAATTCGGAATCGCAAATGGAACTTAACATTATTGATTCCAAATTTAACTTATCTGTTCTTAATGGTTTAGATTTAGATCGCAAATAATGCTTAACATTATTGATCCAAATCTACCTATATTATAAATTCAATTAAATATTAATTTCTAAAATTGGCTTCCAAGTCTACATGGCAAGACACTAGTCCTTCTTGGGTATGGGATCATCCACCACAGTCTAGGCAAAGCCTTTTAAAGAAATCTAATATTTAATTTCCTTATATAACTCTAGGTTTAACAAAAAGGAACAATCGAATCACAAATTCAAAAAACAAAACAAAAGAAACACAACTTCGAATATCTAATCTGAAAATCTAGAATCTCTAGCCTCTTGTGTTTGGAATTCATACAAAGAAAAACTAGTATGACGCGGAAAAGAATTATACTAGTTATACCTTTCTTTGTATGCAACGACCTCTTGATCTTCTACCGTATTCCTCTTCTTATCTTGGATGTTGTGTGGGTAACGATCTACCGAGATGAGAACCACCCAAGCCCTTCTTCTTCCTTCTTGCAAGTTTCGGCCAAGCACTTCTCTTTGGGATGAAGAGTTTCGGCCACCACCACCAAGCTCCAAGGGATGCTAGAAACAAAACCTCCTTTTTCTCCTTCTTCTCCTAGCTAGAACCGGCCACCAACAAAAGATCCAAGAGAGGGATGAAAACCGGCCACTAAAGAAGAAGAGAAGAGGAGAAGAGCTAAGTCTAGGGTCGGCCACCACCAAGGAAGAGAGGGAGGAAAATAGAATAGAGTTGTGTCTCATAAAGGCACCCCTACCCCCTCTTTGTTATTCCTTCGTCTTAGCAAATAAGGAATAAAAATTATATAAAACCTTCCTTATTTTCTTTGCCACGAAAAGGAAACTTTTAATTGATTAAAACCAATTTCCTTTTCCTAAATATCATGGTGGGCCACCTCATTGCTCCAAGCAAGGAAAGTTTTAACACAAAATTAAAACTTCCTAATTTGTTTCCGGAAATTTTAAAATAAAAATTTCTCTAATAATTTTTTCCTTCATGGTTGGCTATAAAAGGAATTTTATAAATTAAAATCTCTCTATTAAAACATGTGGATGATTTCCAAAAAGGAAAGTTATCTTTTAAAATTAAAATCTTCCTCTAAATCTACAAATAAGGAAAGATATCAAATCTTTTCTTAATCTTTTGTAGAAACTTACAAAAGAACAAATTTGTAATTTTAAAACTCTCTTTTAAATCATGAACATGGTTACAAAAAAGGAAAGTTTTCTCAAAATTAAAATCTTCCTTTCAATTTACAAATAAGGAAAGATATCAAATCTTTTCTTAATCTTTTGTAGAAAGCTATAAAAGGAAAAAATTTATAATTTTAAACTCTCTTTTAAAACCATGGAATACACATAAGAAAAATTTTAAAAAATTAAAATCCTTTTAATTTGATGTGGCCGGCCACACCAAGCTTAGGTTCAAGCTAGGGTTGGCCACACAACTTGGCTCATCCTATTTGCTTGGCCGGCCCAAGCTTGGGTTCCAAGCTTGCTTGACCGTCCACCTTAGGATAGGTATAAAGGTAGGTATAGGTGGGTATAATACTTTATAAATAAGAGACTACGATAGGGACCGAGAGGAGAAATTGGTTTTGGTCTCCTGATGAAATTAATCTTCTCATGTTTGCCCCGAACACCCAACTTAATTTCATCAATAATAATTCATACCACTAAAGAATTATTATTGAACTACCGCACCAATCCCAAATTACATTTTGGGCTCTTTCTTATTATGAGTGTGTTAATCTCCCTGTGTTTAAGATGTCGAATATCCACTAATCAAATGAGTTACTGACAACTCATTTCAATTAATATCTTAGTCCAAGAGTAGTACCACTCAACATTATCGTCATGTCGGACTAAGTCCACCTGCAGGGTTTAACATGACAATCCTTATGAGCTCCTCTTAGGGACATTATCAACCTAGATTACTGGGACACAATTTCCTTCTATAATCAACAACACACACTATAAGTAATATCATTTCCCAACTTATCGAGCTTTTTGATTTATCAAGCTAAATCTCACCCTTTGATAAGTTAAAGAAATAAATACTAAATATATGTGTTTGTTATTATATTAGGATTAAGAGCACATACTTCCATAATAACTAAGGTCTTGTTCTTTATTAAGTCAGTATAAAAAGAACTTACCTTAAATGGTCCTGCTCAATACACTTAGAGTGTACTAGTGTAATTTATTAATCAAGATAAACTAATACCTAATTACACTACGACTATTCCAATGATTTGTTCCTTTCCATCTTAGTTGCAAGCTCCTGTTTATAATTTATAAAGAACTGATAACATGATCTTCTGTGTGTGACACCACACACTGTTATCTACAATATAAATTAATTGAACAACTACACTTAGCATAAATGTAGACATTTTTGACCAATGTGATTCTTTATTTCAAAACAAATGTTTATAAAAGCTAGGCTTTTAGTATACACTCTAACACAATGTCCCTTTCCTGGATTACTTTGATATTTACTAACCATACCCACGACAAAACAGATATCTGGTCTCGTGCACAACATATCATACATTAGTCTTCCTACAGCTGAAGCATAAGGAACTGTCTTCATTTCTTCTATCTCTTTTGATGTCTTCGGAGACATCTCTTTAGATAAAGATACTCCATGCCTAAAGGGTAGAAAACCTTTCTTGGAGTCTTGCATGCTAAAACGAGCTAGGATCGTATCGATATATAAACCTTGGGATAAGCACAACATTCTTTTCTTGCGATCCCTTATTACTTTGATCTCGAGAATATGTGCACATTCTCCCAAGTCATTTATATCAAATTGCTTGGACAATCATACCCTTACTTCTGACGACACTTTGATATTGTTTCCAACTAACAAAATGTCATCTACATATAGTACAAGAAATACCACCACATTTCCATCACACTTCTTGTATACACAAGACTCATCCGGACACTGAATAAATCCATACGACTGGATTACTTCATTAAATCAGATGTTCCAAGACCTTGAAGCTTGCTTCAGTCCATAAATAGACCGATTTAGCTTACAAACTAGATGCTCTTTGCCCTTTGCTATGAACCCCTCTGGTTGCTTCATATGGATGTTCTCTTCAAGACTTCTGTTAAGGAAAGCTGTCTTGACATCCATTTGTCAAACCTCATAATCCATATGAGCAGCAATAGATAAGAGTATCTGGATAGACTTAAGCATAGCTACTGGCGAAAAAGTTTCCTCATAATTGATTCCTTCTTTCTAAGTATACTCTTTTGCAGCAAGTCTGGCTTTGAAGGTTTCGACATTTCCGTCTGTCCCTCTTTTCCTTTTGTAGATCCATTTACATCCAATAACTTTTACACTATTTGATGGTTCTACTAGCTCCCAGACTTTGTTAGAATACATAGATTCTATTTCTGAATTCATTGCTCTTTGCCAAGATGCTGCATCTTTATCTTGGAGTGCTTCATCATATGTTAGGGGATCAGGTTCATGTTTACTTGGGATCAAGTCCGACGACTCTCCTAAAAACATGAATCTTTCAGCTTACCTAACAACCCTCCCACTATAACGAGGCATTATCTGTAACTGTGCATCATTTGTGACACGTGTTGCAGTTTCTTGTAATATTTCATCTTGTACTATTGGTACTAGACTAGACGTGTCCTCTTTAATTTCTTCTAGAACAATTTCACTCATGGGCTTATGGTTCATTACATAATCTTCCTCTAAAAATCGAGCATTGGTGCTAACAATGATCTTCTGATTTTTAGGATTATAAAACAACCCACCTTTCGTTCCTTTAAGATATCCCACAAACAGACAAACTTCTGTATGTGATTCCAACTTGTCAGTGTCTCCCTTTAGCACATATGCTGGACTACCCCAAATCCGAATGTGTTTTAGACTAGGCTTATGCTCATTCCACAATTCTATGGGAGTAAAGGGTACTGATTTAGAAGGTATCATATTCAGAATGTACACTACTATTTCTAGAGCATATCCCCAAAACAAATTTGATAATTCTTAATAACTCATCATCGATCTAACCATTTCCATAAGAGTCCTATTTGCACATCCTACTATTATCCTGCCTAAAATATGTATGACATGTGTATAATTAAACTAAAAACCAAACACACAGAGGCAAACCCTAGCTCTAATACCAATTGTTGGTTGCTACTCGAAATATCGTACCGGTTCCCCTGTATAAAAAATTTTATACAAGTCTTGAACCATTCCTAATAACCTATTGTGTTCTTTAGAAATTAAATTTGGAATTGTAAATAGAACTTAACATTATTGATTCCAAATTCAACTTATCTGTTCTTAGAGGTTTAGACTTGAATTGCAAACGATGCTTAACATTATTAATCCAAATCCACCCATGTTACAAATTTGATTAAATATTTATTTCATAGATCGATTTCCAGGTTAAACATGGCGAGGCACTAGATCTTCTTGGGTATGGGATCATCCATCACTTCCTAGACAAAGCCTTTCAACAAAATTCAATATTTAATCTCCTTATAGTAACCCTAGGTTTAACCATTAAGAATAATCGAATCACAAGATCAAAAAAATAAAAGAAACACAAACTCGAATCATAAATTCGAAACCTAGAATCGTTAGCCTCTTGTGTTTAGTATTTCAAAATCCATACAAAGAAAACTAGTATGATGCAGAATAAAACTACTAGTTATACTTTTCTTTGTAAGCAACAACCTCTTAATCTTCTATTGTATTTCTCTTCTTTTCTTGGACGTCATGTGGACGACGATCTACCAAGAAGAAAACCACCAAAGCCTTCCTTGCTTCCAAGTTTTGGCCACCACCACAATGCTCCAAGGGATGCTAGAAAATAATGTCTCCTTTCTCTACTTCTTCACCTCCAAGCTATCAGCCACCAAAAGCTCCACAAGAGATGATGTCACCGGCCACAATGAAGAAGAGAAAGAGAAGAGGTAGGGTCGGCAACCAAGGATGGAGGAGAGGAACAATAAAATAAGTTGTGTCACATGAAGGTACCCTCTCCCCCTCTTTTATATTCTTTGGTGAATCCATAAAAGGAAAGTTTTATAACAAAAATAAAACTTTCTTTTATTCCTCTCTATGGTCGACCGCCATATGTTTAAACAATCAAGGAAAGATTTTAAATAAAAATTAAAATCTCTCTTTTATAAATCTCTTTTGTGGTTGGCTATAAAAGGAATGTTTTATAAATTAAAATCTCTCTCTTTTAAATCCTTTTATGGATATCTATAAAAGATAAGATCTTAAAAAAAACTCCTTTTATATAATGGTTACAAAAAAGGAAAGTTTTGTCAAAAAATTAAAATCTTCCTTTCACATTATAGATAACTACAAATGAGGACAGATTTCTAATCTTTGTTTTAATCCTTTGTAGAAAATCTATAAAAGGAATGATTTTAAAATTTAAAACTCTCTTTTAAAACCATGTGGATAAAAACATTAAAGGAAAGATTTTATCAAAATTTTATTTTAAATAAAAACCCTCTTCCCTTCTCATACTTGGTCGACCCCTTGCTTGGGCACCAAGCAAGGCTTGGCCGGCCCTAGCCTTAGCTCCAAGCTTGGCTTGGCCCCCTTGCTTGGGCTCCAAGCAAGGATAGGGGTCGGCCCCTAGCATGGGCTAAGAGGCTAGGCTTTGGGTGGATATAAGACTTTATATAAGAGGCTACAATAGGGACCGAGAGGAGGAATTGGTTATGGTCTCCCGATGTACTTGAGCTTCCCGTGTTCGCCCCGAACACCCAACTCAAGTTCATCAATAATAACTCATACCACTAAAGAGCTATCATTGAACTACTGCACCAATCCTAAATTACATTTTGGGCTCCTTCTTATCATGAGTGTGTTAGTCTCCCTGTGTTTAAGATATCGAATGCCCATTAATTAAATGAGTTACTGACACTCACATAATTAACATCTAGCCCCAAGAGTAGTACCACTCAACCTTATCGTCATGTCGGACTAAGTCCACCTGCAGGGTTTATATGACAATCCTTATGAACTCCTCTTGGGGACATCATCAACCTAGATTCCTAGGACATAGTTTCATTCTATAATCAACAACACACCATATAAATAATATCATTTCCCAACTTATCGGGCCTATTGATTTATCGAACTAAATTGCACCCTTTGATAAATTAAAGAAATAAATATTAAGTATACGTGCTTGTTATTATATTATGATTAAGAGTACACACTTTCATAATAACAAAAGTATTGTTCTTTTATATAGTTAGTATAAAAAGATTCTACCTTAAATGATCCTGCTCAATACACTCAGAGTGTACTAGTGTAACTTTATAGTTAAGATAAACTAATACCAAATTACACTATGACTATTCCAATGGATTGTTCCTTTCCATCTTAGTCGTGAGCTACTTTTTATAACTTATAAGGAACTGATAACATGATCTTCTGTGTGTTACACCACACACCATGTTATCTACAATATAAATTAATTGAACAACTGCACTTAGCATATAAATGTAGACATTTGACCAATGTGATTCTTTATTTCAAAATAAATGTTTACAAAAAGCTAGCTTTTAGTATACACTCTAACAACTCCCTTGCGATACGAGCTACTTTGACGACCATTGCTCCCATGTGGTATGAACTAGTTTGACGACCATTTCTCTCTTGTAGTCAGAGCTAATTGACAGTGATTGTTATACATCTGGATCTGGATGTCTCCTATCTATTGGGATCTGTTGGTCGACTAAAGGGGGGGGGGTTGAAAAGCCCTGCACAAATAAAGGAACACTTGCATAAAATAAAATAAAGAAATAAACTAAAAGATGAGGCTCACAGTTTTTACTTAGTTACAATTGGGGAGGTTGTTAATCTAAGGAAATGAATCGCATTAGGTTTCTCCTTTAGGTGGAGAAGCCTCTTACAGCAGTGGAAGCACAAAAAGATGAAGCTAAACTAACAAAGTGAAGCGCACAAGTGTTGGAACTCAAATTACTTGTACTTATTTAGCTTCTAGACCAAGGCTGTATTTATAGCCTTGGTCGGGGTGCCTAGAAGGGTTCCAGGTGCCTGGAGTGGGATAGAATTCTATCCCCGATGCATCGATCAACGTCCACGTTGAACATGATAAAAGTTGGGTTCCGGGTGCCCGATCCTCAAAGTCAACCCCATTGATTTTTTTTTTTGTCCGAGCCTTATTCTCCGGTGTTGCTCTCCTCGGCCCGGATCTTATGCTCCGATTCCGCTCGCTTTGGAGATTTCGACCAACCGAAATAAGGTTAATCCGAACCCAATTTCGGCCTTCTCCTCGAGCAGATTTCCGCTTCGGCTTCTCGTCCCTCGAACATCGTGTACGTTCTTCTCGTCCATCGGCGTACTCTTCCGCGACACCTCATCCCTCAGATGCACCGAGCTCGTTGGCTCTCTCCCATGTCATTCTTCTCGCTAGCCGCGTCTTTCGCTCGACTTCCTGTGCTCCTAAGCTCCTGCACACTTAGACACGGGGATCAAAACTAACAAGACCTAACTTAACTTGTTTGATCACATCAAAACAACCTTGGGGTTCCAACAATCTCCCCCTTTTTGATGTAAATAACCCAAGTTAAGCTAGGGTAATCAAATAAAGTTCAAGCAAAAATAAATTTTGCAATAAAGCATAAAAAGTAAGAAATTTAATTTTAAGCTACCTCCCCCTGGACTTAATCTTTTTCTTCTCCCCCTTTGATCACATAAAAAATGGGGTACCAAGAAAAATCTAAGGGTAATTCTGATTTTCAAATAATTTTGACAAAACTTATCAAGTTTTGAATTTTTTTTTTAAAAAAATTTGTAGTAGTTTTAGAAGCTTTAAGTGTTGCAGAAAAATTTCTAAGCAAGAGAATTTCAAGCAGAAAATTTTCTAAGTTTTTTTTTTAAAAAAAATATGTAACTTATAAAATAAATTTTGGTAAAGCAAAGTTTATACAATAACTTAAAAACTTTAAGTTAGACAGATTTAAAAATTGGAAAATTTTCTAAGTTAAACAAATTTTCAAGAATTAATTTTTGTAGAAAGTTTAGTAAAGTAAATCTGAAAAAAAAAAACTTAAAAAAAATTCTAAGAAAAATTTTCTAAGTTAAAACATGTTTTTGGTAAAGCACAAGTAAAAAAAAACTTTAAGTTAAAAAAAATAAGAAGTTAAAACATTTTTGTATAGAAAAATTTAGAGTTTTCAAAAAAAAAATTGAATAATTATTCAAAGCATTATCTAATTTCAATTTTAATAATTTATCAGTTAGTCAATTAAACATTTTATTTCAATATTTGGTTTCCAGGCTATGGTGAGGCACTAGGTCTTCTTGGTTATTGGATCATCAACCACTTCTAGACAAAACCGTATAAGGAAATTAAATGTTTAATGTACTTTCTAAAAGCCCTAAGTCCAATTAAACTTTTAATTAAGACAAGACTTTGGAACCCAATAAAGGTTCCTTCCAACTGAGTTAATTAGAAATTTCTTAGGGACATATTTCTTTGAAATATTTCTAATTTTCTGTTTATGATATTTGAAATACCAGTTTAAATTATATCTTCTAATTTTTGTGCTATATGTGCATGTATGATTTTTCAAGTCTTTTATTTCTTTTTGTAGATTATCATTTTCTCGCTTTAATTTATCAAAATCTTCTAATGGGCAGGATTTTGCTAGAATTACTTTTAGTTCTTTAATTTCTTTTTCTAATTTACAACAATCTTTAGATAATAATTTTATGAATTTAAACATTTTATCGGGAGGAAGAGATCGTACCTGACTTACCTTGTCGATCTCGTTGTCCATGGCTCCCCCTAAACTGCTGCTTTCTTCCGATGTCACTCCCCCTTCATCGATGCTCTTGATGCTCTTTTTTGAAGAGCTTTCTTCGTATTTGTCTTGATGACTTGCCATCAATACAAGCCCGGAGAAAGCCTCGACTTCCAATTCGGACGACGTTTCATCCCACGTCACCTTTAAAGTTTTATACTTGTTTATTTGGGCAGGATTCTTTCCTTTGTCCTTATCCTTATTCCTTAACTTAGGGCAGTTGTCCTTAATATGCCCTTCTTCGTTGCAGTGGTAGCATCTGATTGTCCTTTTCTTTCTACCCTGCGGATGGTTAGTTTTTCTTGATTTAAATAACTTTTTAAAATGTCTTACCATCATTACTATTTCTTCATCATCGAGAGAGGATTCTAACTCATGTTCATCTCTCGTTGCCTTGAAGGCGATGTTGTGCTTCGGCTCCTTCGTACCTGCACATCTCGATTCATGTACTTCAAAAGTTGAAAATAATTCTTCTAAGGTAATATATTCTAAGTACTTAGAGATATAGAAGACATCTACTAGTGATGCCCATTTTGTATTTCTAGGGAAGACATTAAGAGCGTACCTTAGTGAATCTCGGTTGCTTATCTTTTCTTCGAGATTTGAAAGTCCGGTGATGAGCTCCTTTATCCTCGAGTGAAGATGTGCAATTGTTTCGTCTTCTTCAAATCGTAGATTGGTGAGCGGTTGTGAAGTAAGTCTTGTTTCATGAGCTTGACTTTGAACATCCCTTCGTATAGCTCAAGGAACTTCTCCCAAAGCTCCTTTGCTGAGTTGTAGGTGTCGATCCGATTGACTTCTTGTGGTGGAAGGACGCTCAACAGATGGAATTTTGCTTTGCCGTTTGCCATGTAGTCAGCCTGCTCCTTCTTCGTCCACTGGTATTCTTCCTTACCCTTGGGTATATGCTGCATTCAAAACCGAACTTCATTATTAAAATTAATTCAAAGTTAATTTTAAAGAATACCTGCATTCGTTTTTTTCAGCTTTCGAACACCCCCTCGAACTTTGGTGGGTATATGCTTGGTCCGACCATTGATTCGGTGCTTCGATCGACGGTTAGTCCTCCTGAAGCGTTCTGGCTCTCATACCACTTGTTGGGACCCGTTCGCCAGCTAGAAGGGGGGTTGAATAGCCCTGCACAAAATCAAAAACAAACCCTTCTCGGACTTAAATGAACACTTGCATAAAATAAAATAAAGAAATAAACTAAAAAATGAGGCTCACAATTTTTACTTGGTTACAACTGGAGAGGTTGTTAATCTAAGGAAATGAATTGCACTAAGTATCTCCTTCAAGCGGAGAAGCTTTTTACAATAGTGAAAGCGCAAAAAGATGAAGCTAAACTAACAAAGTGAAGCGCACAAGTGTTGGAACTCAAATTGCTTGTACTTATTTAGTTTCTGGACCAAGGTTGTATTTATAGCCTTGGTCGGGGCACCTGGAAGGGTTCCAGGCACTTGAAGTGGCATAGAATTTTATCCCTGACGCATCGGTCAACACCCACGTCGAACATGATAAAAGTTGGGGTTTGGGCGTCCGGACTCCGGGCGCCCGGATCCTTAAAGTATTGACTTTTTTGGTCCGAGCCTTCTGCTCCAGTGTTGCTCACCTCGGTCCAGATCTTACACTCCGACTCCGTCCGCTTGGGTGATTTCGGCCAACCAAAATAAGGCTCATCCAACCCAATTTCGACCTTCTCCTCGAGCAGGCTTCCGCTCCAGCTTCTCGTCCCTCGAAAATCGTGTACGTTCTTCTCGTCCACCGGTGTACTCTTCCGTGGTACCTTGTTCCTCAGATGCACCGAGCCCGTCGACTCTCTCCCATGTCATCCTTCTCGCTAGTCGCGTCTTTCGCTCGACTTCCTGTGCTCCTGCACACTTAGACACAGGGATCAAAACCAACAAGACCTAACTTAACTTATTTGATCACATCAAAACAACCTTGGGGTTCCAACACTATCGACCAAGGCTCTCTCCCATTATAGAGTGAGGTTAGAGGCAGTTGACGGTGAGTGTTGTATCCTGGGCTGCCCACAGTGATCTGTGGTAGAGTGATCTCGCGCAGCCCGTAGCTAGATAGCTACTTCTTATCTACCCACAATGATGTGTGGTAGAGTGATCTTGCGCAAATAGGGACCCTGATATTTCGGACTGCCCACAGTGATCTGTGATAGAGTGATCTCGCGCAGTCCCTAGCTAGATAGCTAGATGTCCTGGTCACTTTTATTTCTTGTGGTGGAGCGTCGCTCCCATAGATGATGGTTTGCTTATGGTTTTATCCTCGGGTTATTATACCCTGGTCTGCCCACACTGATATATGGTAGAGTGATCTCTCGCATCCCGTAGCTATATAGCTACTTCCTGTCTACCCACAGTGATCTATGGTAGAGTGATCTCACACAGACAGGGGCCCTGACATTTCGGACTACCCACAGTGATCTGTTGTATAGTGATCTCACGCAGTCCCTATCTAGATAGTTGGATGTCTTGGTCACTTGCGGATTATTTATGGTGGAACATTGCTCCCACATATTGTGGATTGGTTGTGGTGGAGCGTTGCTCCCACATAGTGTAGATTGATTGTGGTGAGTGTTGCTCCCACATATTGTGAATTTGTGATGGAGCATTACTCCCATATATGTTGTATTGCTTGTGGTAGAGTGTTGCTCCCACATATGATTGATTGCTTGTGATGGAGCGTTGCTCACACATATAATGGATTGCTTATGGTGGAGCATTGCTCCCACATATGACGTATTCTTGTGATGGAGCAATGATCTCACATTTGATGATTTATTACTGTTTTATTATACATGGTTATACTGTCATATATATTGCCTAGGTGTTATGAGAAGGTTTGTTGTTGATCCCTAGTGAGTTACTGATCATTATACTGTTTGTGTTAGACCAGTATGGGTATGTATGTTTGTTATGTCATATATATGATCATGTTCTTATTTCCCTATTGAGACTATATATCTTTGATCGCCTTACACTTTTGTCCATACACTACATGTTCTTATTACCCGCTGAGTGATCCGTACTCACCACCCCTTGTACTGGTTATTCTTTTGCCAGGTAGCAGGTAGAGGATTTATGGGTTTGCTTAGAGGATCCTAGCTGCTAGTCCCAAGTCACATTTGAGATCAGCTTTCCATGTTATTTCATATTACGTTATTGGTACTTTATATTTGGACTTGGTATTGTGTTATGTTGTTTTGTACATGGTTTTGAGCCTTGTGGCCACTTTTATTCAATTTAGGTTTTATTGTTGTGTTAGTCATGCCGGCATGCAATCAGTCTATTATGTTGTGTTATTTTTATGTTTTGCTTATGTCTTCCACTGTGTTTTGTTTCAGCCATATGGGTTGTTTATCAACTGCGTGATTGTAATTACTTCCAGCTGAGTGGGCTACTTATAAACTGCGTGATTGTGTTTACTTCCAACCGTGTGGGTTGTTGATAACTTGTGAGTAGCCTTATGGAATTGTATACATGTTTCATTTGTCACTGCTACAGGGGAAGTGATGTCCGATTTTTATCGGACAACCTTACCCTCGGGGCATGATAATCCTTCCAAAGTTCGAGGGAGAGTTCGCACACTGGAAATGTTGAATGAAGGTATTCCTAAAAACTGATTTCAAAACACTTTTAATAATCAAGTATGGTTTGTAGTTCCTAAGGATCAACAAGAAGTGGAGAAAGAAAAGTACCTCTGGACAAAGAAGGAGCAAAGTGACTTCGTAGCCAACGATAGAGTGGAATATTACTTACTAAGTGTATTACCGCCTCTAGAAGTCAATCGCATTGGAAGCTACACATCAGCCAAAGACCTCTGGGAGAAATTCCTGGAACTCCACGAAGGAACATCCAAAGCGAAGCTTGCACTATGGGATATCCCTCGGAACAAGCTAACGAATATCTGTTGAACCCCGTGGTAGTTTTGATATGATCAACCAAGTTGGTTAGGTCCTGTTTTGTGTTTGATCCCTGTGTCTAATTGTGCAGGAGCTTAGGAGTGCAGGAAGTCGAGCGGAAGACGCAGCTAGCGAGAAGGACGGCACGGGAAAAGAGCCGATGGGCTCGGTGCGTCCGAAGGACGAGAGAGCTGTGGAAGAGTACACGGTGGGCGAGAAGAACATGCGCGGTGTTCGAGGGACGTTAAGCCGGGGAGGAAGGCTGCTCGAGGAAGGCCGAAAATTGAGTTCGAGTGAGCCCTATTTCGGTTGACCAAAATCACCCAATCACATGGAGCTACGGAAGTCAAAGCAAGGCGAAAGGATGCTGGAAATAGAGCTTAAGGCGCCTCAAGCCAATACTGGAGGTGGCTCCACCTTGGAGGCACCTCCATCTGCCTTGGAGGTGCCTCAAGCTTGAAGGCACCTTCAGCCTTGATGAAGGCGCCTTCAACTGGTCAAAAGTGACCGTTTGTGTTGCGAATAAAGTTTTATCCGCCCACTTGATGGAGGCGCCTTGGACCCCTGTTGGAGGCACCTCAGACCCTCGAGATCAAATTTTTCAGAGGCTATTTAAAGGCCCCTGGAACTAGGAATTCAACATCAATTGAGTATTCAACTCTGTAACAACTTCCTAGCAATAGTTCTGAGCCGTTAGTGTGTAAAAGGCTTCTCCGCCTTCAGCAAAGGAGATCTTCTACTGCGCTTTTCTTACTGCCCTGGATTAACAACCCTCTTGGTTGTAACCAGGTTAAATTCCTGTCTTCTTGTCTCTTTATTGCTTCATTATTTTATTTACTATTGCACTATTTGAGTTTAAAGCACGAGGAGGGTATAGTTTTAGTTTTTCAGAAGCAATTCACCCTCCTTTTGCCGGCCTCCGCTGCACCTACAATTGGTATCAGAGCAAGACCACCTCAGAAGGACTAACCGCCGACTAAAGCACAACGATCAAGATGATGGCCGAAGCAAATATTCATCCCCCGAAGTTCGACGGAGACTTCACGACGTAGAAACGCCGGATGGAGGTATTCTTTAAAACTGACTTCGATATTTTACTAACTATGAAATTTGGTTTTGAAGTTCCAAAAGACAAAGAAGAGCATCAGTGGAGCAAGAAAGAGGAAGCCGAATTTGTCGCCAACGGAAAGGCAGAGTTCCACCTGCTTAGCGTGCTGCCACCACAAGAGGTAAGTCGAATCGAAAGCTACAACTCCGCGAAAGACCTCTGGGAAAAATTCCTGGAGCTTCACGAAAGTACCTCGGAAGCTAAGCTAGCGAGGCGCGACATCCTCCGGACCCAGTTAACGAACCTTCGGATGAACCAAGACGAGAAGGTAGCGCAACTCCAAGCAAGGATCAAAGAGCTGATCACGCAACTAACCAACCTTGGAGAAGAAGTAACGAACCGAGACTCTATCCAGTACGCGCTCAACGCCTTCCCCAGAACTCCAGAGTGGGCCTCCTTAGTAGATGTGTATTACATCTCTAAGGACTTCGAGGTAAGTACTTTAGAAAGTTTGTTTTCTACATTTGAACTTCACGAATCTCGGATTGCAAAGCCCATTAAAGTGGAGAAAGCAAGTCAGAACATTGCCTTGAAGGCAAGAACAAACGATTCTGACTCCGAAGCCTCGATCGACGAATCCGAAGCTGCATTAATCGTAAGATGATTTAATAAGTTTTTTAAATCTAACAAATTTAGATCGCAGAAGCATGAGCAAAAAAGGAGAACGGTTCGTTGCTACAACTGCAACGAAGAAGGGCACATCAAGGATGACTGCCCGAAATTAAAGAGCAAGTAGAAAGAAAAGGAAAAGGTCAAGTACAAGAAGCCAGAATCCTCCAAGCACAAGAACCTGAAGGCCACTTGGTCAGATTCGTTGTCTTCTGAATCAGACATCGAAGCCTTCTCGGGGTTAGCGCTAATGTCTAACCATCAGATTGAAGAAGAGTCAAGCTTAGAGATGAGCATAGATGATGGGGGAGGAACATCAGAAGAGGAAAGCTGCAGTGAAGGGGGAGCCTCACCAAGTTAGGTAAGTAAGGTACGTAATCTAACCCCGACTCAGTCTTTTCGCTTTATTAAGTCTCTTTCTAAAGACTTATTCAAATTAGAAATAGAAAATGCTGAATTGAAATTGAACCTAGCAAAAGTATGCCCACTAGAAATGTATGATAATCTAAAATTAGAAAATTAAAAATTAAAAGTTGAAATTGAGAAATTGAAAGATAATGCATGCTTAAATAAATTTCCAAAATCAAAATTAAGAATTTATGGAAAATTGAACTGGTATATAAGAAAACATCAGGGCCAACTTAGAAGAATACCTAAAGGATATGTACTCCCTAAGTTTTTGACCAATCCTGTAGGAAGGAACCTTTATTGGGTTCCCAAATCTTTGCTAGTTTAAAATTTTCTTTTAGTTAAAAGCTTACAGTGAGAAAATTAAACATTGAGTTTCTTTATGGAAGCTTTGTCTAAGGAAGTGGTTGTTGCTCCAATAACCAAGAAGGCCTAGTACCTCGCTACGACCTGGAAGCCAAAATATCGAAATAAAAATGTTTAATTAACTTTATGATAAAAACATTAAAATTAAAATTAAATAATGCTTTGAAAAGTTTTTAAACATTTCCTTAGAAATTTTTTAAATTTTTTTCTAGAAAAATGTCTCTTGAAAGTTTTACTTAAATTTTTTTTTTTGGAAAATTCTAAAAATTAATTTTGACTTAAAAATTATTTTGAAAATTCTAAAAAATAATCTTGACTTAGAAATTACTATGAAAAATTCTAAAAAAAAATTATTTTTGCTTAAATATTTTTTTTCATTTTTTCTCTTAGTATTACCCCGTTTTTGCTGTGATCAAAGGGGGAGAGAGAAGTACAAGTTTAGGGGAAAAATTCTAGTTAAATCTTTATTAAGCAGTTGTAATTTTATTTATTGTAAATTTATGCTAAAATATGTTACTAATTTTCTTTAAAATTATTGTTTGTCTATTTTTACCCTAACTTGAACTTGAGTTGATGCACATCAAAAAGGGGGAGATTGTTGAACACCGTGGTAGTTTTGATGTGATCAACCAAGTTGGTTAGGTCCTGTTTTGTGTTTGATCCCCGTGTCTGAGTGTGCAGGAGCTTAGGAGCACAGGAAGTCGAGCAGAAGACGCAGCTAGCGAGAAGGACGACACGAGAAAAGAACTGACGGGCTCGGTGCGTCCGAAGGACGAGAGAGCTGCGAAAGAGTACACAGTGGGCGAGAAGAACGTGCGCGGCGTTCGAGGGACGTTAAGCCGGGGAGGAAGGCTGCTCGAGGAAGGCCGAAAATTGGGTTTGAGTGAGCTCTATTTCGGTTGGCCGAAATCACCCAATCACATGGAGCTACGGAAGTCAAAGCAAGGCGAAAGGATGCTGGAAATAGAGCTTAAGGCGCCTCAAGCCAATACTGGAGGCGCCTCCACGAGGCGCCTCCATCTGCCTTGGAGGCGCCTCAAGCTTGAAGGCGCCTTCAGTCTTGATGAAGGCGCCTTCAACTGGTCAAAAGTGACCATTTACGCTGCGGATAAAGTTTTATCCGCCCACTCGATGGAGGCGCCTTGGACCCCTATTGGAAGCGCCTCGGACCCTCGAGATCATATTTCCAGAGGCTATTTAAAGACCCCTAGAACTAGGAATTCAACATCAATTGAGTATTCAACTCTGTAACAACTTCCTAGCAATAGTTCTGAGCCGTTAGCGTGTAAAAGGCTTCTATGCCTTCAACAAAGGAGATCTTCTACTGCGCTTTTCTTACTGCCCTGGATTAACAACCCTCTTGGTTGTAACCAGGTTAAATTTATGTCTTCTTGTTTCTTTATTGCTTCATTATTTTATTTACTATTGCACTATTTGAGTTGAAAGCACGAGGAGGGTATAGTTTTAATTTTTCAGAAGCAATTCACCCCCCCTCTTGCCGGCCTCCGCTGCACCTACAATATCCATTTGGAAAAAGGTGAGAAGGTAGCTCAACTACATGCGAAGATCAAGGAGCTGATCACCAGACTGGTCAACCTCAACGAAATGATAACCAACCGGGACTCGGTACGCTACGCACTCAACACTTTTCCTAGGACTCCAGAATGGACTTCGATAATAGACGCCTACTACATCTCGAAGGACCTAGAGGTAAGTACCCTAGATGAACTTTTTTCGACTTTAGAATTATATGAAACTGGATGTGCAGGTACAATAGAAGACTCAAGCTAGAACCTGACACTAAGAGTCACCAAGAAGGATGAACCCAAGTCAGATTCAGATCTTAAAGCAGACCAAGAACCTTATATGGTAAGGAAGTTTAAAAAGTTTTTTAAATCTAATAAGTTTAAAGAAATGTCGAATAGAAAAAATTCAAGAAATAGAAGAAATGTTTGATGCCACTAGTGTCTAAAAGAAGGACACATAAAGGAGGACTGCCCAGAGCTCAAAAAGGAAAAAAGACAAAGGACCTAAGCAAAACAAGCACAAGAATCTCAAGGCCACTTGGGATGAAAGTTCATCATCCGAGTCAGAAATAGAAGCATACACCAAACTAGTACTAATGACTAGTCACCAAGAATAAAGCACCTCAAAAGCCAACATTGATGAAGGGGGAGCAACATCAAATAAATGCAGCGAAACAAGAAGAGAATCAAACTTCAGATCTGACATGGTAAGTGACGTATGTATCTTACCTCTAGATCAACTATATTATGGTATTAAATCAATGTCTAAATCAATGTGTAAATTAAAAACTAACAATGAAATTTAAAAAAAAGGAGAATTTAGAAATAAAAAGAATCTTAGTAAAATCTAGTTTGATAGAGAATCTTGATAAAGTGAAAATTGACAATGCTAATTAAAAGAAACAAATAGAAAATTTAAAAAAAATATGCATGCTCAAATCTTAGATATTATTAAGGACTAAATTGATATTATAGATTTCACAAGAGTCATATCAGAAAAGTAATAAAAATATACATTCCTAGAAAATACTTGATCAATATAGTAGAAGGAACCTATATTTGGGTTCCTAAATCATGCTTAGTTTAATTTGTACATATTTTTATTTTTAGTTTGATTTAATATTTGCCTTTTAATTGCCTATTGTGCTAAAATAAATTTCTTCATATAATTTCTATTTAAAATTAATTAGGTATTAATATTTTTGAAAAAGAGAATTTCATTTCGTATCAGTAGAAAAAAAAAATAAATTTTTTTGACAATTGTATTATTTTTTATAAAATTTTTAAAATAAATATTATATTTATTAATTTAAAAATATTTTACAGAGTTATTTTTATAAAATTTATTTTTTTAGTAAAAACTTAGCATATTCTCTGTCAAATAAAATTTTTTGAAATTTTTTTTACTAATATTTAATTTTTATGAATTATTTATCTAAATATTAATTTTTAATATTAAAAATTTTAGAATTCTCAATTTTTAAAAATTAAAGTTTTCTGTAAAAATACTTACTCTATTACATTTTCAGAAAATTTTTCAAGATTTTTCGAACATCAAAACTATTTTTAAGTATTTTTAAAAGAAATTCAGCTTTCTATAGTAAATACTTTATTATTGATTAAATTGATTTTATTTTTTCTTGAAAGTTTTATTATTGCTTTGGATATGTCTGCTTAACTTTTATAAAAAATTTCATAAATTTTCAAAAAAATAAAATTTTAAATTATTTTTGTTGAAAAATACTCTTTTAATCACAAAAATCAGCATTTCGAGAATAAATTCTAATTTTTTTTCCTAAGTGTTAATCACTGATTCGTATATTCCTTAGACTTTAATTTTTATTTAATTTAGCAAACCTCCTATTTTTAATGTGATCAAAAGTGGAGAGTTAGAAGTTAAGTTTAAGGGAGGAAGTTAAGTTTAAGAGAGAGGTACATTTTTGTTTAAATATTGCATATCTAATGTTTTAAACTTGCATATTTATTTAATTTAATATCTTGTTTTATCCTAACTTAACTTGGGTTGATCCACATTAAAAAGGGAAAGATTGTAAGTACCTTATGGAGGTTTTGATATGATCAGCCGAGCCAAGTTAAGTCATATTGTCTTTTGATACTTTGTGTCTAAGTGTTCAGGAACTTAGGAATACAGGAAGTAGAGCGAAAGACGCAACTAACAAGAAGGACTGCACAGGAGAGAGTCGACGGGCTCGATGCGTCTGAAGGACGAGGTGCTACGGAAGAGTACGCTGGCGGACAAGAAGGGAGCACGCGGCGTTTCTGAGGGACGAGAAGTCAGAGTGAAAGATTGCTTGAGGAAAAGGCCGAAAGATGGGTTCGGGTGAGCTCAATTCCAGATGACAGAAATCACCCATGCGAGTGGAACAAGAAGAGCCGAAGCAGAAGCTAGGACACAAAAGTCAACTCGAAGTTGATTGGGGTCCAAGCGTCCCAACCGTCCAGGCGCCCAGACATGGTCTAGGTGCCCAGACCCCTGGGGCAGCTCGGGGGTGCCTTGACTCGACCTCTCTACGGATACAAGTCAACAAGGGTTCAGGTGCCCGGAGCTGTTCCAGGCGCTAGGACTAGGGAAGTTTATCCGGATTGAGCAATTATGATCCGTTGCGATGTGAATAAAATTTTATCCATGCCTAGACACCTGGATCCCTTCCAGACCCCCAGAACTAGGTTATAAATACAGTCCTGATCCCAATAGTAAAAAATAATACTCATAAATAAATTCTATTTTTATTCTACTACTTTTGTGAGTTGTCAACATTGTAGGAGGTTACTCCATCCAAAGGATATCTTAGCGAGCTTCATTTACCTTGGATTAGCAATCCTCTGATTGTAAACTAAGTAAATACTTCTTGCCTCTCTCTTTATTTTATGCATTCACTTTCTGTTTATAAACAAGTGTTTTTCTAACTTAGTCTAAAGTTCAAGAAAGGTTTGATTTTCAATTTCAAGCAATTCACCTCCCCTTTTGCCGGTCGCTAGGGGACCAACACTAACTGCTATCTAAAGCAAAAGAAATGGATGGATCCAGCATCTACCTGCTAAAATTTAAGAGAGATTTCATGACATTAAAAAAGTGCATGGAGGTATTCTTCAAGACTAATTTTGAAATATTACTAATTATAAAATACAATTTGTAGCACTCACGAATCAACACAGAGCTGAGAAAGAAGAGTACACGTGGACGAAGAAGGAGCACGCTGATTTCGTCGCTAATGAAAAAGCAGAGTTCCATCTGCTTAGTATTCTTCCTCCCCAGTAGGTCAGCCGGATCGGAAGTTGCAACTCCGCCAAAGATCTCTGGGAGAAATTCTTAGAGCTTCACGAAGGTACTTCGGAAGCCAATTAGCAAAGTGGGGCATTCTCTGAAGCCAACTGACGAACCTCTAGATGAACAAGGGAGAGAAGGTAGCCCAACTCCATGCAAGGATTAAAGATTTGATCACCCAGCTTAACAACCTCGAAGAAAAGGTAACAAATCGTGATTCCTTAAGGTACACACTTAACGCTTTTTCGAGAACTCAAGAGTGGTCAACCTTAGTAGATGTTTTCTACATCTCTAAGGACCTCGAGGCAAGTACTCTTGAAAACTTATTTTCAACTTTTAAACTTTACGAGTCTCAATGTGTAGATTCTCAGGAATTAGAAAAGTCAAACAATATTGCTCTAAAAGCCAAGAAGGGCTAATCAGACGCCGACACTTCCCTCGACGATGATGAAACAACATATATTGTAAGGAAATTTTAAGAAATTTTTTAGAACTAATAAGTTTAATCAAGTCCATGCAAAGAAAAGAAGAGCAAGGAAGATAAGATGCTATAATTGTAATGAAAAGGGACATATCGAGGAGGACTGCCCAAAGATGAAGAAGAAGGACAACAAGAAAGGACCAAGTATAACTACAAAGCACAAAACCCTAAAGGTGACTTGGGACGAGTCATCATCAAAATTTGACTTGGGGGAGTACATTGGACTTGTACTAATAGCAAGTCACCAGGAGCAGAGCATAGACAAAGGAGGAGGCTCCTCAGAAGAAAACTACAGTGAGGAGGAAGAAACAAGCTTCAAAGCAGATCTGATAAGTGAGGTATGTTTACTACTATATTCAACTATTAAGTCAATGAGTAGATCTTTATATAAACTTAAATCTAAAAATAATAATTTGAAAAAATAAATATTAGAATTGAAAATAATTTATCAAATACATGTCCCTTAGAAATGTATAATAATTTAAAACATGAAAATGAAAAACTAAAGGACCAAATTGAAAAATCAAGAAACTCGGCATGTATTAATCAAAATACTTGAAAAAATTATAAAAGCTTAAATTGATATCTTAAATATCATAAGGGTCCCATTAGAAAAATATCACAAAACTATGTACACAAGAAATTTCTCTAGGTTAAAAAATTTATTTTGAGTCCCCAAATCTTACTTAGTCTAAATAAATGATTATGTATATTTTTATGTTTAGAAATATTAATTTCATTTGCATGCTTACTCTTAATATTTATTGTTGAAATTTTTTTCTTCTATTACTAGAATGAAAAATCTATTAGTATTAAAATTTTCAAAACTTTTGTTCGATTAAAATTTGCTTTATGAATTTTTTATTGAAAAGTTATAATTTAAAATTTAAAATATTTTGGATATGTATTTTGAAAAACCTGATTTTTTAGAGAATTAATGTTGTATTTTAAATAACAAGATAAATTAGCATGGTTTTTGGATCAATAAAACTATTTTTAATATTTGTTTTTGAAAAGAATCATGTATGTTTTAAACATTTTTTGTACAATCATTCTTTTTGAAATTCTTATCCAAATTTTTTATAATGATAGATCCCTGAAAATATTTTTTTTGTAAATTTTTGATAAACAGTGAATTTTCTATAGATTAATTATCTGAAACCTTATTTTTAAAACTAAAAAATCTTAGAAACTTATATTTGAAAATTTTAATTTTTCATTTGTTGTGTATTATGTTCTAAATCCTTATAAATATTTTAGAAATGTATTTGTATAAAAATCTAATTTTAACGTTTAACTTGCAAAAATTATGATTCTATATAAAATAATTTATCTATGCTAAAATGCTTAAAAATTTTCATGAAAATTTTTCTACATATTTAAATACTTTTGTTGCACTCTAAGAATTTTTTTCAAAATGTTAAATTATTTTTAATATTAAATTTGTAAATATGATTCTTAAATCTTGAAAAATTCAGATTTTTTAGAAAATTATTTTGTAAAAGTTTTTTTACCATGACTTTTATTTCCTTAACCCTTAGAAAAAGTTTCAAAATTTTTTTAATATTGTTTTTTTCCTGATTTTATTTTTATTGTGATAATACTGGGAGAATGAGAGATGAGAGCTTATGTCTAGGGGGAGCTTTATACTTGTAATTTTGTAGTTTGCAAAATTTCAGTTTTAATTGTTATTTTATTCTGTATTTTTTTTACCTAACTCAAACTCGAGTTGATGGACATCAAAGGGGAGATTGTTAATACCCGAGACAGTTTTGATGTGGTCAACTGAGTTAAGTTAGATCCTGTGTTTGTTTGATGCATTGTGTCTAAGTGTGTAGGAACTTAGGAGCACAGGAAGTTGAGCGAAAGACGCAGCTAGCGAGAAGGACAACATGGGAGAGAGTCGACGGACTCAGTGCGTCTGAGGGACAAGGTGGACGAGAAGAAAGCGTGCAGCATTTTTAAAGGATAAGAAGCCAGAGTGGAAGCTTGCTCGAGGAGAGGACCCGAAAATGGGTTCGGGTGAGCCCTATTCCGGATGGCCGAAATCACCCAAGCTAACAGAGCCAGATGGGAGGAGAACAGGACAGTCAACAAGTTGTTGACTGTCCAGGCCCTTGGACTAAGTCCAAGCGCCTGAATGCTCCGGGTGTCACGCCTTGAGGGTATACTTGTCCGCCAAATCGGGCAGTACCTCCTAGTGACAATATAGAAAATACGATATCGAACCAATTCAAACTAACATAAAAATATCGATGTAACATAACAGCACCAAGTCACAAATGACAATACGTGTATGTATGCATGTACATGTGAAATACTCAAAAATCCAGAACAGAAAGAACTATAACTATAAGCAACGGAAGCAATAAAATGAAGCAACTCAACATAAATCTAACTCGAGCAGGACTGATCGCCAAGACCTCTGAGCGATACAACACCTCCTCTATCTACTTATCTGAAAGTCAAGGAAAAAATAAAAGGTAGTGAGTACAACCACTCAGTGGTTAGAAGAAGATAGTGCATGAATAATATATACTAATAGGAGATCAAAGGATGTAGTCTCAGGTAAAATATTTACTAACTAACATAGGTGTCCCAACATAATCATCGGCTAACCAAAAGTATAATCAATAACATAACACTTCACTAACCTGCTCAACCAAAAATAACCAACAAATCGGGAGTACATACAGTACATCCAAACCTGCACGAACAAATACATGATTGACATAGCAAGTATATAATAAACACTGGCTGCGGGAGAACACTCTACCACGGATGGTCCCGTGGATAGTCAGGATATATAACTAGTCACTGTCCGCAGGAGAACGCTCTACCACAGATGGTCCCATGAGCGGACAGGGCAAATAACTAGTCACTGTCTGTGGGAGAACGCTCTACCACGGATGGTCCCGTGGGCAGACAGGATATATACCAATGGCCACTAATGACTCTCTCACCCACGCATGGGAGACAGGATATAATAATGGCCGTTAACGACTCTCTCAACCATGAATGAGAGACAATGATCGACAGGATATACCAATGGTTACCAACAACTCTCTCAACCACGAATGAGAGACAATGGTTGATAAGGTATAGCAACCACGGGTCTAGTAGGATCCTCAAAATGCTACACTATGGTATAATTCTACTAATGTATAGGCATGAGCCTATATAACAAGTAAGGGTCTACTAGGATACCGGTATCCTATATTATGATGTAATCCTACTAATATATAGGTAGAAAATAGATAATTACGTCCCCAAGTTACTAGTCACTTATCATTAATATCTTGACTAATTCCATCAAATCATCACAGATATAATAAACAATGAGATCAATATCAAGTAATCCTAGGGGTTGATTTAGAGGAGAAAGCCTAATGGAATACATTACCCTTTATAGGGAGTGATTTTTATTAACTCTAGATCAATATAATTTCGCTATATATATATATATATATATATATATATATATATATATATATAGAAAATGTAATAATAATATATAAATGAACTATGTTGAAGTCTGAGTTTGATTAAGTTCATACAAAATCAAATCAAATTTAAACAACTATTTTACTAGATTGATTCATTTTAAATTTAATTTTACTCGACTCAATTATCTTATCACTTGGTTTGACTTTACGACCTTAAGTTTTTTGGATCTTAAATATACCTAATGATGCAATTTGAGAATATTATTTTTCTCTTGACTCTGTATGTTTGTCAATTGTTTTATTTAAATTGTACGTTGACAATGGAAAATTATAACTAGAGAAGTGTGAATGATATGGTTAGATAGATGATCAATACTAAAGTTGTTTCTTATTTCAATTGTAACTAAGAAAAAACAAAATAAGTCAGGTACGACATGGGTAAATAAGAATTTCTTCAACTAGCTATGTTAGCCACAATCTTAGGTTGGACCGAGATACAAGTGGTTAGACTCATATACATTTTAGTGTTTATTTGGGGAGAAAGTATCCAATACCTTATTAAAAAAAATAATTTGTAACTTTCTAAAAATCTCATTGTAAAAAATATATCACACAATACCTCATCAAAACCTTCCTATAAATCTTAATAATTTGAAATAAAAAAAATTACAATTTGACCATTCTAAAACTTTTAAATTTATTTTAAAGGTAAAGTCAGATAAATTAGCATCTAATTCTTCTTTCTCTTTTAAACAGTATGTATTGGAGGAGATAAATATTTTTATTTATATTTTATAAATTGTTGCATTTTGTTCTCAGTCTTTAATGGATAAATATTAAGCATCGGGAGATGATTTCGTTCCTTGTTCTCTCGAATTTTTAATTGATAGGAAATGAGAGAAAATAAGACTATTAAGTGCCGTCAAAAAATAATAATGAATTCTAATTTTGAAAATGCATTAAAGAAAAATATCAACTTATATTGCATCAGGTTCGTCCGTTGTTGATCCCGACCGTTCATTTAATTCACTAAATTCTATAAATTCCTGCCCTCCTCCCGTGTCGATTTCATTGTAGGGTTAGGGTTTCCGGTTAGGTTTTCGATTCGTCGTGTCTGCCGCTGTTTGATCGGCAGGTTCTCCTCCGGCCGCCATCTACGCTTCGCGATTTGGCCGCGTTTTTCCTTTGATCTTAGCGGCGCGGAGGAGTCCGGCGGGATCGCCATGCTGTCGCCCCTGAGGCCTTTTGACCTCCTGCAAAGTCCTGTTGCGGAGGATTAAGGCGTCGAGGGCGATGGGAACGATTAAGAGACGTTGTGATCGGCATCCGATGATGGTCGCCCGGATTGGACAAGGAGCCGGTCGTTGAGCGAAAGCGCTCGGAGGAGCACCCCGATCAACCAGTGGCTACACGACGGCGGCGACGACGACCCAACTACCGCAGGAGAAATCAATTAGAGAGATCAAGAAAATCAATTTTATTTTTTCTTGATTTTTGTTTTATTTTTTATTAATGGAAATCATGTAATGAGCATTGGTAAATAATACTTTATTTTTTAATAAAAGAATCTTTTGATTTTTTTTTCCAGTTAAATCATATTAGAAGAAAGAATTGTAGTTTCCTTCAAATGCCAGTTAAATTATATTATGAAAAATGATTCATTAAAATTTATCAAACAAATAATTCGTTTCGCTTTTCTTTTCTTTCTTTATTTTTAGATGTTCAAGTTAACTAATTAATTGATTTATAAATATTCGACAATAAAAGATCTCAAAATCTCTCACATTAATCATATCTTATTCTTCTGGATCGACAAAAACTAATTCAGAATATATATTATTATACAATTGTTCTTGGCACTGAAATCAAATCATTATATTGCTGTAGAAGGATATTTCTATCGTAAGTTATTCTGAAGAATAAACTGCTATTCTGAAGAAGGATATTTCTTCTTTAAATCAAACAAAGAATTGAACCAAAACTACAAGAAATAGGGACCAAAATTCATCACAAACAACTCAAAATAATCTAAAAGAATTTGGATTTTCCTTCCTTTATCTAAAGGGAATGCTGTATCATGAGAAGTGAAAGAGAAATTAACATGAATTGCTCCATAACATTAACACAACTATCATCTATTAAATGACATCGATCGAACTAATTAATATGAATTGCTCTATAACTTTAAAACAACTACAAAGCTAAGAACTATCACGAAGGATCCCAAAAAATTTCTGAACATAAGCTGCCAACTGTTGCTTGAATAGCAACGCTAGGTATTTGGCCTCTACTTGGCGCACAAAGGCAAGACCATCCACAGGAAGGTTTCAAGAAGAGCGAAACCGCTGCAACACATTTCATAAGAAATGGAGTTGATGAATTTTACATTTTCTGAAGAATTGTTTCAGTAACCATGTATGATTTACAACAGAATTCTCATAGCAACAGAAAGACTTGATGAATTGCATACTTGTGTCATTCGCCTAAACAATGATGTTGACGTTGGAGGTATAGCTCGTGGTGTAGAAGCAGCTGCGCCAGAAGCTTTTAGACTCTTTTGCAAGAGATGTAACAAAGTTGATGAATTTGACAACCAGTAAGCTAGATGATCGATGCTCTGGTCATCCTGTGTCACACATTCAGTTGGATTGAGTATCTTTGGGAAGGGGCTTATAGTTTAGCAATTCTTAGAAAATAAAAGAGAAGTAGCTGACTAGCAACATCAGATGATACCCAAAAAAAAAACAAAAAGCAAAGGAACTTAGCAGTAACACTGAAACAGACTGATTAGCAAAATCATGCATTAAGTATCTGAAAATCTAATTTTATTTTAACACACATCCACACAAGTAAAATATCTATACTATTGTGGAAGAAAGTGAAGAACCAACCAATACAAAAAACTAGTCTGCAAAATAATTTCATAAAAAGAACAAGTACCAGAAAATTTAGATTAAGTTCTGGTCTCCATTCAATGTATAGTTAGAAAGAAAAATATATTGTCCAAGAAATATCTACCAAATGATAAAACAAAAGAAATAGAGTTATAACAAAAGACTGCATGGATTAAATTGATGCCCTTAAACAAATCAAGTAGTCATCCTATTTAGATCCTATCCTGTTTTCTTTTTTCTCAAAATCATGGTCTAAAAAATCTCCTAATGATGTTTTCAGAAAATTCTACCAGAGATGCTTCAACATACTGTATGTCCTTGCTTGAAGGATTTACCAATCAAAATGGATCATTCAACTAAAAATGTTTTATTTAAGTAATTGGAAACCTAGTTTGGCTCTTTAAAATTCCTTCGAAATGTCACCAAAAGGGTACATTCAATCAGTATGAACTAACAGAATATCAGTTACCATGCACAGTTTCAAAAACTTCTGTATGGCACACATGTGACAAAAATAAGGGTCTATTAATGGTTTCAACCAAACATTGTCAAAAGAAAGTCAGTCATAAAAATTGGTTTTACCTACATAAAGTTCAAACTGCTCGATCAAAGGGAGCAAAGCCCAGGATGATACAAGAAATATATATATATATATATATTAAGTGAATTGTCGCATTTTGTTCTTCTTAAATATTAAGTGAATTTGTTCCTTGTTCTCTCAAATGTTTAATTGATAGGAAATAGAGCGAAAATAAATTAAATCAAATTAAAATCGTCTGTCAGTGCTATTATTAAAAAATGAATAAAAGAAAAATATCAACTTATATTGCATCATGTTCGTCCATTGTTGATCCCGACCGTTCATTTAATTCACTAAATTCTATATATAACTGCACTCTCCCGTTTCGATTTCAATGTTTCCCCTTCGGTTCTCCTCCAAATGTAGGGTTAGGGTTTCCGGTTAGGTTTTCGATTCGTCGTGTCTGCCGCTGTTTGATCGGCAGGTCCTCCTCCGGCTGCCATCTACGCTTCGCGATTCGGCCGAGCTTTTCCTCTGATCTTACCGGCGCGGAGGAGTCCGTCGGGATCGCCTTGCCGTCGCCCCTGAGGTCTTTTGACCTCCTGCAAAGTCCCTGTTGAGGAGGATTAAGGCGTCGAGGGCAATGGGAACGATTAAGAGACGGTGTGATCAGCCTCCGATGATGGTCGCGGATTGGGCGAGGATCCGGTCTTTGAGCGAAAGCGCTCGGAGAAGCACCCCGATCAACCAGCGGCTTCACGACGGCGGCGACGACGACCCAGCCACCGCAGGAATCAATTAGAGAGATCAAGAAAATCAATTTTATTTTTTCTTAATTTTTGTTACATTTTTTTATTAATGGAAATCATGTAATGATCATTGGTAAATAATAATTTATTTTTTAATAAAAAAATCTTTTGTTTTTTTTTTCCCAGTTAAATCATATTAGTAGAAAGAATTATAGTTTCCTGCATATTCTAGTTAAATCATATTAAGAAAAATGTCAATGACTTCCATTAAAATTTATCAAACAAATAATTTGTTTCGTTTTTCTTTTCTTTTCTTTATTTTTAGAGGATTAAGTTAACTAACTAATTGACATAAAACTAACGATCTTTATACGTGAGTACGGTATATATTTAGTTATTTACGCATTGAGTTTGGTAAAAGTCACGTGGGTATCACATCCTATCCGGCTAAAAAATAAATAAAAAATAATAAAAAATTATTCGAGCAATGTACGGCGCTATCTAACGAATTAAGTAAAAGAAAATTCTAACTAGATCTTAATATCAAAAGGAATATGGACAATCCTACTAAGTGATAATTTTCAAATTCAGAGAAATCCTAAAATTTAAAATGGACAAAATCCTAAATCAAATCCTTAGTTTTATCAAACTAGAATAAAAAAAAAGAGAAAATTATGATTTTGTTCCTGTAACTTATGTTTTTTTTTCAATTTTTGTCCTGTTAAGAGTTAATTTATACTTGTACAAAGTAAAACCTAAAATCTCGTGTCTTTAGGAACCACGAGTTAGGCCTTTATATAGAAAAGAAGAAATGAACCAAAAGACCAAACTACCCCTATACTTATTCTAACACTCCCCCTCAAGCTTGAGAATATAGATCATATACGCCAAGCTTGTTACATATGTAGTCAATCCGAGGACCTCCAAGTGATTTAGTGAATATATCTGCTAGCTGATCATTTGAGTTGACAAAACTAGTAGATATTTCTCCAGATATGACTTTCTCTCTGACAAAGTGACAGTCAACTTCAATATGCTTTGTTCTCTCATGGAAGACTGGATTTGAGGCAATATGCATAGCGGCCTGGTTGTCACATATGAGTGACATTTGTGTAACCTCTCCAAACCTTAGTTCCTGAAGCAACTGTTTTAACCATATAAGTTCTTGACTAGCAATAGCCATAGCTCGATATTCTGCCTCTGCACTGGATCTTGCCACAACATTCTGTTTTTTGCTTTTCCAAGAAACAAGGTTACCTCCGACAAATATACAAAATCCAGAAGTGGACCTTCTATCAGAGGGAGATCCTGCCCAATCTGCATCGAATATCCACGACTTGAGTATGTCCTTTGTCTTCATATAGAAGTCCTGGTGCTCCCTGATATATCGAACAATGCGAGTCATTGCATCCCAATGTTCTTTGCATGGAGAGCTAAGAAACCGACTTACTACACTCACTGCAAATGAGATATCCGGACGAGTGACAGTAAGGTAGCTTAGTTTCCTACCAATCGCCTATACTGTTCGGGATCTGAAAAAGGCTCCCCCGATTTGGTAGGAGCTTGACATTAGGATCCATGGGATTGCCGACTATCTTTGAGTTTAACATTCTTGTTTCTTCCAAAATATCCATTGCATACTTCCTTTGAGATATAATGATCCCATCTTTAGACTGTGCCACTTCTATCCCTAGAAAATATTTGAGTTTGCCAAGATCCTTTGTCTGGAAATGTTTGAAAAGATGTTGTTTTACTTGTGAAATCCCAAGATGATCATTACCTGTGATGACAATATCATCAACATAAACCACTACATAGATGCAACCAATAGACGAGTGGCGATAAAAAACAGAATGATCAGCCTCGCTTCGAGTCATGCCAAACTGCTGAATTACGGTACTAAATCTACTGAACCATGCTCTGGGTGACTGCTTGAGACCATATAAAGATTTCCGCAAGCGACATACAAGACCAGAAGACTCCCCCTGAGCAACAAAACACGGAGGTTGCTCCATGTAGACTTCCTCGAGCAGGTCACCATGTAAGAATGCATTCTTGATGTCCAATTGATGAAGAGGCCAATGGCGAATGGCAGCAATAGACAGAAAAAGACGCACAGAAGACATCTTGGCAACAGGAGAAAAGGTGTCTCCATAATCCAATCCAAATACCTGAGTATAGCCTTTAGCGACAAGACGAGCCTTAAGCCGATCAACCGTGCCGTCTACACCAATTTTTACCGTAAACACCCATCGACAACCAACCACTGACTTTCCAGGAGGTAGAGGAACGAGATCCCAAGTCCCACTGCTCTGTAAGGCACTCATTTCATCAAGCATAGCCTGTTTCCATCCTGGATGAGCAAAGGCATCACCTGCAGTCTTTGGAAGAGAAACAGACGACAGGGAAGACAGACAATAATAATAGGATGGGGAAAGACGATGATAGCTTAAAGAAACATAGTGAGGAGAAGGATTACGAGTGGAACGCATACCCTTTCGAAGTGCAATAGGAACATCAGAGTCAGGAGATGGGACCGGAGGAAACGACGAAGGACTTGGCTCCAAAGATGTGCCCACAGCAGTGTCAGTGTTGGTCGGCGGCAAAGCAGAACGAGGACGACGCTGATAAACCTGCAAAGGAGGAGACGAGGCCGGCAGTGATAGAGGCGCCTCCGGAGGGTAAAAGATAGTCACTGGTGCAGGTGGAGAGGGAGAAACCTGTGAAGCGGAAGGACCAAAAAAGGAAACCGACTCAAAGAATGTGACGTCAGCAGAGATGAAGTATCGACGAAGAGTAGGGGAATAACACTTGTACCCTTTCTGAGATCGTGGGTACCCAAGGAAGACACACTTATGAGACCGGGGAGAGAGTTTGTCAATGCCAGGATCAAGAGCATGAGCAAAACAAATAGAACCAAAGACCCGAGGTGGTAGAGGATGAAGGGACTGATGTGGATAAAGTACCTGATGAGGTATTTTACCCTGGAGAGTGGACGAAGGCATGCGATTGATGAGATAACACGCAGTAAGTACCGCATCACCCCAAAACTGATGAGGGACATGAGAATGGAGAAGAAGAGTCCGAGTGGTTTCAAGGAGATGACGATTCTTGCGTTCTGCAACCCCATTCTGTTGAGGGGTATGAGGGCAAGACGTACGATGCAGCACACCATGAGATGTCAAGAAGGTACGAAACTGAGTAGACAAATACTCGCGTGCATTATCACTTCGTAAAGTTCGAAGGGAAGTACCAAATTGAGTTTTTATTTCAAAGAAAAAGGATTCAAAAATAGAAAACAATTCTGAACGATCCTTCATTAGATATAACCATGTACAATGGGAAAAATCGTCTATAAAAGTAACAAAATACCTTGCCCCCATTGTAGAGGAAACACGACTCGGACCCCAAACATCAGAATGAACCAAAGCAAAAGGAGACATAGCCCGACCTTCAATACGAGGAGAAAAAGAACTACGAACATGTTTGCCTAATTGACACGACGCACAAGATAAAGACTCTAAGTGAGAAAGACTAGGATGTAACTGTTTCAACTTATTAAGACCTGGATGTCCCAACTGAGCATGGATAAGAAGTGGAGATGCCGCCGCCGAACCAACAAAAGAGGGTTGTTGAAGTCGATATAGGCCATGAGATTCACATCCGAAGCCAATCATCCTCCCCGTACTCCGGTCCTGTAAGGAAACAGACGTGGTAGTAAAAGAAATGACACAATCAAGAGATCGAGTAAGTTGACTTATCGACAATAGATTAAAAGGAGCGCCGGGAACATAAAGAACATTATGAATTGAAAGAGATGAAGAAGGATGAACAATACCAATACCCTGGGATTGAGTTTGAGAACCATTGGCCATGGTGACCATTGGTAAATTACCAGAAGTAGTGAGAGAGGAAAAAAGGGATTTATTACCAGTGATATGATCGGTGGCCCCAGAATCAAGAACCCAAGGACCTGAAGAATGAGATATGCCAGCAAAGGAAGTACCAGCATCTGCAATGGTAGCAGTGGAACCCGAAGCCTGTCGATCCTCAAACCATTTCAGAAAGTCAGTATAAGAAGGTGTTGAAGTCGAATCAGGTGTTAACTGTGAAGTGGAGGCTGAAGGAGCAACAGAACTCTGAACAATCTGAGCAGCACGAGGAGGACGACCATGTAAACTCCAGCATTTATCAATCGTGTGTCCCGGTCGGTGGCAATGATCACACCAAGGGCGTCCTTTGCCACCCTTGCGAGGTGGAGGCCCTTTGTGTCGAGAGACCAAAGCTGACGAGTCGACAGGAACAGAAGAAGGCATTGTCAAGACTTTGGCCGGGACACGGAGTAGAGTCGCCCAGTTATTGTCCATGGTAGCTTCTGTGGGACTGCCCAGGATCTGGTCACGGACATGAGAATAATCTGTGGGCAGACCATATGAAGACAGAGACATAAAAAATTTCTTTCGATTTTCAAGCTCTTCAACAGGATCAGCTGCAGGTGGAAGCAGTTCATTGAAGTCACAAAGAATGCTAGACACTGAACCCAGATAAGTTGACATTGAATCCTTAATCTGATTGGCATTGAGGATAGTCATGAGATCTTCACAAACTTGATAGAGTCGCCGAGAAGTGTTTGTAAAGAGTTGTTGAGCTTGTGTCCAAACAGCTTTACAGGTTTTGTGAGTACGGAAGACATTCCTAAGAGATGAATGGATGGTGGCTCGGATAATACAACACAACTGAGCGTCAACCTTCTTCCACAGAGGACGATCGACGTCTTGAACATCTTCTTCAGTTTGAGTGAGATGTGTCTCATACCCCTGTCCAACAAGCCAAAGTTCAATGTGAGATGCCCAGGAGATATAATTTTTACCATCCAACTGCTCGGAAGAGAGGGGTGCAGTAATATGGTTGGTAAAGATTGAGGTATCTGGCTTTGGAGCGCCAGATGTAGCCATGAATAAAGCTATGAACCAGACAGCGCTTGCTTGAACTCTCAAATCGGAAACAACAACCGGAAGGAGCTCCACCTCAATCAGAAAGGGCAAGGGCTGCTTATGACAGAGATGCTGCTGGTGGAGGTTCTTGGCTGCTGATGACAGAGATGCTGCTGGATAAAGGCTGTTTGCTTGATCTTGGCGATCTCATAGACGTGGCGGAGGGTGAGGGAGGAGGACGCGACCAACTCGAGGCCCTATGATGGACTTGCAGATGGCCTCGATGGAGAGATGCTTGCAAGAGACGTCTGCTGGAGAGGCCACGGCAGACGAAGACAGCGCCACTGGAGAACTCGCGCGGCAGAAGGAGACGGGCTCACTGCTGGAGAGTTTGCAGCAGAGAAGGAGAAGGCGCTCGCTGCTGGAGAACTCGCGCGGCAGGAAAAGAGAAGGCGCGCGGCAGCGAGGAAGGAGGCGACGCGAGAAGACAGCGGCAGCGGGTGTGCGTTCGAAGGAGGGCAGCAAGGCGACGTAGGCGGCGGCGCGTCGTCGACCGTCCAGGAGACGCGGAAAGAGGCCGCGCGAGGAAGGAGGCGGCGCGGAAGGAGGCGGCGCGAGAAGACAGCGGCAGCGGGTGACCGCGCCGCGTTGCCCTTGTCGAGGAAGAAGATGCTCGCGGCGGCGAGAGAGAGAGACGCGGTGAGAGAGAGAAGCGGCGCTGAGATAAGAGAATTAGGTTTAGGGTTTTAACCTTGCTCTGATACCATGTACAAAGTAAAACCTAAAATCTCGTGTCTTTAGGAACCACGAGTTAGGCCTTTATATAGAAAAGAAGAAATGAACCAAAAGACCAAACTACCCCTATACTTATTCTAACAATACTTTTAGTCTCGTAACTCATAATATTTTCCAATTTTAATCTTTTTTTTTCTAAAATTAAAATTTTTAACCGGTAATTGCTTAGTTGGCGGTCATTAGTTTCTTACGTGGAAAAAAATATACTAGAAAAATAAAATGACGCTTCTCCCTATTCTTAAAAAAAACGCCGAACCTAAACCTAACATTGATCCTCCTCCTACGCCGATCTCCATTCTCCCTTCTCCCTTCTCCCTTCTCCCTTCGCCTCCTCTCAGTCGCCCTTCCACCGCCCCGCCCACCCTTGACGCCCAGACGTTGTTCCCTCGCAGGCTCCATCACCGATCATGCTCTCCTTCCCTACTTCTACCTACCGATCGTGCTCTCCTTCCCTACTTCTGCCTTCTTCCTTCTCCTCCTAATGAAAGGCCCTTTTCTTCCACTGGCCCCGCCGATGTCCCGACCTTCCGGCACCTCCCCACTGACGCTCGTAGGCTCCACTCCAGAGCCAGCTCCGGTTGCTACAGGGTCGGCTTCCGTGCAACCTGGCAGTGGTGTTCACAGCAGGATCGACGTCTTCTCCCTTTCCCTCGACGGTATCTCCTCTCCTTTTCTGCCTGTGATAATTTTCATTGCTTATTTTATGGATGATTTTCCATCCACCAAGTAAAATGAAGGTAAAATTTGAGTAATTAGGCTTCAAACATCACCCACTTCTACAAACCTAGTAGTTATGTCAACTAGAATTGTTAACTTGCTTGATTAGTTGGAAACCTCTATTTACATATGGATCAGGGCTTTTGGCAAAAAATAAATATATGAGCAGAACAATTATTTTACTATGTCTAATCTGATGGAAGCTTGAGCTTAGTGTAATTTTTTGTTTCTCTTCTGTGTATTTTCATTTATTTAGAATGGTGTAGTATGCTAACTTTCTTTCCATATGCACCTAATGAAGATTGAATGCACGGGGACTTGAGTGAAGAAAGTGACTATGCAGTGGAAGAGAATGTTAGTTTAGAGAATGAAAATGGAAGTGTTGAAAGCACAAATGATGATGATAATGATCAGTACAATGCTAATGTGAATTTTAACAGTGAGTGGTGCAGGGAAAATAATTATTTGGAAGGTGCCCTAAACATATATATGGCCAAGGATTCAGCTGAGGAGAATTTAATTGACAGTGAGGATGAATATAGGAAAAGTGAAGATGGATCAAATATAGAAAATGATGCAAAGGAGCTATTTCCTTATTTTAATTATGTACAACAATATGATCCAAATTTGGAGTTGGGAATGATGTTTAGCAACAAGAAGAAATTGAGAGATGCAATGCACTCACATGCTATAAAAAATAGAAGAAGTGTTAACATTACCAAAAATGACAAGATCAGAGTATATGCTAAGTGTGCAGATGAGGAGTGTAAGTGGAAGCTTCATGCTTTGAAGCTTAGTGGAGAATACACTTTTCGAATAAGGAAGTATGTGCCTAAACACACATGTGTGATGAATTTGTATGTGAAAAATCTAAAATCTACTTGGTTGTCTAAAAAGTATATGAGCAAGATCAGATCAGACCCGAAAAGAAATGTGAAAGGCTTTAGAACTAATATTATGGAAGATGTTAGATGCATCGTTTCAAAGTCTCAAATTTATAGGGCAAAAGCAAAAGCAACTCAATTAGTTGAAGGACAAGCTTATGAGCAATATGCACTGATTTGGGATTTCGCAAATGAGGTGAAGAGATCGAACCCTGGGAGCACTGTTGTGATTGGCACTAATGATGTGACTGACGAAAATAGGTTTGATAGGCTTTATATGTGTTTGTATGGATTGAAAGTTGGATTTTTGTTAGGATGTAGGCATTTTATTGGGGTCGATGGGTGTCATTTGAAGGGGCCACATGGAGGGGTGTTACTATCAGCGGTAGGAATTGATCCAAACAATAGTAACTTCCCAATTGCTATTGCCATTGTGAATAATGAGTCATGTGAGACATGGGGGTGGTTTTTGAGTTTGTTGAAATTAGATTTGAATATTGAAAAGGATTATGAATGGACATTCATGTCTGACAAGCAAAAAGGATTGATCCAAGCATTCAATGAAGTATTCCCAAGGGCTAACCACAGGTTTTGTCTTAGGCACTTGCATGGGAATTTTAAAACGGCTGGGTTTAGAGGTGAAGCATTTAAAAATGTATTGTGGAAATGTGGCACAACTACAACAGTGAATGAATTCAGAAAAAAAGGGCAGAAATAAGGGATATCGATTCAAGCGTTGCTGATTGGTTCAATGACAAGCCCCCAATGCATTGGAGTAGATCACATTTCACAACCAACTCTATATGTGACTTTTTATTGAATAATTGTTGTAATCTTTTAATAGCAGTATTTTGGATGCAAGGGAGAAGGTTATATTGTCAATGCTTGAATGGCTTGTTGAATACTTCATGATGAGAATGCAAGTTAACAGGGATAGGGACGAAGAAAAGTGGGAAGGATTGTTTTGTCCTCGAATAAGAAAACTAATCGAGAAGAATTTGACAAAGACCGGGGATTGCATACCAATTAAAGCAGATAACTTTCATTACCAAGTTTCATGCTATGATGGCAGTAAGTACAGTGTAGACCTAAAAGAGTGGACATGTGGTTGTAGGAAATGGGATTTGAGTGGAATTCCATGCAACCATGCTTTATCTGCTATTTTAGCTCAATGATTGGATTATTTCGATTACGTGCATAAATGCTATAGTTTAGCCACATACAAACAAGTCTATTCTCCTATAGTTATGCCACTAAATGGTAGGAGTGAATGGCAACCAACAGGAGTTATTCCAGTACTTCCACCAAACTTTGGGAGACCTATGGGAAGGCCCAAACGAGCAAGAAGAATGGAAAGAGACAAAGTTGAAACAATAAAGACAAAACGAAAAAGCAAAATAAAGACAACAAATGTTAGGATATATACTAAAAGTCTAGCTTTTGGTATAAACATTTATCTAGAAATAAGAATCACATTGGTCAAATATCTACATTTATGATAAATGTAGTTGTTCAATTAATTTATATTGTAGATAACATGGTGTATGGTGTCACACACAGAGGATCATGTTATCAGTACCTTATAAATTATAAACAGTAGCTCACGACCCAAATGGAAAGGAACAAACCATTGGAAGGTCGTAATGTAATTAGGTATTAGTTTATCTTAACTATATAATTACACTAGTACAATTAAGTGTATTGAGTAGGACCATTAGATATCGTTTCTTTTATACTGACTTTATAAAGGAACAAAGACCTCAGTTATTATGGAAGTGTGTGCTCTTAATCCTAATATAATAACAAGTACATATATTTGATATTTATTTCTTTAATTTATCAATGGGTGAGATTTAGTTCGATAAATCAATAAGCCCCCGATAAGTTGGGAAATGATATCACTTATAGTGTGTGTTGTTGATTATAGAAGGAAACTGTGTCCTAGTAATCTAGGTTGAGAATATCCTCAAGAGGAGCTCATAAGGATTGTCATGTTAAACCCTGCAGGTGGACTTAGTCCGACATGACGATAAGGTTGAGTGGTACTACTCTTGGACTAAGATATTAATTAAATGAGTTGTCAGTAACTCACTTAATTAGTGGACATTCGACATCTTAAACACAGGGAGACTAACACACTCATAATAAGAAGGAGCCCAAAATGTAATCTGGGATTGGTGCGGTAGTTCAATAATATTTCTCTAGTGGAATGAATTATTATTGATAAAATTAAGTTGTGTGTTCAGGACGAACACGGGATGCTTAATTTTATCGGGAGACCAAAACCAATTCCTCCTCTCGGTCCCTATCGTAGCCTCTTGTATATATAGATTTATACCCACCACATACCCACCTTCTTACCCATCCAATGGGGTCGGCCAAGCTAGCTTGGAACCCAAGCTAGGGCTGGCCAAGACCAAGTGGATGAGCCAAGTTGGTGGGTGGCCAAAGCTTGGGTCCCAAGCTTAGGTGGCCGGCCACTAGAATATTAAAAAGGATTTTTTATTAAAATTATTTCTTATGTGGATATCATGGTTTTAAAAGAGAGTTTAAAAAAATTAAAAAAATTCCTTTTATAGCTTTCTACAAAAGATTAAGAGAAGAGATTAATCTCTTTCCTTATTTGTAGATTAAAAGGATGGTTTCAATTTTTGGTAGAAACTTTCCTTATTTGTAAATCATCTACATGTTTAAAAGAGAGTTTAAAATTTGAAATCTTTCCTTATTTGTTGATTAAAAGGTGGATTTTAAATTTTAAGAAAACTTTCCTTTTTAACCATGTTCATGATTTAAAAGAGAGTTTAAAAATTAAATATTCTCTTTTATAAGTTTCTACAAGAGATTAAGAAAAGATTTGATATCTTTCCTTATTTGTAGATTAAAAGAAATTTTAATTTTTAGAGATAACTTTCTTTTTATCCACATATTTAAAAGAAAGATTTTAATTTATTAAATTTTCTTTTTATAAACCAATCATGAAGGGATAAAATTATTGGAGAAATTTTTATAAATTTCCGGAAACAAATTAGGAAGTTTTAATTCTTGTTTAATTAAAACTCTCCTTGATTTGGGGAAATAAGTGGCCGGCCATGTTATAATGAAAAGAAAAATTATTTTTAATTAAATAAATTTTTCCTTTTCATGGCAAAAGAATTAAGGATGTTTTTATTTAAATTTCCTTATTTGCCAAGATCAAGGATTATAAAAGAGGGGGTAGAGGTGCCTTCATGGCTAACGACTCTATAATTCTTTTCCTCCCGCTCTTCCTTGGTGGCCGACCTCTTCCTCTTCTCTCTTCTCCTTCTTGTGGCCGAACCATCTTGTTCTCTTGGAGTCCTTGTGGTGGCCGGATCTAGCTTGGAGAAAAGGAGAGAAAGGAGGCTTCGCTCTTGCATCCCTTGGAGCTTGGTGGTGGTGGCCGAACCTCATCCTTTCTTGGAGTCATGTGGTGGCCGAACCTTGCAAAGAAGAAGAAGGTGCCTTGATGGTTCTCGTCTCGGAAGATCGTTGCCCACACAACGTCCGGGATTAGAAGAGAAATACGGTAGAAGATCAAGAGGTCATTATCTACTAAGTAAGGTATAACTAATATAGTTTTCCGCATCATGTTAGTTTTATCTCCATGTAAAAATACCAAATACAAGAGGCATGCGATTCTAGTATTTCAAATTAGTTTTCGATGTTGTGTTCTTTTATTTTTCTTTTCCTTGTGATTTGATTGTTCCTTTTGGTTGACCTAAAGTTATTTAAGGAAATTAAATATTAGCTTTCCTTAAAAGGCTTTGTCTAGGCGGCGGTGGTTGTTCCCATATCTAAGAAGGCCATATGCCTCGTCATGCAGTCCTGGAAGCCAATTTTGGAAATTAATATTTAATGGAATTAATAACTTAGGTGATTTGGATCGAACGTGTTAAGTTCCGCAGGATATCCAAGTCTAAACCTAAAAGAACAAATAAATTAAACTTAGGATCAAACGTGTTAAGTTCCGCAGGCGATCCGAGTTTAATTTAAAAGAACACATGGTAGCTAGAAAAAGGTTCAGACCTTTGTACAAAATTTTTGTACAGTGGAACCATTAGGTTTTCCGAGTAGCAACCAACAATTGGTATCAGAGCTAGGGTTTTGCCTCTGTGTATTTAGTATTAGTTTAATTATGCACATGTCATACATAATTTAGGCAGGTTAATAGTAGGATGTGCTAACTTTGTTGATGCAGGATCTAACTATTATGGCTTATAGTTATTATGTGTGTGATTGGACCCTTGGACATGTCAAGGGCATTTATTATGTGTGTATAATTGTATTATAAAATACAGCAGAAGCTGTATTTAGTTTTATTAGGATTTTATTTTTTGATCTAGTTACATGTACATTCCTTTTATGGAATATAGGATCGATTGATGTAAATTTTATTTTATGTTCGATCTAGTTTACATGTACATTCCTTCGAGGAATATAGGATCGAAAAATGTAAAATTCTATTTATGTCGTGGATCGAATCTTGCAAGGCGTGGAACCTTTTGAGGATCAAAGGCGCAGCGGAACAAGGAGCAAGATGGATGCGACAACTAGACCCGGTGGCGGTGGCCAAAGATGGCAGCAGCTAGGGTTGGCGACACACAGAGGACAGCAATAGATAAAAGCCATAATAGTTGAAAATTAGTTTTTTTATTTATTACTTTTTATGCTATGCTGTGCTGTGTGTGCTTGTTAGTATGCATGTTAAGTAGGCTAGCATAGTCAAAATTCCTCACTTTAAATAACTAAGTGGGAGAGGGATTTATTTTTAAATAAATTCCACGGTCTCTATTACTGGTTTATAAGTGATGCAACTTCCATTTTGGATGAGCTTGTTTGTGGATCACTAGATTAAACTTCCATTTTGTATCAGATGAGCTTGTTTGTGGATCACTAGATTAAACTTCCATTTTGTGGATCAGATGAGCTTGTTTGTGGATGAGCTTGTTTGTGGATCACTAGATTAAACTTCCATTTTGGATGACTATAGGAAGTTAATTAAGAGCGTGTGATCTTCCCCATCGGAAGGGGCACAATCTTATTAATGGACTTAGTGTCAAGTAATGGTATACACTTAGGCACGTCTAATAGTATCCTCCCCATCGGAGTCACTGCTATTATTTGTGTGACCGAAGAAAACCAACTATTAATTTGTCAAATAAATAGGTTGACAAGATAATAAAATTAAAAACTCCTCTTACAAATGTTTGATTTTGTATACGTCCACACTATCGTGACATACAAAACTCACGGTGTTTGAGGTAATTTTATTTTGTCATAAAGATTTATTGACAAGATAATTAATGGGTAAAACCCTCCTCTTACAAATGTTTAAATTTTGTATACGTCCACACTATCGTGGCATGCAAAATTCACGGTGTTTGAGGTGTTGGTGAATTTAAATAATATTGTTTGAGGAATCAATGTTATTTTAAATTCAAAAGTTTTGACCAAATATTTGATCAAAGAAAGATCAACTATTAATTTTATTCGTCATAAAGTAAAGTTGACGAGATAATAAAATTAATGGATAAAATCTCTTCTTTGATTTTGTATACGTCCACACTATCGTGGCATACAAAATTCATGGGGATTTTAAGGAATTGATCTTGACCAAATATTTTTATGATTCTTAGGATTTAAAATGTTTGTCAATTCTCTAGTTGTTATACTATAGAAAAGACTTAGTAGTCCCAATTGTAATGATTGGAAATAGGACTTGGACATTAAGATAGTTTGTCTTCTTAGAACTAAGAACAATATAGGTGTATTTAATTCATTAGTTGAAACATGTTTAGTGGTGTTATCTACCAGAACCTGGAGTGTAGATACAGATGCCATTAATCATGTCCGCAATTCATTGCAGGGTTCCAGGAAACTCGACAACTAAATGAAAATAAAAACACCGTCCACATGGGCACTGCTATAAAAATGGCAGCTGTTGCAGTGGGAGATGTTTATCCTTTGATAAGAATAAAATATGGATTTTAAGTAATTGTCTTTACGTACCAAGTTTAGAAAGAACTAGTTTTCAGTTTCTAAACTATTCAAAGAACTTGATATTCTACCTCTTTTAATAACAAAGTTGTTATTAAGAAAAAGAGGGAAGTTATCTGTTATGGTACGTTGGTTGGCAATTTATAAATTCAATAACTCCCACGATGCAACAAATGGAAATTAGTAACACATCTTCTAACTTTAAGAGAAAGCAACCTTCGGAAATGAACCAATTATATCTTTGGCATCTAAGGCTAGGTTATATTAACTTGAGTAGGATTCATTGGTAGCTGATGAACTTTTGGGTTCATTGGTAGTGGAAATCTTTCCAACCTGCGAGTCTTACTTGGAAGGAAAAATAACCGAGAAGCTTTTAAGTATAAGGGGTATGGAGCCAAAGATACATTGGAATAGGTTCATTCTGATTTGTGTGATCCTATGACAAGAGTTAGTATCGAATATTTCGTCTATTTTATAGACAACTATTCAAGATACAAATATATTTACTTGATGTGCCGCAAGACTAAGTGCTTTGATTAGTTCAAAGAGTACAAGGCTGATGCGGAGAAATGTTAAAGTAAAAGTATTAAGTCACTATGGTAAGATCGTAGTGGCAAGTACCTCTTGGGATAATTTAGGAGTCACTTATCAGAAGTCGGGACTCAATCCCAACTAGTTGCACCTAGTACACCCCAACAGAATGGTGTAGTAGAAAGAAGGTATAGGACTCTTATGGAAATAAGTAGATTGATGATGAATTAATTACCAAATTCGTTTTAAGGATATACACTAGAAACAAAAGTGAACATAATACCTTCTAAAGTCAGAACTCTCTACTCCCATAGAATTGCAGAATGGGCGTAAGCCTAGTCTGAAGCATATTCGGATTTGGGTGGTCTAGCACATGAGAGACACTAATAAGTTGGGCAGGAGTTCACTTGTTTGTGAGTTATCCTAAAGAAACGAAAGTAGGTTTATAGTCTTAAAAAAATCAGAAGGTCATTGTTAGAATAAATGACCGATTTTTAGAAAAGGACTATGTAATAAACCACAAGCTCATAAGTAAATTTGTTCTTAAAGAAATTATAAAGGACATGTCTAATCTAGTACCAACTGTACAAGATGAAATATCACAAGAAACTGCAACACGTATCATAAATGATACACAGGCAGTGGCCCATCGTAGTGGGAGGGTTGTCAAGCAAACCTAAAAGATTCATGTTTTGGGAGAGTTTTTGGACTTGATCCCAAATGAACATGAGTCTGATCCCGGACATATGATGAAGCACTCCAAGATAAAGATGCAGCATCTTGGTAAAAAGTAATGAATACAGAATTAGAATATATGTATTCTAATAAAAATCTGGAAGCTTGTAGAACCACCAAATGGTGTAAAAGCCATTGGGTAAAAATAGGTCTACAATAGGAAAAGATGGATAGACAGGAAGGTGGAAACTTTCAAAGCAAGGCTTGATGAAAAATGAAACTTTTTTCACTGGTAGCCATGCTTAAGTCTATCTGGATTCTTTTATCTATTTGGCAAATGGATGTCAAGACAACATTCCTTAATGGAAGTCTTGAAGAAAGCATCCATATAAAGTAACCAGAAGAGTTCATTGCAAAGGGCAAAGAGCATCTGTGTGCAAGCTCAATCAGTTTATGGACTGAGGTAAAGCTTCAAGGTCGTGGAACATCCGGTTTATCAAAATAATCCAGACCTATGGATTTATTTAGTAACTGGATAAGTTTTGTGTATATAAAAAGTGTGATGGAAACGTGGTGGTATTTCTTGTACTATACGTAGATAACATTTTTGGTAGTTGGAAACAATATCAAAATATTGTCAGAAGTAAGGGTATGGTTGTCCAAACAATTCTATATGAAAGACTTGGGAGAATGTATATATTCTTGGGATCAAAGTAATAAGGGATCGCAAGAAAAGAATATTTTAATTATCCCAAGCTTCATATATCGAAAAAATCCTTTCTCGTTTTAAGCATGCAAAACTCCAAGAAAGGTTTCTTACCTTTTTAGCATGGAGTAACTTTATCTAAAGAAATGTCTTCGTAGACATCAAATGAGATAGAGGAAATGAAGATAGTTCTTTATGCTTCAGCTGTCGGAAACCTAATGTATGTTATGCACGAGATGAGAAATCTGTTTTGCCAAGGGCATAGTTAGCAGATATCAAAGTAACCCTGGACAAGGACATTGGGCTGCAGTAAAGCATATATTGAAGTACCTTAGAGGCACTAGAGATTATATGCTAGCTTACAAGGCAGTTAATTTGGTCCCTGTGGGTTGCACGGATTTTGACTTCCAATCGGATAAGGACAATAGTGAGTCAACCTCAGGGTTTTGTGTTTACTTTAGGAGGTAAAGGCATAACTATGGAAGAGTGATAAGCATAGGTATTTTTCTGGACTCCACCATAGAAGCTGAGTATATGGCAAACTCTGAGGTAGTCATAAAAGTTGAATGACTCAATTACCTCAAGATAGACTTAGATATGATTTCTGGTTTGTCCAAAGATTATTACAATTTATTGTAATAATAGTGGTGCAGTAGCAAACTCGAAGAAACCATGAGTCTATAAGGCAAGTAAACACAATAGAGCGCAAGTACCACCCAATACGAGAAATCGTATAAACGAGGAGAAGTTGTTGCTGCTTAGATTACATCAAGTGATAACTTGGAAGATCCTTTCACTAAGGCTCTTAAGGCAAGAGTTTTTGATAGGTATGTTGAAGGGTTGGAAATCAGATATATGGCAGCAGATATAGCAGCTTAGTTTTTTAGTATAGGTGAGAGATTGTTAGGATGTATACTAAAAGTCTAACTTTTGGTATAAACATTTATCTATAAATAAGAATCACATTGGTCAAATGTCTACATTTATGATAAATGTAGTTGTTCAATTAATTTATATTGTAGATAACATGGTGTGTGGTGTCACACACAGAGGATCATGTTATCAGTACCTTATAAATTATAAACAGTAGCTCACGACCAAAATGAAAAGGAACAAACCATTGGATAGTCGTAGTGTAATTAGGTATTAGTTTATCTTAACTATATAATTACACTAGTACACTTAGAGTGTATTGAGTAGGACCATTAGAGGTCGTTTCTTTTATACTGACTTTATAAAGGAACAAAGACCTCAGTTATTATGGAAGTGTGTGCTCTTAATCCTAATATAATAACAAGTACATATATTTGATATTTATTTCTTTAATTTATCAATGGGTGAGATTTAGTTCGATAAATCAATAAGCCCGATAAGTTGAGAAATGATATCACTTATAGTGTGTGTTGTTGATTATAGAAGGAAACTGTGTCCTAATAATCTAGGTTGAGAATGTCCTCAAGAGGAGCTCATAAGGATTGTCATGTTAAACCCTGCAGGTGGACTTAGTCCGACATGACGATAAGGTTGAGTGGTACTACTCTTGGACTAAGATATTAATTAAATGAGTTGTCAGTAACTCACTTAATTAGTGGACATTCGACATCTTAAACACAGGAAGACTAACACACTCATAATAAGAAGGAGCCCAAAATGTAATTTGGGATTGGTGCGGTAGTTCAATAATAGTTCTCTAGTGGAATGAATTATTATTGATAAAATTAAGTTGTGTGTTCGGGGCGAACACGGGATGCTTAATTTTATCGGGAGACCAAAACCAATTCCTCCTCTCGGTCCCTATCGTAGCCTCTTGTATATATAGATTTATACCCACCACATACCCACCTTCTTACCCATCCAATGGGGCCGGCCAAGCTAGCTTGGAACCCAAGCTAGGGCTGGCCAAGACCAAGTGGATGAGCCAAGTTGGTGGGCGGCCAAAGCTTGGGTCCCAAGCTTAGGTGGCCGACCACTAGAATATTAAAAAAGATTTTTTATTAAAATTATTTCTTATGTGGATATCATGGTTTTAAAAGAGAGTTTAAAAAAATTAAAAAAATTCCTTTTATAGCTTTTCTACAAAAGATTAAGAGAAGAGATTAATCTCTTTCCTTATTTGTAGATTAAAAGGATGGTTTTCAATTTTTGGTAGAAACTTTCCTTATTTGTAAATCATCTACATGTTTAAAAGAGAGTTTAAAATTTGAAATCTTTCCTTATTTGTTGATTAAAAGGTGGATTTTAAATTTTAAGAAAACTTTCCTTTTTAACCATGTTCATGATTTAAAAGAGAGTTTAAAAATTAAATATTCTCTTTTATAAGTTTCTACAAGAGATTAAGAAAAGATTTGATATCTTTCCTTATTTGTAGATTAAAAGAGATTTTAATTTTTAGAGATAACTTTCTTTTTATCCACATGTTTAAAAGAAAGATTTTAATTTATTAAATTTTCTTTTTATAAACCAATCATGAAGGTATAAAATTATTGGAGAAATTTTTATAAATTTCTGGAAACAAATTAGGAAGTTTTAATTCTTGTTTAATTAAAACTCTCCTTAATTTGGGGAAATAAGTGGCCGGCCATGTTATAATGAAAAGAAAAATTATTTTTAATTAAATAAAATTTTCCTTTTCATGGCAAAAGAATCAAGGAAGTTTTTATTTAAATTTTCTTGTTTGCCAAGATCAAGGATTATAAAAGAGGGGGTAGAGGTGCCTTAATGGCTAACGACTCTATAATTCTTTTCCTCCCTCTCTTCCTTGGTGGCCGGCCTCTTCCTCTTCTCTCTTCTCCTTCTTCTTCTTGTGGCCGAACCATCTTGTTCTCTTGGAGTCCTTGTGGTGGCCGGATCTAGCTTGGAGAAAAGGAGAGAAAGGAGGCTTCGCTCTTGCATCCCTTAGAGCTGGGTGGTGGTGGCCGAACCTCATCCTTTCTTGGAGTCATGTGGTGGCCGAACCTTGCAAAGAAGAAGAAGGTGCCTTGGTGGTTCTCGTCTCGGAATATCGTTGCCCACACAACGTCCGGGATTAAAAGAGGAATACGGTAGAAGATCAAGAGGTCATTATTTACTAAGTAAGGTATAACTAATATAGTTTTCCGCATCATGTTATTTTTATCTCCATGTAAAAATACCAAATACAAGAGGCATGCGATTCTAGTATTTCGAATTAGTTTTCGATGTTGTGTTCTTTTATTTTTCTTTTCCTTGTGATTTGATTGTTCCTTTTGGTTGACCTAAATTTATTTAAGGAAATTAAATATTAGCTTTCCTTAAAAGGCTTTGTCTAGGTGGTGGTGGTTGTTCTCATATCTAAGAAGGCCATGTGCCTCGCCATGCAGTCTTGGAAGTCAATTTTGGAAATTAATATTTAATGGAATTAATAACCTAGGTGATTTGGATCGAACGTGTTAAGTTCCGCAGGAGATCCAAGTCTAAACCTAAAAGAACAAATAAATTAAACTTAGGATCAAACGTGTTAAGTTCCGCAGGCGATCCGAGTTTAATTTAAAAGAACACATGGTAGCTAGGAAAAGGTTCAGACCTTTGTACAAAATTTTTGTACAGTGGAACCATTAGGTTTTCCGAGTAGCAACCAACAGTAAAAAATGATCACGAAATGAGGAGGCAGCAAAGAACAGTGACAAGTAGCATTTGTGGTGTTAAGGGTCACAATAAAAAAGGTTGTACTCGAACTGAACTAGTAAGGCCGGCGGAATCCGAATAAATCGAACAGTCACAAGAACACCCTTTAAGTCAGTTGACTGAAGAGCTCATAAGTCAACCACCATCAAAGTTACAGGTATGTGTTTCTATAGTAATTTTTCTATGATTATTTTTCTATAGTAATTCATCAATTATTATTTTTCTATAGTAATTTTTCTTACTAATGTTGTTTCAGGTAAGGAGGAATACGAGGTTTGATGTCAATACCGTTGGAGAAAATGTTTTAAAAAAACCAAATATCTATCATGGCAATAGTAGTGTAAGCTAATGTTTTATTTTGTGTTTAGTAGTGTATTTTTCTATAGAAATATTTTATCTAAAAAATTCACTTGTCACAGGGGAAAGACAACAATATATCTCAACAAACTACACCAATGCCCCCATTGAGGTCTACAGCTCCCTTATCCATGTATGAGCAGTTTAAACAATGTCAAATTCCCTCAAATATGGCCAATGTAAGGGCACCTACATCATTTTTTGGAAGAGCCTACATACAAAGTGTTGAACCATGCAAGTCAATTGTGCAAGTAGGAGGTCAGGAATTCATGATAATGTCTGGCATAAATACTTCAGTATCTGAAAATGAATGTGGATTGGGAGCTAAAAAGAATAAAAGAAAGGATCCTCATAAGTGAAGAAGAATGAAGTGTGAACTTTTTGGTTGTTTTTTGGCAAAATTTTGCTTAGTACATGAATTATGAAACATTGTTTTAGTTAGAGTTATTTTGTTTAGTACATGAATTATGAAACATTGTTTCAGTTATAGTTATTTTGTTTAGTATATGAATTATGGTTTCTCTCTTGTATTATTCAATGATATGATATGATTTGTGTGTTTCTGTTTGTTTCATCCCTTCTGTATCTATGTGATTTTTGTGTATATGTTTGTTTCATCCCTTTTTATTTGCTATTTGTTCATTATGTTAGGTGGAAATAACTATATTGTCTTTATCTGCTATGTGTGAAATAACTATATTTCCTTTTATCTGCTGTAATTGTAGCGATAACTATTCAGTTATAGTTATTTGTGAAGAACTATATTGTCTCAAAAGTTTATTTGCTGTACTATAACTATATTGTGAATAATATTTCAGTTTTAGTTATTACAACGATAATATTTCAATTTTATTTGTGAATAACTATATTGTGAATAATTATTCATGTACTAAACAAAATATAATTCATGTATTATAACTGAAATAATTATATTGCCTTTTATCTGCTATATCGCTGCAATAACTATAACTATATTGTCTCAAAAGTTTGGATTGTTCATTTGGATTGTCGGAAGTACTAGCTGTAATTCACACATATTTGCTATATTGCCTCCTCATAGCTATTACAGCGATAAGTATTTAGTTATAGTTATTTCACATAGTACATGAATTACAGAAATGATTAACGATTTTAAAATGGTCATCCCACTGTAAAAATAGCACATGACTTGTCAGTAAGAAATTAATTATATTTGGCAGCCTGCTTCAATTTTTTTTTGTTCGAGCTTATTTCTGTCGGTGCCAAATTAAATCAGATATTGAAAAGCTAGCCGTTCTTTCGCTCAGATGATAGATACAACAGCAAAATAGAATAGAAACACATGTTCTTTATTTCAGATCAACACAGCACGACACAACACAGAATAGTTTAGTTTCAAGAAAGTCGTAGAATTAAGACACGCACACAGTAGCGATAGCCAAAAATTGAGCATCTCTGTTGTCTGTTCTCCTCTTGCCCCTTCTCTGCTTCTGTACTCTTTATTGGCTCCCATCCTTCAGTCCACTAGCCCAAATCTCCTCTATTCCATGTCAATTCTCTCAGTCTTTCCCTTGAACCTGTGGGAGTCGCATGAAGGCCGACCCCGCAGCAACCGAAGTTGGCGCTGGAGTGGAGCCTGCGAGCGTCAGTGGGGAGGCGGTAGCAGCAGAAGGTCGGGACATCGACGGGCAGGTGGAAGAAAAGGGCCTTTCGTTAGGAGGAGAAGGAAGAAGGCAGAGAGACAGGGAAGGAGAACATGATCGGCGCTGGAACATGGTCGTTGGGGAGGTAGCGTCGGGGGGGAAGGGCGATTGAGAGGAGGAGAAGGGAGAATGGCAGAAGCAGGGGTGGCGTCGGGGGGAAGGGCGATTGAGAGGAGAAGGGAGAATGGCAGAAGCAGGGGAGGGAGAGCACGATCGGCGCTGGAGCCTGCGGGGGTCGATGGGGAGGCGGTGTCGGGGGAGGGGGTGGAAGGGCGATTGAGAGGAGGATAATGGAGAAGGGAGATCGGCGTAGGAGGAGGATGAGCATAGGTTTTCGTTCAGCGTTTTTTTAATGTGAAATGTTGACTGGTCAAGGCGAAGGGGCGTTTAATTTTTCTCAGTATATTTTTTTCCACGTAAGAAACTAATGACAGCCAACTAAGCAATTACCGGTTAAAAATTTTAATTTTAGAAAAAATGATTAAAATTGAAAAATATTACAAGTTACGGGACTAAAAGTATAAATTAACTCTTAACAGGATGAAAAGTGAAAAAAACGCAAGTTACAGGACCAAAATCATAATTTTCTCTAAAAAAAGAGATAGGTGCATAGACTCAATGGAAACTGTGCTAACGAATGAAGTTGATTACGTTTCGTTGATAGTTAGAATTTGTCTATCAAAATCACAGAAAAGATGTTCCTATATATCGTTCATGTACGACGCTTACTCATATGTGCATGGTCAAATTTTACTGTATATATATAAAATAGTGATTTTCTACGTGACTCATGGTCTCCTATTGTGCACGATATGTACTCAAGGTGTGAATTCATCTAGGCACCTTGAGAATTTTTCACTATTTTATTTTTTTTAGTTTAACCCGTGAGCACGTTTTTGCTTATTTATTTTTGTTTTTTATTTTTAAAAATCAACCATTCCTTATCTCTTAAATAAAAAAATATATAATATATCTTGTGAGCATCTAAAAATTTTTAGTATTATTTTTTTTAGCTTGAGCATAATAACCCAATCCCTAAATTCTAAACTTAGGTTTACTAAGATCCGTTAGTCCGGTCGACCAGAAACCTTTGGATAAACTTTGCTTGGAGTTTACTTCTCCGAGACTTCTCGTTACCTAAGGTTACCTCTCTATAGGGTTTTCTTCATCTAGCTTCACTCACCAATTTCACCACCTGGCTTCACTCACCAAGACATAGGGTTACCTCCCCTAGGATTTTCACCACTTGACTTCACTCACTAGGACTCAACATCGTATCGACCCGCCAAGGATCTAATATTGGATTCTCTAGACCTACCGAATCCTATATAGTTTCCACGATCTGTTGAGATTTCTCCTGCCTTGATGCGACTAGAACTTCTCTTACCTAATCACAGGACTTCCCTTACCTAACTGAAGTTAGAACTAGTCACTTCGCAGACTTCTCACCCTACCCTTGCTAGTCATCTGATTAACCTTGACCTGACTAGACTCCATTAACACATATTATTAAACAAACTTTAAAATCCTAGAGTCAATTGCATCAACAGATCTAATCTTGGCACCTGGATTAGATTTAGGCATCTGAATTCAATCCAGACGGCCCAATCGCGCACAAGCACACAGGAAAGAGGCGTGGCATATCAAATTTTATATATATATATATATATATATTAGCCTACATATTTTTATCCGGCACAGTTCTGAGTGCTCCTTATATGTCTGGATGCTCATGTTGATACCTCGATTCTTAAAAGTAAATCAGAACGTCCGAGTAAGTGTCCGGAAATGTGAGTATATATATATATATATATATATATATATATATATATATATATATATATATATATATATATATAATATAATATTTTATATCTAGATTACGTTTAAAATTTATCAATGTGCTGTTTACGTTTATTGGTATTATCTAAATTAATTTTAATATAATACGTTAATTAAAATTAATTAATTTTATACTTTGATAGTATGCCCAATTTAGGATACAAAAGCTATCTAATTAAAAAGAAATAAATTAAAATCGTACAAACAGTCATTTTATTTCTTTTGTTTTTTTAATAAATACCAACTTTGCTCTTACATTTGTTAATTTGATATTGCATCACATCTATCCATTATTGATCATCCCGTCCGTTCATTTAATCCACTAATCCCTATAAATATGTGTCTCAGTTCTCCTTTCCTATTTTTCCATATTACCACTTCCTTTTCGATTCTCCTATGTTCCCACGTAGGTTTCTTAGTTGTGTCTCAAGTTGTTTGATCGGCAGGTCCTCCTTCGGCCGCAATCTTAGGGTTCTTTGACGAATTCTTTGTTGGAAAAATTTGAATAAAAATATGACGTGTGAGTTTCAGTCCCACAAAGAAAGTGAAATCTTCTGGCTGATTCAAAATAAAAGGGGTGAGAATTCAGGGTCTGGATAACATCAATCCGAGAGGTCTTTTTGTGAACCTCATTGTTTGTAACATCAGTCAGACAACTTGTTGGCCAACATACAAGACAAGGAAGGTCACCAACTTACCTGCACGTCACATGGCAAGCTTGCCTGCTCGCCACGTGGCAAACTTGCAAGCAAGCCACAACACGTGGCAAGCTTGCAAGCAAGCCACAACACGTGGCAAGCTTGCAAGCAAGCCACAGCTTGCATGCAAGCTACGTTGTGGCTTGCTGGCAAGCATGCAAGCCACAACGTGGCTTGCTCGTTGTGCTTGCAACGAGCTTGCAAGCATAACAGAGGCCATGAGACCTTGAGAGGATTGAAGCAAAAGCAGAGAGAAAAAAAAAGAGAAAATAAAAAAAAACTCAAGTGATCTGTGAGCTTTGTCCTCCTTGAATCCCCATGTTTCCTTCCCTTCTGTTGTGCACTTCTTTTGCTCAACAGAAATAGTGATAGTTTTTGGATCTAGTTCAGATCGTCACGACAATCAGTGCTCGGTTGTGCTCGTGATCTTACCGTTTTATCCTGGGAAACAGACGTCCACCTAATCCTCTGAGCACCGCGGAGGGGCAGAATCTGTTTTAAGGAGACATCGCTCTGCTGGACTCGGCATCCACTCTGAGTTCTTGTTGCAGCTCTCGACATCCTGTCAACAACTCTCAGCAGCAACGTGGCACCGCTCGACAACTCACGGTGTCTGCGACTCATCTACTCGGCGCGTGACTTGGCTCGCTAGAGTCGACAGTTTGAGATTATCTGCTCAAACCTACTTGATTGTAAGTTCTTGTGACTCTAGTATGCACTCAGAAGCGTGAAAAAGAGCTTCTGAGACGATCACACAGATTGTAACGGGTTTACTCCCAACAAAACTTAAAACAGATTCGTTCTGTTACCATGGCGGCAGAAAATGTTGAGATGCAACAGGCTCAACATGTGCCGACCTCCTCCACGCCCGATTGGGAATGTGCCAATCAATCATGGGGAAAAGCCAGAAAAATTCACAGGAGTGAATTTCAAGCGGTGGCAGCAGAAGATGTTCTTCTACTTAACCACGCTAGGTCTGACACGTATCTTGACCGAGGAAACTCCCAAGGTTGTTAAGGGTGTAGATGAGGTGAACACTCTCCTTCTGATCGACAAATGGAATGATTCTGAGTTCCTCTGTCGAAACTACATCCTTAACAATCTTGCCGACTCACTCTATCTTGTAAATCGTGAGATGAAAACGATAAAGAAATTGTGGGAATCTCTGGACAAGAAATATAAATCGGAGGTTGCTGGGGCCAAAAAGTTTATTGTTGGTCGTTTCCTGGACTATAAGATGAGTGACTCGAAGTATGTAATCAGTCAAGTCCAGGAGCTTCAAGTACTCTTACAAAAAATTCACTCAAAAGGTATGACTCTGAGCGAAACCTTCCAAGTGGCAGCTATCATCGAAAAGCTACCAACTGGCTGGAAGGACTTTAAGAATTATCTGAAGCACAAGCGGAAGGAAATGAACCTGGAGGAACTTGTTGTTCGCTTTCGTATAGAAGAAGACAACAAGAATTCGGAGAGAAAACTGTTCTCTCAGGCTACTGTAATAGCCAATGTTGTTAAGCACAGACAAAGCTCAAAACGGAAGCATCCAAAATCTTCCACGACGCAACCCAAAAGACAAAACATGGAAAAGAAGTTCTTAGGGAAATGCTACAATTGTGATCGTATGGGTCAGAAGGCTTCAGACTGTAAAAGGCCAAAGAAGAAAAAACTTGAGACCAACCTGACAAGAGAACAAGATATGGATCTCTGCGCTGTGATCTCTGAGGTGAACCTAATAGGTTCCAATCCTCGGCAATGGTGGATCGATACTAGAGCCACCAGACATGTGTGCTGCAGCAAGGAGCTACTCCACAACTTCGAAGAAGTCACTGGAGACAAACTGTTCATAGGGAACTCAGCAACCTCGGACATAATGGGCCAAGGAAAGGTGGTGCTGAAGATGACCTCGGGCAAGGATCTCACTTTGAACAATGTGCTGTATGTTCCGGAGATTCGAAAGAATCTAGTATCCAGATCACTGTTAAGTAAGCATGACTTTCGCATTGTCTTTGAGTCAGACAGAGTTGTACTGTCCAAGAATGGAGTGTTTATAGGAAGGGGCTATGTATCTGATGGGCTGTTTAAGCTCAATGTAATGGCCATTACACCCAAGATAAATAAAAATGAAAGCTCTTCCACTTATATGCTTGAGTCTTCGTGTTTATGGCATGGTAGACTAGGACATGTTAACTACGATATATTGCGTAGATTAATAAACATGCAAAGTATACCTACATTCCACCTTGACTCAAAACACAAGTGTGAGATTTGTGTTGAAGTGAAAATGACAAGGTCATGCTTTCAACATATTAAAAGAAGTAATGAACCACTTGACGTAATCCACACTGATGTGTGCGACCTAAAAGGTACGCTAACACGTGGTGGTAATAAATATTTCATCACTTTTGTAGATGATAACACAAAATACTATTATGTGTATCTTCTCAAAAGTAAGGATGAAGCTATAGAGAAATTCACTCTCTATAAAAATTAGGTTGAAAACCAGCGTAATAGAAAGATTAAGGTGGTTCGAAGTGACCGAGGCGGTGAATATGTATCACCATTCGCTGAGTTGTGTGCTAAACATGGGATCAGACATGAAACAATAGCTCCTTATACTCCTCAGCAAAATGGAGTTGCTGAGTGAAAGAATCGAACTCTAAAGGAGATGATGAATGCTCTTCTATTAAGCTCTGGACTGCCAGAGTTCATGTGGGGGGAAGCTGTGTTAACAACTAATTACCTTTTAAATAAGGTGCCCCGGAAGAAAATAGATAAGAGTCCTTATGAGTTGTGGAATGGAAGACAACCGTCCTACAAATATTTACAAATGTGGGGGTGTCTTGCCAAAGTGTTGGTGCCTGATCCGAAAAGGATTAAGATAGGACCAAAGACTGTTGATTGCATCTTCATTGGCTATGCACAAAACAACACTGCGTATAGATTTTGTGTGTATGAGTCTCACATACCGGAGATACACAAGAACTCGATAATCGAATCGAGAAATGTCTCGTTCTTCGAGCGTGTGTTTCCATATAAGACCCGGGAGGATGCTAGCTCCTCAAAACGAGCAACCGAAACACCAGGCGAAGAAGAAGATGATGATGACGAGGAAATCGTGGAGGTTGAGCCTAGACGGAGTAAAAGAGTTCGGGTAGAAAAATCCTATGGATCGGATTTCATCACAATCATGTTGGAAAGTGAGCCCCGAAGTTACTCAGAAGCTGTAGGCTCTTTTGATGGCTCTCACTAGAAAGAGGCAATTACATCTGAGATAGAATCTATCTTGCAAAATCACACTTGGGAACTTGTGGATATTTCTCCGGGAAGTAGACCACTAGGGTGTAAGTGATCTTCAAGAAGAAAATGAAATCAGATGGCACAATCGATAAATACAAGGCCAAATTGGTAATCAAAGGATACCGACAATGAGAAGGCCTTGATTACTTCGATACATACTCTCCGGTATCTAAAATAACTTCCATTAGAGTATTGTTGGCTATCGCTGCTCTATGGAATCTCGAAATAAATGATGTAAAGACAACTTTTCTAAACGGGGATTTAGAAGAGGAAATCTATATGGACCAACCTGAGGGGTTTTCTGTGTCAGGACAGAAACACAAGGTCTGTAGATTGGTGAAGTCATTATATGGATTGAAACAAGTACCAAAGCAGTGACATAAGACATTTGATAATGCCATGAAAGAATGTGGCTTCAAGATTAATGAATGTGATAAATGTGTCTACATGAGAATCACAGAGAGTGACTATGTCATCTTGTGTCTCTATGTAGATGACATACTTATCATTGGAAGTAATGATAAGATAATCGAATCCACTAAAGATATGTTGAACTCAAGATTTGACATGAAAGACATGTGCCTAGTTGATGTGATTCTAGAAATCAAAATTCTTAGAATGATAGAAGGACTTGTTCTTCGTCAGTCCCATTACGTGGACAAGATTCTTGAGAAATTCACCAAGAGTGATACTGCATTGACACGAACGCCGATAGATACGAGTCAACATCTATCGAAAAATCGAGGTGAAAGTATCTCGCAGATAGAGTACTCTTGAGTGATTGGAAGTCTGATGTACTTGATGAGTTGTACACGACCAGACTTAGCCTACGCAGTAAGCAGACTGAGCAGATACATGAGTAATCTCGGTATTGAGCACTGGAAAGGGATAACAAGAGTACTGAGGTACTTAAGGTACATTCGTGAATATGGACTGCACTATACAAGATATTCTGCTGTGATCGAAGGATACTGTGATGCAAGTTGGATATATGATATACAAGACTCTAAGTCTACGAGTGGATATGTCTTCACTCTAGCTAGTACAGCTATTTCCTGGAAATCTTCTAAGCAAACCGTAATAACCAGATCCACGATGGAATCTGAGTCTGTAGCTCTTGACAAATGTGGTGAAGAGGCTGAATGGCTACGACAATTCTTAGAAGATATTCCACGTTGGCTAAAACCTGTGCCGGCGATTTGCATACATTGCGATAGTCGATCAGCAATCGGTCGGGCACAGAGCCATCTGTATAATGGTAAGTCTAGACATATACGTCGTAGACATAATACCATTAGACAACTACTATCAACTGGTGTTATCACTGTTGACTATGTGAAGTCAAAGGATAACTTAGAGGATCCGCTAACCAAGGGGTTAAATCGAGAGTTAGTTGCAAGCTCATCACAGAGAATAGGCTTGATGCTGTTGTCAGCAATCAGTGCAGAGGACACCCAACCTATACTGACTGAAGATTTCAAGAACTAGGTTCAAAGGGCCAACTAATCTGCACTGACTAGACACACTGTGGGTAGCCCAATGAAACAGTGACCAGTCTAGGGTAAGCTGATAGACTTTTAATGATCAAGAAGAGTAAAGTGTAACTCTTGAGGGATCATCTGTGTGTGAAAGAAGTGAGGCCGCTTCGAAAAGAATTGAAGGCACAATTCTTAGAACTTCTCACAGAATCAGGTGTGTTCATGGCCAAGAACGAACACACTCATAAGACTTGAGCTATATCAGGGAGAGTCGTGAGTACACCTCATGCTTACACCAACGACCGAACAGTTCAAAGACCTCACGTCTACTAATCAGCCAGTGAGCAAACAGAGTTTACAAGGGAAGGTTCAAAGGGTAACACCTACCTATCCTATACTCGACTCAACTATCGAAGACTATCACACATCCTTATTTCCATTCGTGTGGGGGATTGTTGGAAAAACTTGAATGGAAATACGACGTGTGGATTTTAGTCCCACAAAGAAAGTGAAGCCTTCCGGCTGATTCAGAACAAAGAGGATGAGAATCCAGGGCCTGGATGACATCAACCCGAGAAGTCTTTTTGTAAACCCCATTGTTTGTAACATCAGTCAGATAACTTGTTGGCCAACATACAAGACAAGAAAGGTCGCCAGCTTGCCTGCACATCACGTGGCAAGTTTGCCTGCTCGCCACGTGGCAAACTTGCAAGCAAGCCACAACACGTGGCAAATGCAGAGAGAAAAAAAAAAGAGAGAAAAAAAAAACTCAAGTGATCTGTGAGCTTTGTCCTCCTTGAATCCCCATGTTTCCTTCCCTTCTATTGTGCACTTCTTTTGCTCAACAGAAATAGTGATAGTTTTCGGATCTAGTTCAGATCGTCACGACAACCAGTGCTTAGTTGTGCTTGTGATCTTGCCGTTTTATCCTGGGAAACAGACGTCCACCTAATCCTCTGAGCACCGCAGAGGGGCTGAATCTGTTTTAAGGAGACAGCGCTCTGCTGGACTCGGCATCCACTCTGAGTTCGTGTTGCAGCTCTCGACATCCTGTCAACAACTCTCAGCAGCAACGTGGCGCCGCTCAACAACTCACGATGTCCGCGACTCATCTACTCGGCGCGTGGCTCGACTCGCTAGAGTTGACAGTTTGAGATTATCTGCTCAAACCTACTTGATTGTAAGTTCTTGTGACTCTGGGACGCACTCAGAAGCGTGGAAAAGAGCTTCTGAGACGATCACACAGATTGTAACGGGTTTACGCCCAACACTCTTCACGATTCGATCGTCTCCGCCATCGCATTGCTTTTCCGTCGATCTTAGAGGCAGGCGGTGACGATGGCTGTGCCTGATCTTGTAAGATCTGATCCATTTTTTTTTTCTGTTAGTCTTCATCGTCGCCGAGGAATTCGACGGGATCGCCTCTCTCGTCGTGATGTCGGCCGTCAGACCCTGTTGAGGAGGATTAAGGCTTCGACGACGATTGCTCGATGAAGAGACGGTGTGATCAGCCTCTGATGATGGTTGCTGATTGGGCGAGGAGCCGATCGTCGAGCGAAAGCGCCCGGAAGAGCACCCCGATCAACCAGTAGCTGCACGATGGTGAGAACGACACCAACCCAACAACAATGAACAGATCCTTACAAACTACATTTACCGAATGAGGAATTGATTATAAATATCAAGAAAAATTTGTAAATAGAAAACAATAAATATAATCGATTCAACTGTATTTTCTTTAACTTTTTTATTTTGTTAATGAATATCATATAATAAGCATTGATAAATGATAATTTATTTTTTCAATAAAAAAATCTTAATATCTGGCTTCTTGAAACTAGTAATATTTCTAGTTTATTTTCGTTTAATACCATCAGATTAATTAAAAAAATAAATGTAAATAATTCATTAAATTAAATGAATAAGTTTAAAACTCAAACAAAATGTATGAACTTATTATTAAATTTTCATCATGGTAAATAAAAAAAAGTTAAAATTTTTTTGGTAGTTAAAATTAGGTACAAATGGCGGTTAGACTCATTTGCATTTTAGTACTTATTTGAGGAGACAGTATTCAATACCTTATTAAAAAATAATTTGTAACATTAAAATGATCTCATTGTAGAAAAATATAGGAAATTATATCACACAATACCTTATTAAATACTCATCCGAAACCTTCCAATAAATATTAATAATTTGAAATAAATAAAAGCAATTCGACAACTCTAAAACTTTTAGATTTTTAAAGGTAAAGTCAGATAAATTAGCATCGAATTTTTCTTTCTCTTTTTGAACAGTAATTTTTTTATTTATGTTATCGTTCCTTGTTCTCTCGAATTTTTAATACTATAAGTTCCGTTAAAACTAATAATAAATTTTAATTTTAAAAGTGAATAAAAGAAAAATATCAACTTATATTGCATAATGTTCGTCCATCGTTGATCCCGACCGTTCATTTAATTCACTAAATTCTATAAATACCTGCCCTATCCCGTCTCGATTTCATTACTTCCCTTTCGGTTCCGGCTACGTTTTCGATTCGTCGTGTCTGCCGTTGTTTGATCGGCAGGTTCTCCTCCGGCCGCCATCTACGTTTCGCGATTCGGCCGCGCTTTTCCTCCGATCTTAGCGGCGCAGAGGAGTCCGGCGGGATTGCCTTGCTGTCGCCCCTGAGGTCTTTTAACCTCCTGCAAAGTCCCTGTTGAGGAGGATTAAGGCGTCGAGGGCGATGGGCACGATTAAGAGACGGCGTGATCGGCATCCGATGATGGTCGCGTGGATTGGACGAGGAGCCGGTCGTCGAGCGAAAGCGCTCGGAGGAGCACCCCGATCAACCAGCGGCTGCACGGCGGCGGCGACGACGACCCAGCCACTGCAGGAGGAATCAATTGAAAAGATCAAGAAAATCAATTTTATTTTTTCTTGATTTTGTTTTATTTTTTTATAAATGGAAATCATGTAACGAGCATTGGTAAATAATAATTTATTTTTTAATAAAAGAGTCTTATGTTATTTTTCCCGGTCAAATCAAATCAGAAGAAAGAATTGTAGTTTCCTTCCAATTCCAGTTAAATCATATTAAGAAAAATGTTAATGACTTCCATTTAAATTTATCAAACAAATATAGATGATTAAGTTAACTAACTAATTGACATAAAACTAACCGACAGTAGATGATCTGTAGAAGATCTTTATACGTGCATACGGTATACATTTAGGAGTTTAATTATATTTTTAATTAGCACCTCAAAGTACCTGTAGCGTATTAGCACGAATAAAAAGTCTTACGGATATCACACCCTATCCTGCAAGGGACAATCCAGGAATTTAACTTTGGGGGACCAAAACTGTTGCCGCTATATGATTGTGTTAGAGAATTTAGAATTAGTTATATATATATATATATTTTTCTATTGTAGTTTGATATCAATATCTCGAAGTAATATCATGACCTTGAATCAAGCCGTTAGCCCTTGTTTTGCGTCGGACTACATGTTAACATGTATAGTCTAAAGGCCGGCCATATGATAACGTTAGGGTGGAATTCAATTTGTCATCCTTTTGATCATTTACATCTGCTCAGCATCTATTACTTTGCATTTCATTATTGCTATTTATAATATTGGTTTATTAATTTATTAGGTACTCTTACCACATCAATATGAAGCGTCTGAGTATTCAAATTACTTTCCTCTCACCTTCGTGACATTCTTCACATGCAGGTACTCCATATCTATGACTCTATTTGCCATCAAACCAAAATATACATAGCTTTCACCGGCTCAACTTCACCTGCAGAGCCCAGTAAATTCTTCACTATTGACCAATTGACCTCTGATCCTGTCCGGAAGCTGAGTCAGATGGAGACAGGTCTTGATGTACTGGAAGTTGACGGAAAGTTGCCGAGGCGTCGGATCTACCTGGTACTCCCCCTGGAAAGGTTTGCACGGGCGTCTGACGAAGGAAGATGACCAGGACGATGACGCTGCTGCTCTGCGCACACTCAGACGAGCCCAGAGTTGTTAGAGACCAGAAACCAGGGAAAAAGTCCACGGGTTAGGCCCTCCGATGCTCAAGTCAGGTACTTTTCCCCAGAAAACACAGAGAAAGGGCGAAAAGTAAAGACTGGTGAGAAATGACGAGTGAGCGTACCTGCATAAGGGACAAAACATCCCTTTTTATACTGCAACTGATGCTTCTAGGACCTGACAGGTGTCAGGGAATGTCGGCTGTCAGGCTTTGTCTGGCGGTGAATGACACGTGGCTTCTCCTGATAGGCTGGCGACAGAACCAAAGTGTGAATGAGCACCGACTGTTAGCATATTCCCTGACACACTGATGATTCTCTGACATTTTCTGATGAGCAGTTGCGATTCCTCGGCTAGTTTGTCCGATAGTGCCTGGACTTTAGATCTGTATCCTGACCTGCTTCGATCCACTGCTATCTATGGCTTGTACGTTTCGACCTGCCCGACCGGTCTGTTTCCTGACCTGCATTTGTCTACTGTAATCCATGGCTTGCACGTTCTGACCTGCCCGATCGGTCTGTTTCCCGACCTGCTTTCGTCTACTGTTATCCATGGTTTGCAAATTCCGACCTGTCCGACCCGTTTGTTTCCCGACCTGCTTTCGTCTATTGTTATCGATGGCTTGTACGTTCCGACCTGCCCAACCGGTATATTTCCCGACTTGCTTCCGTCTACTGTTATCCATGGCTTGTACGTTCCGACCTGCCCGACCGGTCTATTTTCCGACCTGCATTCGTCTACTGTTATCCATTGCTTGTACGTTCTGACCTGCCCGACCGGTCTGTTTCCTGACCTACTTTCGTCTACTGTTATCCATGACTTGTACGTTCTGACTTACCCGACCGGTCTGTTTCCCGACCTGCTTTCGTCTACTATTATCCATGGCTTGTACGTTCTGACCTGCCCGACCGGTCTATTTCTCGACCTGCTTTCGTCTACTGTTATCCATGGCTTATACGTTCCGACCTGCCCGACCGGTCTGTTTCCCGACCTGCTTTCGTTTATTGTTATCCATGGCTTGTACGTTCCGACTTGCCCGACAAGTCTATTTCCCGACCTGCTTCTGCCTACTGTTATCCATGGCTTGCACATCCCGATCTGTACGCCAGGTCTGTTTTGCGCCAAGGGCCTTCTTTCATTTACCTTTACTTGGCTTGTGGGCTCAGTCCTCAGCTGTACCGGGCCCGTGGGCCTTGTCCTTGACCGCTATCAGGGCTGACCCTTGTCCGACTTATATTCCTATCTTTTGACCACCCCCTCAGCTAAGACTTGGACCCTGGCCATATAAGCTTGACTTCTGACCAGCCACGGAGGCTGGACTTTTGACCTCCACGTAAACTTGACTTCTGACCTCCACGTAAGCTTGACTTCTAACCATCTTGTGATCTCGACTCCTAACCACATCATCTTACTGACTCCACGAACATGCACCGTATCACAAGCCTCCCCCTCAAGTCTAGTCGAAGGAGGCTCTAGCCCGATTGACTAGACCCATGTCCTTGAGTTACCTGACCTGGCTCTTGCGTTCTCCACCGACCTGTTTTCCATCTGTCTTCTACAAAGTTTCCCTCCGTCCTAGGAGACGAACGGGCTCCTACGCGTATGCTGACTTCTCAAATTCCGAGCGTACTCTTTTCCCATAAATGTCACACGGTTCTCCAAGCGTCAACTCAAATTCCAAGGAAATCCCTTCACCTTCTCCTCCCTTATAAAAAGTCCGGGCATCTAATACCTCAAGCTATCCGCTTACTAATACAGTATCTTGTCTTCATGGAACCTACAACAGAGCCTAGCGAACTTGCTTCTTTTCTTCGACAAACTTCCCATCTGCTGGAGTTATCGGCTCAGAAGGAAGAAGCCTCGCTTCAACAAATTACAGCTTTGACAGAATTACTGGCTCAAAAAGAATAAATCCTGCTGGAGATTACTGCAAGCAGAGATCTTCAAGCGTCCCTTACTCATGAAATGGAAAGCCTATGACTGGCCGCCAAATCCAGAACCCGAGACGAAATCACCCTCAAGCTTAAAGCTCAATCAGACTTCCAGAGCCAGGTGCACTATATTATTTATCTGAAGATGAAGCATGAAGACGAGGTGGCTCTTCTGAAAGAGGAAGGACGGATCAAAGATGAGACTATCGAGCAACTGAAGTGCGCCATCGATCTTATTAAAGAAGATCTAACTAAAGCCCAAGCTCATCTGGCTAGAAAGGATCAAGCCTCTGGCTCTGGTAGTCATGTAAACCCTTGAAAAATGTACATCTAATTTAACGGAATAAAACCTGTTTTTTGCGCTCCACTCATGGTGTAGCTCCACACTCTATTGCTCGGGTATCATCATATTTTTATAGAACACCTGCGTTTGTCTAATATTTCTAGCAAAAATAGCAAAAATAATAAAGATAACTTGCTTACCCCATCTTCCTTTTACCTCATAACATATGAGCCTTTGGCCAAAGCAAATGAGACGCTTGAGGATGTGCCTGCAAGATTTCATATTTAGCAAGAACCCTTGAAATATGGCTTACTGACCAGTTTGGCACGATAACTTGGCTTGCTGCCTTTTGCGTCGGCGAATATAGGGAGTACTGACCAAGAAAATCATTGCCCCGACCAAGAAGGTCGTTGGTCGTGAGAGCATGCTCACTTATAACTCGCACTGAGGCGAGAGTCTGGGACAGCCGACCGGGAAGGTCGTTGGGTGTGAGAGTCTTGCTCACTTATAACTCGCACTAGGGCGAGAGTCTGGGACCCGACCGGGAAGGTCGTTGGGTGTGAGAGCCTTGCTCACTTATAACTCTCACTGGGGCGAGAGTCTGGGACAGCCGACTGGGAAGGTCGTTGGGCGTGAGAGCCTTGCTCACTTATAACTCGAACTGGGGTGAGAGTCTGGGATAGCCGACCGAGAAGGTCGTTGGGCGTGAGAGCCTTGCTCACTTATAACTCGCACTGGGGCGAGAGTTTGGGACTCGACCTGGAAGGTCGTTGGGCGTGAGAGCCTTACTCACATATAACTCACACTGGGGCGAGAGTCTGGGACAGCCGACCGGGAAGGTCGTTGGGCGTGAGAGCCTTGCTCACTTATAATTCGCACTGGGGCGAGAGTCTGGGACAGCCGACCGGGAAGGTCGTTGGGCGTGAGAGCCTTGCTCACTTATAACTCGCACTGGGGCGAGAGTCTGGGACAGCCGACTGGGAAGGTCGTTGGGCGTGAGAGCCTTGCTCACTTATAACTCGCACTGGGACGAGAGTCTGGGACCCAACCTGGAAGGTCGTTGGGCGTGAGAGCCTTATTCACATATAACTCGCACTGGGGCGAGAGTCTGGGACAGCCGACCGGGAAGGTCGTTGGGTGTGAGAGCCTTGCTCACTTATAACTCGCACTGGGGCGAGAGTTTGGGACAGCCGACCGGGAAGGTCGTTGGGCGTGAGAGCCTTGCTCACTTATAAATCGCACTGGGGCGAGAGTCTAGGACACGACCTGGAAGGTCGTTGGACGTGAGAGCCTTGCTCACTTATAACTCACACTGGGGCGATAGTCTAGGACCCGACCTGGAAGGTTGTTGGGCGTGAGAGCCTTGCTCACTTATAACTCGCACTGGGGCGAGAGTCCGGAAGATGAGTCGGATGGAGGCAGGCCTTGGTGTACTGGAAGTTGACGGAAAGTCACCGAGGCGTCGGATCTACCTGGTACCTCCCTGGAAAGGTTTTCACGGGCGGTTGACGAAGGAAGATGACCAGGACAATGACGCTGCTGCTCTGTGCACACTCAGACGAGCTCACGAGTCGTTAGAGACCTGAAATCAGGGAAAAAGTCCCTGGGTCAGGCCCTCCAACGCTCAAGTCAAGTACTTTTTTCCCAGAAAACACAGAGAAAGAACGAAAAGTAAAGACTGGTGAGAAATGACGAGTGAGCGTACCTGCATAAGGGACAAAGCATCCCTTTTTATACTGCAACTGATGCTTCTGGGACCTGGCAGGTGTCAGGGAATGTCGGCTGTCAGGCTTTGTCTGGCGGTGAATAACACGTGGCTTCTCCTGATAGGCTGGCGACAGAACTAAAGTGTGAATGAGCACCGACTGTTAGCATATTCCCTGACACACTGATGATTCTCTAACATTTTCTGACGAGTAGTTGCGATTCCTTGGCTAGTTTGTCCGATAGTGCCTGGACTTTAGGTCTGCATCCTGACCTGCTTCGATCTACTGCTATCCATGGCTTGTACGTTCCGACCTGCCCGACCAGTCTGTTTCCTGACCTGTATTTGTCTACTGTAATCCATGGCTTGCACGTTCTGACCTGCCCGACCGGTCTATTTCCCGGCCTGCTTTCGTCTACTGTTATCCATGGTTTGCACGTTCCGACCTGTCCGATCGGTCTTTTTCCCGACCTGCTTTCGTCTACTGTTATCGATGGCTTGTACGTTCTGACTTGCCCGACCGGTCTATTTCCCGACCTGCTTCCGTCTACTGTTATCCATGGCTTGTACGTTTCGACCTGCCTGACCGATCTATTTCCCGACGTGCATTCGTCTACTGTTACCGATGGCTTGTACGTTCTGACCTGCCCGACCGGTCTATTTCCCGACCTGCTTTCATCTTCTGTTATCCATGGCTTGTACGTTCCGACCTGCCCGACGGGTCTGTTTCCCGACCTGCTTTTGTCTACTGTTATCCATGGCTTGTACGTTCCGACCTGCCTGACCGGTTTATTTCCCGACCTGCTTCTGCCTAATGTTATCCATGGCTTGCACGTCCCGACCTGCACGCCAGGTCTGTTTTGCGCCAAGGGCCTTCTTTCCTTTACCTTTACTTGGCTTGTGGGCTTAGTCCTCAGCTGTACCGGGCCCGTGGGCCTTGTCCTTGACCGCTATTAGGGCTGGCACTTGTCCGACTTATACTCCTATCTTTTGACCACCCCCTCAGCTGAGACTTGGACCCTGGCCATGTAAGCTTGACTTCTGACCAACCACGGAGGCTGGACTTCTGACCTCCACGTAAGCTTGACTTCTGACCTCCACATAAGCTTGACTTTTGACCATCCTGTGGTCTCGACTCCTAACCACATCATCTTACTGACCCCATGAATATGCACCGTATCAACCTCGATGTTTTTCAGGGGATCTCTCTTTATTGATCGCAAAATGCCTCTATTTGGCATCCTATCATCAATACATATATACACTATATCCATTCCTCGAAATTAGTAGTAGTAGATCTGGAGTCTGTCAATGTTTTTCTTTGGCTTAGTTTATTCGTTGTCGAATATTCATTGTATCTTATTCTTTGGAACACTACCATTATTTGAATCCATACTATAGAATCAATCAAGAATTAGTTCTTGCAATGTGTTGTTGAATGTGGTAAAAACTATCTGTACTTTTCTCAAAATAATAAAAAAAAAATAAAAGAGACTCCACCTGGTACTTGGATGCAGTGCCGCCCCTATTCCACTGACCGCCATGCGAGTGAGAGAGTTTACGTGGAGGTGGCTCACGTACCGCTTCTTGAGCAGACCGGGTCGACGACATCCTCGCCATTGTCTAATTCTCACCCAGACTCAACTTCTGCCATCAGTCAAATCTAATTTAGTTCAATGAAGATTTGAATCCACTCGAATTTTCTCAAAAAAAAAAAAACTAAAAATTGATCTTCAATGGTTCGTATATATATCACACACCTTTCGTTGAATGGTGAGAAGACACTTCCCATTTGCGTTCATGAGCACAACTTGCCGGGATGGACAGAGCTGTAGTTATCGACTCGAAAGACAAAATTGTCTTCATCAAAAACCATAAAGCCGTTGCAATTGAAGAGTACAGACTTCCTCCACACCAACCTACTTTTGTCTTTCTTGTCGTTAGTGACCTCGACGCCGTTGGCTATGAAATATGCTTCAACATTGAGATAATGAACCTTTGCCATGATCCACCAACTCCTGGTTTCTTCGGATGGCAAACTCAAAGAGAGATCTTTGCTTGAGTCTCTTCAACTTTTGGTTGTCAGAAGAGAGCTAAAAGTAGGGTGGATTCAGGATTTACGTCAGCCGAGCTTAAAATAAACTAAGTTTTTAAAATAATTATTCAAACTTGGTTTAGTTTATTTTTTATCAGCTTGAACCTATTTAAAGCTTGACTTGAGCTTGATTCGTTTAAATATTATCGAGTTCTTAATTCAAGCTTGACTTAAGCTTGTTTCGAGCTTAGTTTATTTAAATGCTATCGAACTCCCAATTTAAACATGTTTGATTAATTATTGAAGTTGATAATTCAAAATTATTTATTTATTTTATTTTATTATTTATTTAGCATATTGATAAGAGTTTTATTAATGAATATGATTTGTGAACATTGTCCACGAACGTTGTCCATGAACGTTAACGAGTTGAATACATATGTATTCAAACTTGTTGTTTAGTTTAACGAGCTATTCCAGCTTGTTTGTTTAATTAATCTTGTATATATTAAACAATCATAAACAAACTCTTATCAAGTTGAATACTAAACTTATTCATGAATATTTGGTTCATTTACAACCCTATTTACACGACTAATGATTCGCTATTGTGCACGATAGGCACTCAAGGTGTCTGGAATTGATCCAGGCGCCTTGAGCGTTACTTTTTCATTGTTTTATTTTATCTAATTTAACCCTGTGAGCACGTTTTTGTTTATTTGTTTTTGTTTTTTGTTTTTTATTTTTTTAAAAGCAACCTTTCCTTAAATAAAAAATATATATAATATAGCCCGTGAGCATCTAAAAATTTTTAATATTAATTTTTTTAGTTTGAGAACTACAACCCAACCCCTAAACTCTAAAGGTAAATTTAATTGGCCCAATATCGGAGCTAAAAACAATAAACAAAAAAAAAATACTATTAGGCGCCTAAATATATACCTGTGAGCATTTAAAATTTTTTATTGTTATTTTTTTAACTTAAACATTATAACCAACAACGAAACTCTAAAGGTAAACTCTAATTGGCTTAACCCTAGAGTTAAAAAAACAAATTACTGATCCAATTCAGATGCCTGGATTTCGAAAGATCAGAATAGTGATATGGGGGGGGGGGGGGGGGGGAATATCACTTATTTAAAAATATTTTTCTTTTCACAAAAATAGATCAAAGTATATCAGCGGAAAATACGATAGCAAAAGAAAGACGTAGTTGGTTACTTGGTTCTCCCTATGTCTACTCCTATTCCAAGACCCGCGATCCTTGATCGCATCTTTGGGTAATGTATTAAAATTCCTCTTTCCAATGTTTTCAGAAAAGAGGTAATTCGTACAATGAGGAAGAACGATAGTAACACACTACTATCTTCTTATAATAACAATGATTCAAACTAAAATATAAATATACTAACAAAAGAATAGAAATGAAGATCGTTAGAGACTTTTCGGTGTCGTAGCTTGGATACGAAGTTGAATCATAGTTGAGTAGCAATAACAAATATGACGAACAAAGAGTGGATCAGTGAAAGTTGCTCAGAAGATTGTACATAAATTCTTCCTTGTTGGCTCAGATCTCGAGGTCCTTGTTGGCTCAGATCTCGATCTCCCTATTGGTCAATTGATCACACAGCCTTCCTTCTTCGTCGAGATCCGATCTTCACCTCATTAATAACATTTATTGTTCAGTCGATTGATTACCATGATCGTGTTGGGATATGCCCGATGAGGTGTGTGCTAAAAATACGTTTCATAAACATGCACAATAAAATACTTAACGATAAATAAACTGATTTATTACATCATACACACCACACACATGCAAGATACAATTATGCAGATAAGATCATAAAATAAAATGAAATCGAATAATAATTATTCTATATATACATTACAGATGACCTGTAACGAGAAGGACATGTGCATCAACCTTTTGCAACATTATCGAACTTCTCCTCTATTCGTATCCACGCCGAGCTCTTTAAGACAACTCCAAGAGAACAAGCTTCACCTTCGAAAGGTACTAGTCACGAGCGAAAGAGAAGGATCAAGAAGAGGGAGAAGAAGTAAAAGGAAGATCTTCTTCCTTTGCGTGGCTCACGACAACAAGAGGAGAACCTCTTGTTGTGGTCAGCAGCAAGAGAGAGGGAGAGAGAGGTTGAGTTAAGCCAACTCAACCTGAAATCCCAAATCAAGTTGTAAAACTTGAGAAGGACAATTTCAGATTAAAAAATGAAATAGTCGAACTAAAAGAATTACTGGAGAAATTTACAACCAAATCCAAGTACATTGACATCATACTTGGATCACAAAGAGTTGTGTACAACAAGTCTGGACTCGGATACAAGTTCAGCTCAACCAACAAAACTTTTATATCCTTAGTAAACCAAAATAAAAAATCAAATTAAATCTTAGGTTCCGAAAGCGTGTCTAACCATGCAAGTAAGACTCAATTAATTTTATGTACCTAAAAATGAAATCCACAATCTAAAACCAAATCCAACTAAAACTAAAACTTCGAAAATAAACCTAAAAAATAATTCAAAACCAAACCAAAATAAAAATCTAAATTCTAAAAGAAAATTAAATAAATCAAACCTAAATCTAAAAGGTAAAATAAGGTCAAACTCAAACAAACAAAATGAATTCAAATCAAATAACTTAAATTACCATCAAGTTCACTATAATTATAAAAGTAATCGACACAACCCCAAAACTTAAAACCTAGCCAAATAACTCAAGGGGCGGCTCCAAATTAGCTAGAACCTCTAAAATAATAGTTTATCCGGCTGGGTAATTAGGACTAGTCAAAAAGGGACAAAAGTTTAACTTGATCAACGGTACTGGTGAAGTTTTGGATGATAGTAGGTTAGGGAAACTCTGTCTATGAATGTCTAGGAAGATATGGTTTCGACCTAGTGCATTTGGCTTAGTGGAACTAATTGAAGCTACCCTTTACGAATACTAATTGGTTAGATCAGAGTTTTGTTATTAAGTTCAGTGGACAGGACTATTTAGAAAACTTTGAAGGCATGGTTACTCTAATTGTAACGCCCCGCCTCCTACTGACTAGGCTGTAAGGTCGGGGGTTACATACATTATGCTAAACTGGACTATAAAGTGCGGAAAGCTGTACCAAACAAAATCTCACTCTGCTAATGACCATTAAAACTGTAACTTATGTTTAAATTACCTTTTCATTGTTGTACAACTACTAAGAAATGGAATTTAAACTCTCCATATGGTCCAGGGACTGAGAACAGAGCTCTCCAGCCAAAATCAGGCTTTCCCAATCGATTGAGATCTGGACTCAATCGATTGGAGCACATCAATCGATCCACGGATCGATTCAACGTGCTACTGTACATGGAGGTCAATTCTAGATCGATCAGCTGATCGATCCAGCCTGACCAATCGATCCGATAATCGATTCAAAGGCTCTCTGTTCGCGGAAATAAAATTCTCGATCGATCGGCTGATCGATCAATGACCGATCGATCAGCTAATCGACTCATCACCTCTCTGTACGCGGAAGTCGTGTTTCGATCGATCGAATGTTCGATCGAGGGCTCCTCAATCGATCAGCTGATCGACTCAATGGCGTTCTGTACGCGGGGACTTCTTCCAATCAATCAACTGATCGATTGAGGACTCCTCAATCGATCGACTGATCGATTGAGTTTATGATTTCTGTAGAAATCAGTCCCAACCTCGTACAGGACCTTCAGAAATCAACAAAAAACACCACACTACTACTAGGCATGTCATTACTCATGGTTAGCTATCTAATATCCAGACAATGAGTAATCTAAGCATAACTTTCATAATTCAAGACACTTAAACATCTAAAGGTGCAGAAAAGTACACTATAAGAAATAATAAGTCTTTAGACTTGCTAGTCTCCAAGGGTCTTTATTCCAAGTTCCTTCTCACACACATCTGATCGCATTGAACTTTAGCCTCCGCTAATCCATCTTCCCTTTACCTTTATCTGCAGTATAAGGAAAATGAAACTATAAGCTTGGGAGCTTAGTAAGAACCATCTACCTCACAAAAAATATGCATTCGAAGAAATCATGCTTTCTTTTAAAAGATGCTATGCTGATATACATGATGAGAATTATACTAGAATACTGAAACATGACAATCAACTACTAAACATAGCTATTTGTTGTATCAACAAGAAAACTAAACCGATACATAAGCTAAGCTATTTGTTATATCAATAAGAGAACTAAACTGAATCTAAGCTGTATTCACATCTCTGGTTTGTGAAGTTTGAAAACTATTTTCATAAATAGATAAAAATACTAATCATGCTGCTGATGGGCCCGACAACTGTACTTGCTATGCGCGCATCCCTAACTAAACCCGAGGTAGCTAGTCTCGAATCTAATAGGGTTTACTAGGTTATCTAAACCTAGGGACGACTATGGGAGCCCAACCCAAGGACATCTGAGAGTCCAGTACAGTGCCACTGATAAAAGTAAAATACTGTTTATAACTAATTTATCTTATCTTGCTTTTACTAGGTTATCTGAACCTAGAGCTAGGTTATCTGAACCTAGAGGCGACTATGGGAGCCCACCCATTGGACCGTAGTCCCATGTAAACTGAGGCAAGATTAAGCATGCTGTTTAAATGCATCTATGGCATTTAACTAAGCTATTAGAATGCCTACTGTGGCATTCAACTGCACTAGTAATTCTATCGAACACTTGGTGTGCTCTAAATATCCTTAACTGAATGATCATGCATAAGGCCAAACTAAAGAATAAAAATACACGATTAACTACTTATACTGCAGGTGAGGGGTTACTTACATCCTGCGCTAAGTTTTCTTACAATCCGATCGCTAGGTTTCCGGAGAAGAAGACCTTTTCGGCGATCCTCTTATGTCTACGTGTTCTTCTCGCGGAGAGGAACGTCCTCGTGCCGGAGTTGTCGCCGGAGGGTGCTCCTACGACCCTAGGGATTGAACCTTAGGTCTTCTTGAGGTTGGCGTGCCGAGAGGGTGCGGGAGAAGAGAGGGGCGGCGGTGAGGGTGAGGGAGAGGTGTCGTTCAGAAAATAAAATCTCCCACTTAATTCCCTATTTATATTAAGTGATAAATACCACCCAACTAAACCTTAAATATAGTTGTTCTCCTCTTCTTTCAGCACACCCCTGCTGGGGCCCCTTGGTTACTAAGTCACCCTATAAGTCATAGAGTCCATAGGTCGCGGGTTCAATTCCCGCTTAGGCTGTTTTATGTTTTTATTTAATTTTGCTACTTCTGCTACTCCAAAAATTCTATAAAAATATTCTAAAATTCCAGAAAAATCATAGAATATTTCTAAAATTGATTTAAGAATTTTTGGGCGTTACACTAATGATGTTCAGGTGACTCACCATAGCCTAGAAGTTTATCTAAAGAATGTCTATTTGTTGAATCCAAAGCTAAACTTGAATCTAATACAAGTTAAACCAAACTTTGAAATTTAACTTAACTCATCTCATAAAATTATAGGATTCCCTGATTGAAAACATAGATCGGGTGAGAAGAATAAGAATTAAATTAAAATTAATTAAAATTAAATTAAATAAAATACTAATATTAATTAAAAAACGAAATCAAGATTAAATTAAACTCAAACTCAAGTTAAAATTAAAACAAACTTAATCCTCAATTTAGTTAATAAGTGATTCCTACCTTTTGTAGGAAACCAAGTAGATATTGGACATTGGTTATTCCAGACACATGATTGGAGATCACACCAAGTTCACTCAACTAACATACAAAAGTTTAGGAACAGTTGCCTTTGGAAACAATGACAAACTCAAGGTAATTGGGATAAATAATATTAAACTCAAAACTCACTTTATTGTTAAAAAAGTGTTATTTGTTGATAATTTCAAATACAATCTACTTAGCATTAGTCAATTGTATGATTCTGAATATAAGGTTAGGTTTTCATCTTCTGAATGCCTAATTAAGCACATATATAACCCTAACATAAACCTAAAAGGGTTTAGGAAAGACAATCAACCTCAAGAACAACAAACTAGAACCATGAGGGTTAACCCAAACCATCCACTTGACCAAGTAATTGGTGATCCAGACCTAAGAGTCCAAACCAGATCAACCTTTAGAAACTTAAGTCAAATAGCATTAATCTCTAACATCAAACGCAAAACAGTAGAAGAATCATTAAGTGATCCAGATTGGATTTTGGCCATGCAAGAGGAACTAGCCCAATTTGAAAGAAATGAAGTCTGAGATTTAGTTCCATTATCAGAAAATAAAAGGATAATTGAAACCAAGTGGGTATTTAGAAACAAACTAAATGAAAAAGGAGAAGTTATTAGAAATAAGGCTAGATTAGTTGCAAAAGGATTTAGCCAAGTTGAGGGACTTGACTATGATGAAACTTATGCACCAGTTACTAGACTCGAATCAATTAGAATACTCTTAAGTTATACAACCCATAAGGGATTCAAATTATATCAAATAGATGTTAAGTCAGCCTTCCTAAATGGACTAATTAAAGAAGAGGTGTATATAGGTCAACCCCCCCCCCCCCCCCCCAAGTTTGAAAACTTAGAAAACCCTAATCATGTGTTTAAATTAAAGAAACCTTGTATGGCCTAAAACAGGCCCCCAGAGCTTGGTATGAAAGGCTAGCCACATGCTTAATCTCAAAAAGCTTCAAACAAGATCAAATAAACCCAACCCTTTTTGTAAAAGTCATTAATCAAGATCAGTTTATAGCTCAAGTCTATGTGAACGATATAATATTTGGATCAACTAACTCAAAATTGTTACAAGAATTCATAACCCTAATGGAACAAGAGTTTGAAATGAGTCTGGTAGAATAACTAACATTCTTTCTAGGTCTACAAATCAAACAAACAAATGAAGGTAACTATGTTTATCAACATAAGTATACACTTGAATTACTTAATAAATTTGGAATGGAAAACTCCAAAGACATTAAAACTCCAATGGCTACCAATACAACCCTAGATAGTGACCCAAGTGGAAAATCTATAGATCTAAAATATTATAGAAGTGTCATAGGACGTCTACTATATCTAACTGTAAGTCGACCAGATATCTTATTTGCAGAAAGTATGTGTACTAAGTACCAGACTTGTGCCAAGGAATCACACTTGGCTAGTGTTAAAAGAATTTTTAGGTACTTCAAAGGTACATCCAACATAGGAATGTGGTATCCTCGAGTAGGAAATTTTGAACTGTTAGGATACTCTGACTCAGATTATGCCAGCTGTAAACTCGATCGAAAATGTACAAGTGGTGGTTGTCAACTACTTAGATCATCACTTGTCAGCTGGTTTAGTAGAAATCAGCACTGTGTTGCATTATTTACTACCGAGACAGAGTATATTGCAATAGAAGAATGCGTTGCACAACTATTATAGATGATGAATATCTTAAAAGATTAAAATCTAAATTTTAAACACACAAAAGTGTTAATTGATAATATGAACATCAACTTAACAAAAAAAAATCCAGTGTATCATTTAAGAATTAAACACATTGAAATTGAACACCACTTTATCAAGGATCATGTCGCTAGAGGAGATATTGAACTCAATTATATTGAGTCTAAGTCCAACTTAGCTGACATCTTCACCAAGCCACTCCTTGGAAATGAATTTAGCAACTTATGACGATAACTAGGAATGTGTTCTCTAGAATAGGACTGCTATTTTTTTCCTTTCTTTAAAATAATTTGAAAAATCTAAGGAAAAATCTTTGTTTTTTTAAAAAAATTCCATTTCCTTAGACTTTTGAAATTGATTTTAGCCTTAGTCTAGATTAGATCTATATAAAGCATGTTCCTATAGACCTAGGACTTGAGCATCTCACAAACACACTAGGATTCCCTTGATTATGTATTCCAAAACTTAGAATGGCTTGAGATGCGTAGGCCCTTTGTTTGAATTTGAGATTCTTATATCAGTTTATTAATACAGGTATGGGCATAAAATACCAAACAGAACAGTAATCAGATTAAGTAATCAATCTTAGTTAAAAAACTAACTGCACAAATATACTTAACTTGACTGACCCAGTGAATACTGCTATTTTCTGATAGTGAGTTAGCAACTACTAGTTAGACATGTAAGGACATTTTATAGATGATTAGATAACTTTTAAATATCAATTTCAGGGAGAGAAAATGATTCTAAGTTAGAAACCTCCTGAAAATATACTATTTTAAAAATTAAAAAAGTATGTTTTCTTAAAGTTTAATGTTAAAGTTGTTTTAAAAAGTATTTCATATTCATTCTAAGAATCATTTTTAACACAGTTTGAAAATCACATGTTTTAAAAAATTCTGATACTTTTTCAAATTATATGTTTTAAAAAATTAATTTAAAAAATGTCTCAATTTTTGAAAACTACTTTAAACCAACTTTGAATGATGTTTTTGACCACCTTGGAAAGGGTTCTTGCAAAACTTAGGGTGTGTTTGGTTTGTTTACATTTTCATTTCATTTTTCAGAAAATTATATTTTCTCATTTTTCAGAAAATGACTTTTCCGTGTTTTTTGTTTTCTTAGAAAATGCTCTATCTTTTTCTTGAAAACAAACGTGAAAATTACAAACCAAACGCGTTTTCCATTTTCTCAAAAAATGGAAATACAGTATAACATAGAAAATGTAAACCAAACGCCCCCTTATTTTAAAAAAAACTTTTTCATGTCGAAAGCATCTTAAAAATATTTTCTAAGTTCAAAATTCCTATCTAAAGTACTTTGCACAGTTAATACATTGTGAAAAGGATTTTTTGCAAGAGTTAACTCTCAATACCTATTATTCTTTAAACTCCCCCGATAATCCTAAAATTTCTTTGTTGCCAAAAATTCATTATCTTTTTTACTTAGCATTTATTTACTCATATTTTTTTTTGATGAATGTCAAAGAGGGAGGGTTAGGGGGTTTAAGTTAGAAAAAAAAAGTTAAAATAAATTAATCCTAAAAATGATTAAGAGAACAAAACCAATTGTCTCAATTTTTGCTTCTCTTAAAATCATTTCTTATGCTTGCTTTGCATATTTTTTTTCCTAACTTAACCCATATTGTCATTCTATCAAAAAGGGGGAGATTGTTGGTACAGTTTGTGTTGGAACCCCAAGGTGTTTTGATGTGATCAAACAATTTAAGTTAGGTCCTGTGTGGTTTAACCCTTGTGTCTAAGTGTGCAGAAGCTTAGGAGCACAGGAAGTCGAGCGAAAGACGCGGTTAGTGAGAAGGACGACACGGGGAGAGAGCCGACGGGCTTGGTGCATCCGAGGGACAAGGTGCCGTGGAAGAGTACACCGATGGACGAGAAGAACATACGCGACATTCGAGGGACGAGAAATCGGGGAGGAAGGCTGTTCGAGGAGAAGGTCGGAACTTGGGTTCGGGTGAGCCCTTTTTCAGATGGCTAAGATCACTCAAGCAAGCGGAACTGGAGCAAAAAACCCGGATCGAGGTGAGATGAACTGGAGCAGAGGTCCCGGACCAAAAAAGTCAACGCTGTTGACTTTCTTGGTCCGGGCGACCAGAACCCTTTCAGGCGCCCGGACCTGGATGTTATCCGGATCACGGTCAAACGCGATCTATGCGAAAAGGGATAAAGTTTTGTCCCCTCCTAAGCGCCTGGAACCCTTCCAGGCATCTCGACGAAGGTTATAAATATAGCCTTGGTCCAAGAAGCTGAACAATAACTTGTAATCCATTTTTGTTTATTCTACCTTTCTTTGTGTGCTGTTAACGCTGTAAGAGGCTACTCCGCCCAAAGGAGATCTTCATATAGTGTGCTTCATTCTCCTTGGATTAACAATATTCTGATTGCAAACCAAGTAACTCCTTTGTGTCTATTTCCTGTTTAATTAGTCGCTTTATTTTAAATTACAAGTATTCTTAATTTAGTTATAAGTCGAGAAAGGGTTGATTTATTTTTTCAGGGCAATTCACTCCTCCCCTCTTGCCAGCCTCCAAAGGGACCAACAAGTGGTATCAGAGTGAGGACGCTTCAGAAGGATTAACCGCCGACCGAAGCAAAGCAACCAATGGTCGGACCAAGCATCATTCCACCAAATTCGAGGGAGACTTCGCATACTGGAAACGTCGTATGAAGGTATTTTTGAAAACGGACTTTGAAATTTGTTTAATAATAAAATATGGTTTTGTAGCTCCTACGAATCAAAATGGAGAGGAAAAAGAAGAAAATCTTTGGACAAAGAAAGAACAAAATGATTCCGTAGCAAATAATCTGGCAGAATATCACTTGCTGAGCGTGCTGCCATCTCAAGAAGTCAACCGCATTGGAAGATACTCGTTGGCCAAAGAACTCTAGGAAAAATTCTTAGAACTCCACAAAGGCACATCCGAAGCCAAACTTACAAGGAGAGATATACTTCAGAACAAATTGATAAATATCCGTCTGGAAAAAGGTGAGAAGGTAGTCGATCTACAAGCAAAGGTAAAAGAACTAATCACCGGACTCGAAAACCTCGGAGAAACGGTAACCAATCGGGACATGATACGCTACGCACTCAATGTCTTTCCCAGGACTCCAGATTGAACCTCAATAATCGACACCTACTACATCTCAAAGGACCTGGAGGTAAGTACCCTAGAGGAACTTTTTTCCACTTTAGAATTACATGAAACCAGATGTGCAGGGACAACAAAAGAATCAAGTCAGATTATAGCGCTAACTGCAACCAAGAAGGATGAACCCGAGTCAGACTCAGAAGAAGATAAAGAAGCTTATATGGTAAGAAATTTCAAAAAATTCTTTAGATCTAATAAATTTAAAGAAATGCATAATAAGAAAAATCCAAGAAATAGAAGAAGGGTTTGTTGCTACCAGTGTCAAAAGGAAGGATACTTAAAAGAGAATTGCCCAGAACTCAAGAAGGATAAAATCAAAATATCCAAGAAGCACAAGAATCTGAAAGCTACTTGGGATGAAAGCTCATCATCTGAGTCCGAAATACAAGAATATGTCGGACTAGCACTGATGGCGAGCTATGAAGGACAAAGTGCATCAGAAGCCAGCATCGATGAAGGGAGAGCGATTTCAGATGAATGCAGCGAAGTAGGGGGAAAGTCAGGCTTCAAGTCTGATATGGTAAGTGAGGTATGACTCTTACCTCCTGATCAACTTTATTATGGTATTAAATCTATGGCAAAATCTATGTACAAATTAAAAAGTAAAAATAATAAATTAAAGAATAAAAACTTAGAAATAAAAAGAATTTTAGCAAAATCATGTCTAATAGAAGATTTGATAAAGTAAGACTTGAAAATAATAAATTAAAAGAAGAAATAGAAAACTTGAAAAATTCTACTTATTCAAATATTTCTGCTTATAGAAACTATAGAGGATTAAACTGGTACTATTCACAAAAGTCATATCAGAAAAATATCAAAAGCTTATGTACCTAGAAAATACCTGATTAACCCTGTAGGAAGGAATCTTTATTGGATTCCAAAAACGTGTTTAAATTAAAAGAATAAATAAGACTTAGGGCTTTCAGGTAGAAAATTGAATATTTGAAGTCATTAAAAGGCTTTGTCTAGAAGTGGTTGATGATCCAATAACCAAAAATGCCTAGTGCCTCGCCACAGTCTGGAAGCTAATTTCTGAATTAAATATTTAATTGACAAACTGATAAGCATAAAATAGTTAATTGCTTTCAATATTTATCAATGGTTTAACACTTATTGAAATTTCTTCTAAAAATTTTACTTAGAAAAATTCAATATTTAAATTATTTCTGTTAAAAATATTTTTTAAATTATTTATTCTGTCGCACAAAAATTTTATTTTTAACTTAAAAAATTAAATTGTTCTTACGTAGAAATTTTCTTAATTAGAAATTTTTATCAGAAGTGTTAAAGTTAACCTTAGACTTGTTAAGAAACCCTATTTTTTTATGTGATCAAAGGAAGGGGGGGGGGGGGAGATATTAAGTCTAGGGGGAGGTATGGTATAATCCAATTTTTAAATTGAAAAATCTTTTTGCACTTATTTGTAAAATTAATTATTTATTATTTTTACATTGCATTTGTTTACCCTAGCTTAACTTGGGTTGCTCACATCAAAAAAGGGGGAGATTGTTGGAACCCAAGGTGTTTTGATGTGATCAAACAAGTTAAGTTAAGTCTTGTGTGGTTTAACCCTTGTGTCTAAGTGTGCAGGAGCTTAGGAGCACAAGAAGTCGAACGAAAGACGCAGCTAGTGAGAAGGACAACACGGGGAGAGAGCCGACGGGCTTGGTGCATCTGAGGGATGAGGTGCCGCGAAAGAGTACACCGGTGGACGAGTAGAACATATGCGATGTTCGACGGACGAGAAATTGAGGAGGAAGGCTGCTCGAGGAGAAGGCCAGAACTTGGATTCGGGTGAGCCATTTTCTGGATGGCTGAGATCACCCAAGCAATCCGAGCCAGAACGGAAGACCCGGATCAAGGTGAGTTGAACCGGAGTAGAGGTCCCGGACCGAAAAAGTCAACGCTGTTGACTTCTTGGTCCGGGCACCTGGACCAGCCCGGGGTGCCCGGAACCCTTTCGAGCGCCCGGACCAATTCGGGGACTAGTCCGAGGCGCCCGCAATCCTTCCGGGCGCTCGAACCTGGATGCTTTCTAGATCGTGGTCAAACAGGATCTATGCAAGAAGGGATAAAGTTTTATCCCCTCCCAGACGGCTGGAACCCTTCCAGGTGCCCCGACCAAGGCTATAAATATAGCCTTGGTCCAAGAAGATGAACAACAACTTGTAATCCATTTCTGTTTGTTCTACCTTTCTTTGTGTGATGTTAACACTGTAAGAGGCTACTCCGCCATAAGGAGATCTTCAAATAGTGCGCTTCATTCTCCTTGGATTAGCAATCTTCTGATTGCAAACCAAGTAACTCTTTTGTGTCTATTTCCTATTTAATTAGTCTCTTTATTTTAAATTACAAGTATTCTTAATTTAGTTATAAGTCGAGAAAGGGTTGATTTATTTTTTCAGGGCAATTCACCCCTCCCCTCTCGCCGGCCTCCAAAGGGACTAATAGTTTGCACTAACGGTCTAACTCAGGTTTTGATAAATGACAAGTAAGTTAAGTTAGGTATTGTTGTGATTTAACCACTTTACCAAGTGTACAGGAGTTAACCAGATAGGTCAATGGGTTGACCGGATATCTGGTGTGAAGTCTAGATAGGTCAACGGGCTGACCGGATATCTGGCAAGAAGTCCAGATAGGTTGATAAGCCGACTGGATATCTAGCAGAAAGTCTAGTTGGGTCTACGGACTAGACAACTGGCAAACTGGTAAGTAAAGGTAAGTTATTGGAGGAGAGTGACTAAGTAAGGACACGTCTCGATTGAAGGGACAGCAGATGTCGATCCAGGTTAGGTCCATTTTGAATCCCTAATCTGAGACTTTGATTAGTTCCTGGTCCTGCGAGGACAGGAACTAATTACTACTCGTTATTATAACTATGCTAACCTTGTTTTGCAGGGTAGATGTTTTAGTTTTGGACTAAAATCTTTTTGCAGGAAAAAAGAGCAAAAAGCCTTCGGATGAACAGTACCCGAAGGCGCCTTCAATGCTGATGGAAGGCGTCTTCACACTGTTCATGCAAGGCGCCTTCAAAGGCTTTGGAAGTCGCCTCAGTAGGATGAACTTTGGACTTCGTCGTGGATAAGAGCCGGGACGATCGGGATCATATTTCTTGGGTTGGAGGTGCCTTCAATGGCTATGGAAGGCGCCCTCCAAGCTCTTTATAAGGATGCTCGCCCAAAGCTTCAACAACAACACTTATACGAACTTCTACGCATCCAAGAAGGCTTTTCGACTGCTCCAGGCTCCTGCTACGACTCTGCTGCGAAGCTGCTCCACCCGACTACTGCTCTAAGGATTTTAGATTGCGGCTGGCAGACTGACACACGAGCTCATTCACATCAAAAGTGTTGGTAACGGAATTATTTACTTGTACTTAATTACTACTAAAGAACAAGTATAGTGTGTTGCACTTGTTTCATCTTTCTGTACTCGATTTCCTCTTCCGGAGGTACCGGAAGAGGCTTTTAGTGGATTACTCATCGATAGATCTACAGGACATCGATCTTGGAGTAGGAGTCGTCGAAGGCTTTGAACCAAGTAGACTGCCTATGTTTTTCTGTGTCATTTTACTTTTAACTTCATACGTATTTTTCACTACGCATACTCATATTTTTACAAACGAGAAAATAAGTTTTTGAGAAAAGCACATGATTCACTCCCCTCTCACATACATCTCGATCCAACAAAAAAGACCAACTTGCTCTAAAATCTATAAACAAATAAATATATATATAATCTAACATCCTTTCAAACTCACAATGTTATAGCTAGAAGCATTAAGAGTTTGTCAGATAAGAAACGAAAGCATGAAGAAGAATGTGACTTGGTAAACATATCAGCAATCTATAGCTTTGAAAGAACAAAAGGCAATGTGATAGTGTCAATTTAAAAATGGTGATGAGTAATGTGACAATCAATTTCAATATGTTTCATCCGCTCATGAAAAATTGAATTGTGTGTAATTTGAATAGCACTTTGATTATCATAATATAATGGAGTAGGTTGATAAATAAAGATATCTATATCCATAAGTAACCAACGCAACCAAACTATCTCACAAGTAGTCGAGGTCATGGCACGATACTCAGCTTCTGTGAAAGATTTAGAAATAACATCTTACTTCTTACTCTTCCAAGAAATGAGAGAATTACCAAGAAAAACACAGAAGCTAGTGGTAGATTTAAGATCTGTAGGATCACCAGCCAAATCCGCTTCAGAGTATGCACATAGTTCAAGAGATAAAGTAGAAGGAAATAAAAGGCTTTAAAATTGAGTGCCCCGAAGATACCTGAGAATACGAAGAACAACAACCCAATGAACTGTAGTTGGTGCAATGACAAATTGACTAACCACATGAATAACATACACAATATATGGACGAGTCACAGTGAGATAAACTAAGCTTCCAACAATAATTCTGTACAAACTAGGACCCGACAAAGTTGAGCCATTAGATGGAGAATATCGAGCATTAGTCTCAATAGGAGTATCAATGACTCTATTATCAGTAAGAAGAGCATGATCAAACAGATAAGATATATACTTTGATTGGGATAAAAGATTACCTTTTGTGGAATAATCAACCTCAATGCCTAGAAAGTAGCATAGTATACCCAAGTCTTTCATAGCAAAACGACGAGCCAACTTAGACTTTAGGAAAGCAATTCCATCAGAATCATCACTAGTAATAATCATGTCATCAACATATAATGATAAAAGAATATGACCTACACTCATACATCTAACAAACAATGCTGAAGCATGATTATTAGGATGAAAACCAAGTGAAGTAATCACTGTAGAGAAATTCTCAAACCAAGCATGAGTTGCTTGTTTGAGACCATAAAGTGCTTTACAAAGCCTACAAACATCACCAGGTTGGTGTGAAATACCAGGAAGAGGTGTCATATAAACTTCTTCATGAAGATCACCATTTAGAAATGCATTCTTGACATCTATCTGAGATATTCTCCATCGACGAACAGAAGTAGCAGCAATCAGAGTACGAACAATCATTATTTTTGGAACAGGAGCAAATGTTTTTTCATAATTCATGTCATACTCCTGAGAATAACCTTTAGCAATAAGACAAGCTTTGTATCGCTCGATAAATCCATCAGATTTAGTTTTGATCTTATATACCTAACGAGAATCAATACTGTATTTTCCTGGTAGTAACAGAACCAAATCTCATGTATGAGTCTGATGCAAAGTAATTAGTTCCTCAGCCATAACACTCTACCAAAGTAGGTTACAAACAACTTCTCTATAGGATACAGACTCAGAAAGACAATGAATAGATGCAACAAATAAAGCAAAAGAATGAGAATAACAAGAATAAGCAAAATCTAGTAGTTTATTAGACTTATGAACACGAGTGGATTGATGACGGTGAAGAGAAGGATCATCCACAACTTTAGGAGATGATTGGGTAGTGGAAGAAGGAGAAGCATGTGGAGCGGATATCTCAGGAACCAAAGTACCAGATTCAGTTAAGCTACAAATAGGAGCTGTGGGTGAAACTTTCTCAGTGTCGGTAATGAAAGGATCAATACAAAGCATATCTAACTTTGTCATATTATGTGAATTAGCTGGAATAGAAAAGAATGGAATATTGATAAGCCCTAATTTTGTCGTGAAATGGGTATCAAAAGAATTAAGTGACCGAATCCATTCTACACTAATGCAGCATAGAGATAACTCGGGTCGTCTCCCAACGAATGTAATGATGATGGTATTTTAGGATTGATTTATTGAATATGGGGTTTGGGTTTTTAAACTATAAATGCTAAAAGGCAAGTAGTAAAAGATAGCCTATCTAAACTACTGATGGAATGAATTAAAGAAGAGCAAAGCAATTAAGGAAACTTGAGTACTTAATTGAAACCGATCTGATCTACTCGCATGCTAAACAAAGAGCAAACATGAACAACAATCAAACACAAACAAGATCAAAGCATGAAGTAAGCAAAGTCACAAATAGCAAACAAGAATTAAGGTCATGTAACAGAATCAAACTGAACTCCTTTCACAACTGAACTAATGAAACTAACCAATACTTCTCAAATTAAACAGTGCTAACAGAATTGAATTGTTGTAAAGATGAACAGATAAGAAGTAACAACAACTAGAAATTGAAACTAACTAAAGCTAATTTGGATCTATGAAATTGAACAGAAACAAGAACAAACATTCTGATCAGCTGGAAAAGAAGAGAAGTGCAGAAATTAAAGAAGAGGGAAAGTGCTGAACCGAAATGAGCTAGGGCATTCCCAAGCACTCACTGGATTGGACGAAGATGTCCTAATCTTGTAATCGATGATAAACTGATCTAAAGAACTTTGATCTAACATATTCAAATGAATTGTGCAGAAATCAGGAATAAGCAAGAGAACACTCCCATCATCTGGATGCAGTCAGAACTTCACAGGAAGAAGATCGCTGGCTCGAAGGCGGGAAAGAAATCGGCTAAAACCACCAGATTGCTCCACTTCTCCGTTCTTCTTCTTCCTCTCAGAATCACGGCAGGAAATGGGAATCAGATGGTCGATGTGGCATCGCTGGCTCAAAGGCGAAAGATCACCGGAGGAAGGGAAATGCCCTTGACCTCGCTTGCTCGCCGGCGGTGGATGGAATCGAGATCGCCGAAGCCGATCGCGCTCCTCTGTTCTTCGTCTCACACTGTAGAAGTTGACGAACCCCATGGCACTGTAGTTTCTCCCTTTTAAATCAGATCTGATATCTGAATGGACGGCTGAGATTTCTCATGATCGATCCAATGGTGGAAGTTGCTCAAAATCTGATCCAAAAGCTTTGGATCTTGATCGATGGTCGTGATCTACTTCCCCTTGGCTCGGATGGACTGGATCATGATAGATGGCTCAGATCTCCTCAAGTCTTGAATGAACGGTCTATATTACTTTAGAGCTTGATCTCTTCAATTAGCCCTAGATTTGAGCCCAAATTTGGTCTGATCTGATCTAATCCTTTGCTCCTTCGATCACCTACAAGACCACATTCAAAAGATTAACCATAATTCCACAAATAGATGATATATTGCATCAAAGATCAAAATCAATTCATACTCTTAACATGTGCTATAAATGTGGATTTAAACGCACAATCAACTCAAAAACATGAATTTAGGATCCTAAACAATGTGATAAAATGATGGTTATCAAATTCCCCCACACTTATTCTTGCACGTCCCGAGCAAGCAAACAAAACAAAGAAACAACTAAAATTCATCTCCACAATAATTCCCTAGCAATACCTAGAAGATAGTAAAAGAAATTTAACTAAGACCATCTAAAGACCACAAACAATCATGAATACAATCCAAACATTAATCAGTAGGTATGGTAGCTTCAATCCAATTGAAAAATAAGCAAGATGCAATCTCACAAGGTATTTACCTAATCTATCTCTCACACTCAAAAATGTGTATAAGTGGAACTCACTCAATGCAACTCACAATATTTCACTATTATAAGCTTGCTTATTTTCTAATTCTCCACCACTATAAACATGGCATACATGAATCAAAAGGAATTTAATCATGAAGAATTGAAGTGGAATCAAAAAGAACAATAAAAGTGAATGAAATAGGCAAAAGAAAAGAATTCAATGAAGTATATGAGAAGATAAGAGTATTGGAGGAATATACATGATGAGTTGACCAATTTGATGTGTAAAGAGATGAATACCATTTGTTTCTAACAACTCAAACGACCAAGCTAACCTCCCCTTCAATTTGATGGCCATCCAAAAATTTTGATACTCTATCTCCACACTTGATACTCTTTTGTTTTGCTTTTTTTTTTTTTCTTTTTCCACTCAATTCCATCACTTGAAAGCTCAAATAATTTCAAATCAATTATTGAATAAGGAATCCCTCCCCCACACTTAAAACATTGACCGTCTCGGACAATGCACACTTAAAATCAGCACTGTTTTTTTTTCTGCTGCAGGTTTACATGTTGAGGAACAAACATAAACCTTTCAGCCATACAATCTGAGTAGCAGCAAATTATAAATCACATAAAGCACTGCATTTCTGGAATCTGAAACCCAATGCAAACTCTTAAATTAAGAGCTTTAGTTTATGAATTTGCAAACTTGGTATCAAAATTTGGTGTGTAAAGAGATAGAAATTCAACAACATTGCCCTGTCACAATTTGAGTAAGAATTGACAAATGAACTTGGACACTTGTTTCTAAATCTGGAAATACAGCAACACAATAATTTACAGCCCTAAACAGATTAATTAAGTACAAGTTCAGAATAAGCATTTCAATATTGCAGAATTTTGACAATTCCAACTCGTGCCAACATACTTAATTTCTGAACTAAAGTTTAGCTGGTCAGATTTAGAAGTGGATCCAGTAAAAACTATTAGATTCAACAAAGACTGAATTATGGATTCTCAAATTCAACTTCAGACTTCAATTCCAGAAACAATGCATTCACTGAATATTCAGCTTAGCTTAAGTCCTGATCAGCTTCTAGTATTGCAACGGATAGAAACTTCAGATGGAAAATTTTGTTGATAAAAAACTGTAATAAAATATGACACACAGTTGCTTCATCAATTCTGAATTCTGAAATCAGAAGATTTCAGAACAGAGTTTCAGAAACCCTTTCTGGAATTGCAGCACATAAAAACTTGAGATGAAAAATTGCCAATTGAAGATCTAAAGACATCTTCCTCCAGCAGATCCAATTCTGTTTCTCAGTCTTTGCAGCAATCTTCAACTTCTGCAGCTAACAGCTGGAACTTCTAGAAATCTTTAACTCAGACTTGAGTTAACTTATATTCTTGACCTTGTCAGTTTTTCCTTTCTCTGTTGACTTAGTTTCAGAATTCTAAACCTCATGCAGTGAGTTTCAAGTTGTTGTTTCCTCCTATTCCAATATCAAGGAACTAACTTCAGTTCTTATATCAGAATTCCAGAGCCTATCAAAGTGTTCCATTGAAATTTCAGCAACTGTAACGTTCTGTCAAGCTCTAAGTTGCAGAATCCACACTGGCTGTGCTCAACATGCCCACATTTCCCAATCCTCTAAATTCCTAATCTGTATGTCAAATGGGAAAATACTTGGACTGATATAGAAGCAAGTAATCTTCTCCATTTCCCTTCAGCATTAGTGAATCACAGCTTCTGATTTTTTCAGAGTTTATACCATACAAAAAATTGGAAACCGGAGTTAGTTTCAAGAATTGAATCCACTGAGATTACATGCTTCAAATCATGATAGTTTCAGAAAAGAAGGTTCATCAAATGTCAATGAATTAGTTCTGGTTCAATTAAAGTTGTCTCCTGTTAGAGAATTTCGAAATGGATGGCCAAACATTTACTGATTCTACATTTCTGCAGGTTTCTACTGTGCATTGTTCTTATTTCTTGATCAGTAAAGAAAATACCATCCTGTTGTATAGTTGGAGAGACAAACAAAGTTGACTCTTTTGCCAACAATTCATGACATTTTTCTTCAAAGGCAATTTCCGGTATTCAGATACTTAAATCAAACAATCAACTTCAATAAGTTTTAAGAGGTTAGCTCAGAAACTCAAATCTTGAGGATTCAGTATTCGTTACTATCCAAATTTCATGTCAATTCAACATTTTCCCAATATATGACTTTAGCTTTTCAGCAATCTATATCTTGCTTTCACGAGGATAATCTTGTTGAATTTGATTTGTTTCACACTTCTGTTAGTAACTGATTCTTGGGCATTTCAATTTTTATTATAGAGGCTCGAGTTGCATCAACTTCAATCCATCCTCAAAGATCAAATTCAGACATCCAATTCAAGGAATTGAAAATACCTAAGGTTCAGGTTTTAGAAACTGATTCAGCAGAAACTCAATGGATTAATCCACCTTAGGTTTCAACATTTCTGAAATTTGGACCTAAGCAATCAGATTCAAAGAAACTCAGAAAGCCAGTTTCAGAAATTCAGAATTGAAGAAGTTCAAACTTTGAATCATGAAAGAGTGGGCAAAGTGACATCACCACATCTCTATGAGAGATCTAAAGCTTAATTTAAAATTCCCAATGATTAGAAAGCTACAAAGAAAACTTGACACACAATTGATATATCAATTTTCATATTTCAATTCTGCACATACTGCAAAATTCCAATACTCCAATAATTTGTTAGCATCCCATAACTCTTTTCCTTGAACTCATCTCTTCTGGTTTTGCTCTTGCACAATAGTAGATAATACCAATTTTGTTCAACCACTCACACAGCTCTTGGAATCAGTAGCTTCAGCAATAGAAAAGCTGAAATCCCAGAAATTGTAAAGGATGAACTAAGGAATTCAAATCCTGCATCTCAACTTCTGAAATTAAATTTAATCCACTCAAATTCTGCAAATTCAGCAAGACCTTGATGAACTTCACTGCCAAGAACTGATATTAGTTCCCTATTGAGTTAAGCTTGATTTGTATAAACCCTTAGAGATATTAATGCATCTTATTCCTTCCAAATTCAGTAAATGTAGAATTCTTCACAACACACCTGCAAAATCACTGCTCAAACTTTTTGGTGGCAACACTATCACTGCTGAACAGTGACCACTCTCCAAGGTTGTAACATCAAGAAATTGGGGATTCTATGAACTCAATACACATAACTCCTCCCCCACACTTAATCCTTTGTCCATCTTGCAAAATCTAACTCATCAAGAATTCAACCAAACTCTCAAAAGAATGAAGGCAAAGCAAGTATGGTAGAAAGTAAAATGTTGAGTGAGTTATTCAACTAGAATTTGAGAAGGGAAGAAATCAAAGAATGGTAAAAGAAATATCCTTCATTTCTATGCATACATATGCTATTGTGATTTTGAAAAGAAGCAAAGTAAGTTCTAGAGTTTAATTATCATGAGTGCATATCACACAAAAAGAGAATAAACTATAAGCTTAAGGTAGTCCTCTCTAGGTAATTTTTGGCAATCAAACTCAATTAATCAACATAGAATCCACCACCACACTAACCAATAGCATGCAAGTAAAGTATTCAATCATGTAAAATGACCTAAACTTGATGGTCAAACTTAAAGAACTTTTACCATCTTAAAAGTATTACTAGAACAATTTCATGGAGAATTTTATTCCAAATGAGATGCTATGTACTAAACAAAATGCAAAATATAAAAGCAAAGTGTGGAAGTAAGATGCAAATATAGGAAAATGAAACTAAAGAAATGCATAAAGCAAAAAGAAATAAAAGCAAGGAACAAACTCCCCTTAATTCCGGGCGGTTGTAAACGATTTAGAAGTAACATCCACGCCGGTAATGAAATGGTCTTTCCCGGTGGTTGGAGTCGATTGAGGTGCAAAATCCAAGTTGGAAGTGGAATAATTGTAGTTGCAGTCAAGTCCACTTCATCCAACATTTTTCCTTTGAAAATTCTTCCTGGAGGTCGGAGGCGGTTTAGATGGAGCAACCATTTTGGAAGCCTACGGCGACCTACAAAGCCAAAGGAAGACAACACCTCTTGCAAGTATGGAAAAATATTAGTTTTTACATTACATGGTTCAAAAAATATATCACATCCAACAAAATCAATTAATGGTACCTTTATAAAATCTTCTAATGAATTAAAAGAAAGACTAACCTTGCCATGTTGGAAGGTACCTGGAGGTTCTAAAATGGTGGCTGTGACCTCCTCCTCATCAGATAATAGCTCAGACTCTGGCTCAGGTGGTGTATCTAAGGGAAATGATTCTTGGGGCTCTGCTTCCACAGCATAAGTCCCTACACTCTCATCATCAACATCTGGTTCAGGTGATTCTTGAGATATTGTTTCCACTGTGCAATCCCCTACACTTACATCATCATCCACATCAGTACCTGCATCATCAACAACATCTACAACAACATTATCAGTAGAGTCAGAAATTTTTACAACTACAGCATCACAACAAGAAGTATTAGAGGAGTCCTGTGAAATA